>NC_059488.1:8489157-8789157 GCF_018139145.2 Gymnogyps californianus
TGATATATCACCAAGGTTCAGCTATGGGACAGGAGGACACACACTATCTTCCATTACTACTTTCTCTCAAGTCTAAATACTGAAAAAATATTAAAATTTATTTAATTATTTTTTCTAAATTTTTTTACGAAAAAGCTACTGCCCCCAACACTTGTTTGTTTGAATGAAGGAGAAACCAGGTCTATGCAAAGTCTGGCAGAAGTGAAAAGGAGACATTTTCCTTGTGATTGACAAGATAAAGCCTCCAAATGACTGACAGGACAAAAGACACTTGTTTTCAGTTGATAGGCAATGCAGTAATTTTCTTTAAATGGCATCTTTTCTCCCCAAGTCTTTCTGAAAAAAGCACAAACCACAAGACGAACCCCCGTATTGAGCTGTATCGATCCCCCGCCCGGGCGAGGTGGCTGAAAGCCAATTACCATCGCGTTTTCTATGGTCCAGAGCCTGAAGAACCCAAGTAAATCAAATACATGCTTGAGAGCCAACCCTGCTCCCGTAACAGACACAATCACTGTGCAAACGAGTGGCAGCAGCGTTGCACAGCACCAGGGAACATCGTACATCATTACATTCTGGGTAAGGAGTGCCTTCCCTGAAAGCAAATCCTATCGCATCCCTGCCTGGTTTCCTCTTTTCCCAAGCTCTTACCCTCACTAGCTTCCCTTCCCCAGCAAAAATAAAATCAATGCACGTGATGTGTATTATGATGACAAATTTAAGTTATGTTAGATGTGCTATACTGATAGGCATCTTGCAGGGAATCAGGTTTAGCGCTTCTAGAGGAGCCGGGATGCTCCACGAGACAGGCAGATTAGCTCAGTGAATCCCCACAGACATCACAGCACGGCTCCACGCAGTCCCCTCTGCCACCAGCATCGCTCCTTTAGAATCTCTCGTGGTGACCAAGCCATGGGCTTGTGTTCAGCCCCCACAAACACCCGCCTGACTAGCACGGGTTACTTCCAGCACCAAGGGTTGTTATATCCATTGGGTGCATTCCCAACGTACACCCAAACCACCAGAAGACCTAATCCTGCAAACGCTTGCACGGAGACGGCCATATGGAGCAAGAAATTCATCCCCCGTGGTGTAACTCTTCCCTTCATGAGTGATCTTTGCTCGCGCGGGGCGACGGCACGCTGTGAAATCAAAGGGCCGTTAAAAAGCAGGTGTCACCCCGTTTACGTGACCTTCCCGGCAGATATCCGAGCGGTACGTGCTGGCTGCAAGGGGCGTCCTCGCTGCGCTGCCAGCGCCGCCTGAATAATTCATTTTTGGGGGGATGCAATGGCTGCACAGCGGGAGGGAAGGAGAGGGTGACCCGAGCGAGGTTTGCTCTTGCTGTTCCCTCTCTGTACAGTTCCCAGTGCCGGGTGGATCGGGTCTCAGAAAAACAACTAACCATAGATTAAATATAATTTTGTTTTTAAATGAAGAAAAAGCACACTGTGTGAAAATAATGAATCTTCTCAAAAATTCACTTTTCAGACAAAACGATTAGCTGCATTTCAGCCAAAATTAGGAGTGCTTTCAGTTAACAGTTTGTTTGGGGAAAATAAATAAATAAATAAGATGAGAAAAACCAAGCTGCCAGCGCCGTTTTGCCCTGCTGTAATCCGCTGGCTGCCAGCACTGTTAAGACAGTGAGAAAGATGCTCTGCTCTGTTGGGAGTGCATGAGGTGGTCCATGCAGGGGACAGATCCTGGCACAGCTAATCCACACATCTGCTGTCTAGGCCAGTATTTGGGAATAACACAAAGTCATTTACCAGCGAAGCGAAGTGCAAATGGAAGCAACTCGGAGCATCTGCCCTGCGTCTCGGCAAACGCCCCACCGCATTCAGCTGGAGGGACAAAGATGACGGAGGAGATGGGACAGACCCGTTCGACGCTCAAAAGCGAAACCTGGCCATCGCAACAAATATATATGTGCAGAAAATATCTATGTCACAAAAATCACTGTATCCCACAGAGCCCATTTTACTGAGTCACCATCCAGACTGATGCCGACAAGAGGCAGAAAACATCTTTGTTTGCCGGCAGCAAAAACCCAGGAAGCCAGAGGTAGGAACTGCACGATCAGCGTTCTGTGGTATCATCACAGCTGCGTCCCAGATACAGTCTTCTTTTTAAAAATAATAATAATCTATACATGAAAAGAACAGAAACATTATGCTTTGCCTATGAATAATGACTTAAGACACCAGGGAAAAAAAAAACCCTACGCATGTCAAATGACATGGTCGTGAGACCATCTCGCATCTGTTATCTGTCCTCATCGCTCCTCATTTCTCTGCCTTTCCCGAGAAGTTCATACATATTTAAAAAGGCCAATAGCTCCATTACTCCTCACTTCTTACAATATTGGAAGATCAGAGTCCATAAGGGAGAGAGAAGAAAAGCAAACATCACATGGAAAAATGTCACCATAGTACTACAACACTATTTACCCCTAATCCTGTGTCTAAAGTAGTTTTTATTTGGAGGAGGGCTGCCAGGGCGGGAGCTCTGGGCGTATAAATGAAGGTGACTTGGAGCAGGCACAAGGCTCACACTTTCTCAGCAGCCGCCGTGCAGCACGGACCCGCTCTCAATGTCCTCCTTGTTCTCCCAGCAGAATCAGGCTGGAAAACTATTAATTATGAACCCGAGCTGGCACGCTCCCTTCACAGCAACAGCAATGGAGGAAAAGATATCCCAGCCCGCTCCGCTGGTTTGGGTTTGCTCTGGCAGTAGAGATGCAACCAGAGCAGTGGGCGGCACCGGTGACTTTGGGTTTTTTGGGTGGTTTTTCCTTT
This sequence comes from Gymnogyps californianus, assembly GCF_018139145.2. NCBI lineage: Eukaryota > Metazoa > Chordata > Aves > Accipitriformes > Cathartidae > Gymnogyps > Gymnogyps californianus. Next base: position 8,491,959 of record NC_059488.1, read on the forward strand.
TTTGCCTTTTTGCTTTTGCTGACAACCAATTTCTTTGAGCAGTTTTGTTTGGGTTTTTTTTTTTTTTTTAAGAGCAAAGAGAAAAAAAAATTGACTCTTCAGTTTGTTTGTGACTCAGAAAAGAGCAGGCACTGAGTATCGGTAACTTCCCCCGTGACGACAGAGCTGTAACGGCTTCATGCTCGTACTTACCCTTTGGGAAGGCTTGACTTCACTCTATAATCCTGAGCCCAGGACAAAGAAACCCAAGGCCAGCAGAAATCTCATGCTCAGACTTTGATCCGACCGTAAGCATTTTATCACTGTTTCAAAGATTGCTAAAAAACCAGCTCCCGAGGGAGATGAAGCAGCCTGGGCATCACTTTGCATGTTAGCCAGCGCTCCTACCTGCTGCCGGAGAGCAGGACGGGCCTCAAGGTATCCTCTGTAACTGGGCCAAGGCAATGGCACTCCTTGGAAGAAGCGACAGCGGAGGCAGCCGGCCAGGGACCCCGTCGGGCACTGGGAGAGCAAGCACATCCTTGCCGAAACACCGTCCCGAGCAGCCCGGCAGCAGCACCGCAGACACCTTGCCTGCATCAGCCCATCACTCCCGACAACTATTTTTAGATATAGTTCATTATATCATTTTCTTCTTGCCCACGCTGTCATGATCCCATTCTGTGAAAACTTGATGTTTATGTATGTGTTTGCCATTAAAAAGGGGTGGGGTGGGGGGGAAATGCAATTACTGAAATCCCTCGCAGGTTACCATACAACATAAAATACCCAGCAATGACTCCAGCCAAGGTGAGCTTCGCTTTCGTGATGTACAAAAGCCCAAAGCCTGCCCGATGACCTGCATCTAACGAGAAGTTTGTAAGGGAAAAAGCAAGCAGATGGCAAGTGCAGCTCTAACCCCACAGCCAGCCCCTGACCTGCAAGGGCAGCCAGCACAGCCCCAGCACTTCCCTGCCTCCAGCCTCCTCGCTACAAACCACCCGACTCTTTGCCGAGCTTTCAGCCCCTCATCCTTCCCCAGCCATCAGCCCAGAAGTCCATATCCTTGATTACCAGCTCTTTTGCCTCATATTTCTATGCAGGAACCACAACGCTTCACAGCGCAGCAACTAAAATATTAAAGCAATAAATATTGGTATCTTTATATAAATCTTCACATAAATGTTTTGGTCACAACCTGCATTGATTCCCCCCTCCCCCTTCTTACTTCACTTAAACAATATTAATGTGGTGATATTTTCGTGCATTACAGGAACATTTTTTCCTCTCAGAAGGAAATGGATGAAGAAAGTCAGCCCCAGCCACGAGCATGCCGACAGCCACACCACGCGTACGGACTTCTTCCAAAGGCTGAAGAAGGACAATTTCATGTGACCTCATCATAATTTTGATCTTATTTTATTTCCTTGATTTTGGGACAGATTCAGAGCAGCCAGTGAAGCTCGCTGGAAGGTAAAGATGCTCTCCACAAGGTTACTCATGGGTATGTGCGTGTGCGGCAGCGCCTGATGGGGATTTATCTGAACATTTCTACAATGCCATTACTAAAAAGCTCTATTCTTCATCCTGACTGGGGCTGATGACTACAATAAACCACAGCTCCTCTCCCAGCCCCTCAAAACACACTTGCTAGCACCCAGGTGTTGCAAAGGAGGACTTGCAGATGATGAGTACCCAAGTCGTTAACCCCAGTTTGCGCTGGAAATCTTGCGTATAAACCTTGCTTTTGGGGCTTCTGCTAGATGGGTGCAGGTTGTACAAAAGGACAAGGCTTGAGGATACCCACAAGGCTTGTGATGCTGAAACTCATGAAAATAAATGGCACTACCCACCCGCTCATCACCGCTGTCCTGCAGGACAGAGGGAGCTCCTCCGCGGAGCTTCATCCTTACACGCAGACGTGAGATGACGAAGGTGTACATCATCGTGGCAAAGGCAGCATTGCAGAGGAGCTCTCATCAGATCCATCTTCAGACCAAGAAGTAGAAATGAAACCAAAGCCTGACCACCACTACAGTGGGGCGAGCCTGGCCGCAGCATTTCTAGCACATAGGGAGGCACAGAAATTCAATTTATCAGGGTCAACTCTTTTTTTGACCAGGGAATAGCCAGCTGGAGCAGGAGGGGACAAACCCACTGATTTTACATTAATTTTAAAGCTATTCAAAAAGTTACTGCTCCACATTCTTGAGCATCCATACGCGGCATGTGCAGCTCTTTGCTCGCTGCTACGCTTCAGCAGCTCTTCTGTCTTTAGCGTCTGGGGTCCTAACACTGCTAACCGGGATTTAATTTGCTCTTGCTAATATTTTATCCGTGGTATTAGGTCATGTTTCCCTTTCCACTTGAAAGGCATCTTCAGCTTACTGGTAGCAGTGAAATTAATAGAGAAATCATTAGAAAGCATAAGGCTAGGGCCGTGCAAATCACACACCACAGAAGATTATTTCCAAACAATAAAATTAATTGGTGTCATCAGCCACTAGCAGAAACACAGAGAGAGTTCGCATTAAAAAACATAGAGGATTATTGACAGCCCGTGCCTCCTCATACATAAAACATTTGATGGCATAATTTTATTTCATTATTTTCTATGCATGAAGGCTTTCCCTGCATGGAGCTGCGGAGGAGAGTTGAACCAGACAGCAAGACACATCTGGGACAGTGATACCACAGCAATACCCCCAGCTCTCGCCTGCACAAGGTAGCTAGAAATCAGCTGAAGACCTGGTGGATTTGGCCACATGGCTTGAGGCAGTATTAACCACACTGATTTTCAGAGGACAAGCACTCAACGCCTTTTGCAAGTCAAGCCCTACAAAGGCGGGCTGTCTGGACCCAAATTTACTAGTTTCTTTTGGATGTCTGGGACACAAGGACTTGCCTGTTGCAGGCGCTTCCAGGGAGCAAACCCCACAGCAAACTCCTCAGTCCTGGCACAACCCATGTTCAGCTCCCGGACCCTGAAGCAAACACCCTCCTGATCCTCCGAGGTTCAGGCTTGGGTTCACGGCATCTTCCTGGGCTCTCCCATCACAGCGGGGTCTGACCCCTTGGTGACCCATGGAAGCCACGCAAGCAAGAGCAGAGGATTTTGGCCCTGGCTACAGTATTTTCCCCCCAATATTCAAAAATGGCTGCAAAACAGTAAAAGCCATACACTTGAGAGAGGCAGATAAGGTCATCATCTGAGCAAAGCAGAGTAAATACTATAGTGCTGCCATCGCCACGGTGGTAAAAAAGAGAACAATTAATTCCAAGTCTTGAGAAGGTCTGGATGAATTTGTTTTGTTTCGGAAGAAAAAGAATAAATAGTAGCCTCAAGTTAGGATAATATTTATTCACATGCTTCACTTTGAAGTTCAGCCCCGTCGACTTCACATGGTGTGTGCACATGCTAAATCTCCTTGAGAAGAGAGCTTTCCGAAACCACAGCCCTGAGCAAGGAAAGGAAGAAAGGAAACTGTTCAAACCCAGGTATTAACGAAGCAAAATAAACCTCAGCACCAGGGGAATTATCACTGTCCCTCCAAAATACAAAGGAGAAGTTAAATGGTTTTATTACTGCACCTCCCCCAGATGGTGCAGACCTGTAGAGCAACCTCTTAGGTTCAGAGAGCTGAATTTCATGGCAGGAAAAGCAAAACAAGAGGAGTCGTCCAGTTAATCTCCAAGATAAATCCCCATTCACTTGGTTCCTGCCATAAAGAGGGATTTCTCTATACTGCCATTTCTTCCTGACATCATTTGGATGCACTTCCACGCTTGCGTGAATACCTGGAGAGCTTTAGGCAGGGAAACGGGCAGGAGTAGAGACACATCGACAGGCAGAAACATGCTGGGGCCAGTGGCAACGCATCCGCAGGCGCAGCGAAGCCTTGAAAAGCACCATTACGTCCAACATCCCCGCGGGAAACTCCTTCCCAGCCCCACGTAGTAGGAGCTGCCTTACCGAGACATGAGCTTGTCTCCAAGATGTTTCTGTTTGCTTAAGTAACTCTGGATATTTTCCTTCTTGATGCATGTGCCTCGAGCAGAAACCACCAGCCCTGGGCTGGGCGATGGGGTGGCACCTTTCTGCACCCAGCCTCAGCACCTGAAATCCAGATTTCAGGTCAGGCTCCAAATTGCACGGGGTGAAAAACCTTTATGCACTTTGCAAACATTTCAGTGCAGGTTTGCTCAGTGCATGCCAAGGAGCAGAAAAGCAAACAGCCCTGCCTTCTCCAAACAGCAGCACCACAAGGGTCACACTGCAAAGAGCCGTCGTTCAGCTCCTTCCTTTCCCCCCCCCCAAAGCAGGGAACATTTTTTTTCCAAAATTCCAAGCGCACCACAGATAATCATCGGTATCAAAATCCCTCTTCCACTTCACCTGCTGTATTGCCCAGAATGCAAACACACGGGAAAGGAAAGTTTCCCTCTACATATCTTGCATCTCTTATCTCTCTCCATGGGTCCTCTGACTGGCTTTGCTAAACACGTGGGTAAATCAGGATGCTAAATTACACCCTGATACCCTTAATGAACACTACTGGGTAATGTCTCTTATCTGACCTTTCTTTTAGTTGGGTCACTTGTATTTATAGTCATGCTTCATTTTTCCTTAAGTGTGCCCTTGTTATGGCATTTACTTGTTTATGTTTCAGAAGAGAATAGGGTAGAAATGGATTTAATGGAGCTAGAAATAGAATGGAGCAAAACCACAAAAATCTAAAGATCTGCTTGTCCTTCAGACAGCTTACATGAACAGGAACTTGCTGCGACTAATTTTAATCGATTGCTACCTCTTTACAGGCCTTTCTGTGGCAACACAGAGCTGGAGAAGCATCTGGGAAGAGCAAAGTGCCTGAAGTTACATGGTTTTTGGCTGTTTTACACTCTTGTAACACACAATGCAAACAGAAGTGCGTGTTGCAGCTCGTGGTGCGACTTCACAGAACCCAACAGCTCCGAGGACCGGCACAGCAAAACTCTGCTTTCAAAAGCTTTCTCCAGCAACACCACCTGCCAGCCCAAGAGGCTGCATCTCTTTATCTGCTTCCAGGGCTTTCGGCACTGCCCTTCCCCTGCTTTTTGAAGGTCCCTGCCACTGTGAAAACAAGAAGCCCAAAGCTGAGCATTCCCAGCCACAGACCATCCATCCCTGGTGTGTCCCCAGCCAGTTTCTCCTTAGCCTAGTCCAGGGCAGGTTTTCTTAACCTTCCCTTGCTTTTTGAATTGTCCCCTAACAAGGTTAAAACTGATTAGCTGCCAAAACAGTGTGATAAGGTGGTGAAGGTTCAGGCTCTATTGCTCCTCTGAAGGATAACCGCTCTTCTGTGAGCCATTGACCAAGCAGAGGCACATGAGAAGAAGCCAGCGGGTGTGCCAAGCGCTCCTGCAAGGGGCAATTAAACCCCTTTATGTGCCAGGAAACGGCTGTGGAGGTGGGATAGGCTGCCCACACAGCCCTGGTGAGCCCCAACGCGTCTGCAGAGGGGAGCTCAGCAGCACAGACTGAAGCTGGGGCACCCCTCTGCCGGGTCCCCCGCCGAGGAGCACAGAGGACTTGTGCTGTCATCACGCCACGACTGTCCTCTCCGCTGCCCAGCCTGGCCACCAGTCCCAGTCCCACGCAGGAGCTGCCAGCTACGCTGCTGGCAGTGCAGAGCCTTTGGGATGAATTTTGGTTCCCCGCTGGTTCAGTTCCTCTGACAAAGGCAAATGGGATCCAGCCAAATGCCTCTGCAGCCCCATAGTCTATCCTGCAGGGAAGATTCCTGGGAGGTGTTATGATAAAGGAGGAGACTTCATGGTAGCCAAAACCACCAGTGCTTCAGGCCAGCCCAGTCCCCAGGTCCTTTGCTGCAGGGAGCGCAATCCACATGCAGCCCCAGGGAAAACCACCTCTCCAACCCATCCCTGCTCCCCTCCTCTCCAGGACCTGCTGGTCCAGCTCCCAGGCTGCAAACAGAGGGGCGAGGGAAACCCAGACAGAAGCAACCTGTAATTTCACAGCACGCGTCTGCTGTGTGGACCTACCGCAAGCGCTCTGGAATCAGGAGATGGTCCAAAGCTGCCCAGTCTCTAACGTTATGAAGAAAACCTCCTCTCTGGCATTTTTCTTAAAGCCTCAGTCCCAGGAACCTTGCAATTACTTGCTAACTGAGCTTTCAGTTTTATTTTTCATTTTTAGCCCCTTGCAACTGCAGAAAAAGCCCGAAGCATTACTCAAGGGCTCCCTACTCGCTTAAAAAAAGGCCTCTAGAAACAACCCTACAGCGTTGTTGCTTTTAAAAGAAATAACCCACGTTGAGAGCACATAAGCCATACACCCTGAATTCTCTGCAACATCAACAGATGACTGCAGAGGCACAAGAGTCTGCTGCAAGCCCCTGCACCCAGCCAGGGAGCAGAAGGTCCAGGCAGAGCCAGCAAGCCCCTTCCTCAAGGGACAGCTATCGTGAGAAAGCAAAGGACACTACCACATGCAGGCAAAGAAGCGCCACAAACATCCCTGTTCCAAGCGGGGTTCAGAGCTCGACCTCCCTGAAATCCTCAGCCCCACAACCCTCCTGCAAGCCCTTCCCTGAGCTACCAGCACCCACAGCCATCCCTGGCTGTCCCAGTTTACCCCCAAAAAATTACATCTGGCAGCTCATCAAGAAAAACAGCACTGTGAAAACACCCACCAGCGAGACACTGGCAGACAAGCGTTAACCCTTTATCCTCCCCCAAATCCCTCATTTTCTTCCCTTTTTCATCTCCTGTTGGCATTTATGATCTCCAACCAACGTGATAACTAGCGTGTCCCAGTTTGCCCGGGAAGGGTGGAGGAGAAGTTTTGATCTGAGGACGGGCTGAACACGGCCAGCGCTAATGGGGAGACTGCAGCGAGGGGAAATTTCATCAATGCACAAATGGAATTTGCCAAGAGGCATTTTAAGAGTCAATTCTTCACACTCCAGTAATTAGAACAATATTATGAAAAAAGGCAAGGGGGAGGGCGGGAGGCAGCGCACACACTGGGACTTGGCTGATGGAAGAAACGGGCTGAGCAAACAAACAGAGTCAAGTGAGGCCTCAAGGCAAGAGTCCTTCACATGGTTCCCTGCAGGCTGGATTTAAACCAAAAGTTTATCCACTTCCCAACTGTAGATTTTTCTCTGCATGCATGTTTTTAAATAAAATTGCGTATTTAGATCAAATATGGGCTAATGACCCTGACCCAACTTCCTTCTTTACCTCAAAAATACCATCAAGGTCAACGGGGGTTTTTTCCCCTTCCAGGCCAATACATTCAATTCAAGGTCCCGCTACAGACTCTCCTAGTGACTAATAAATCTCTGTGCATGGTCTAAGACATCATAAAAGTCTAATCTCATTGAGCACTCAGTCCCAAAAATCAGATTCCCGCAGAGGAGCTGTCATCTAGGTCTACAAATACCAGAACACCCCAAATTGTTGCATTAGCTGAAAACGCTTAAAATTAGCTTCCCATCCAGCATCTACTATAATGGGATGAAACATCCCAGCCGAAAAACAAAATGAAACCAAACAAACCTACATGCTGATGGATCCATCTCTAACACCTCCCTGGCCGCTGGAGCAGCCTCTCCAGGGAACTGGTGGACTCTATTTGCTGCTGCTCCCCAGCGTCCCACCTTGGTGTGCCCATGTGCAGAGCCCTCGCAGCCAGCTTCGCCGTGGTACTTCCAGGAGCCAGAAAATTCATTTTTAAAGAAAAATTAATTTGCTGTGCAAATCTAGCTTCTGCAGAGACAGCCTGGGAGCAGAACTGACGTGTGGGGTTCAAGACAGACTGACGCTGTACAATGGTTATTCATATCGGCTGAAAGTGGGACTCAGCCAGTTCAATTCACATCTGCAACCAACTGTGATCTCAGCTCCGCTTCTGGAGCACAGAAGTCCTTTTGATAAACCTCTATGTACAGGGACTAAAGCACTATTTCCGCATGAAAGAAATAGATTCAATTTTTTTCACTAATCTTTACAGTCCACTGGCTTGGAAGACCGAGTTTCTCTTTCCCATCGGAGAGCTGTTGCACCCCATCAGGCTCAGGTACATCGCTGGGACAGCAGAGAGCAATGCTCCAGAGCCTGCTGTCTCACACCTCGACTTTCCAAGCACTTCTTTTAAATCAGTCCTCCAGCACAATCTCCAGTTGCTTTGTCTTTTGCACGTGCCCAGAGGAGACCAAAGTGCTACGGGACCACCTCCAATAGCACACGCAGCGCTTGGACCCCAAATCCTCCCAGGATCCCCACCTCTGATTTAATTCTCAGTGCACACTCGTATCACTGACACCAAAAGGTCTGTGTATGGGGAAGAATCTTTCCTCATTCTTTTCCTTGAGAAAACTCTACAAAGCTTTTCTTCATCAAAACTCCACTTTTGCATCAGTTCTCTCCAGATATATGTATATTTTAAGTTAGATGCACAAACCGAGAGAGAGAGAAGAGTACGCCTGTACAAGAGCCATTACTCTGTGTATAAGTGACATCCACTGCATCTTCAAGGACCATACAATGCAAATATCTGTGCAACTGCCTCCCTACTCGTACGAGTAATTCAATTGTCTTCAACGAGATGACTCTTAAAGGATGTGGGATAGCAGCAGGTCAGGGCACAGGACTGCCACGTCTGTCACTGCTCCACCGCCACCGTTCTGCAGAGCCTGGACAAACTGCTGCTTCTTGGGCCACATCTACACCAACTCTTCAGACAACATAGAATCCATATATATTGTGTAAGTTATCCTCACTGCTCCATCATATTCAGGCTTCAGCCTGTGGCAGAGTAACTGAGCATCACGCTGCAGGTCTGAGACCCTTTGTGTGCTTCAAGTCAAGACAGATGCTCCAGAGCTGCCCAAAGTCAGGGTGACCTTGGAGGTGGCAAATGGAAGAGGTGGAGCGCTGGAAATAAGCTCTCCCACGTGGCAGGAGCAGCGGAGAAGGTGCTTTTCATCAGTAGCTAGCATCAACATTAAGGCAAAAAGATGAAGCCTTGCCCTAGGATTAGGATGGGAAACACCACCACCCCAAGCCCCAGAAGAACATGCAAACTGCTGGCTCTGATTTAAGTGTTACTTCCAATCCATTTGCACATCGCTCCTTCCCCTGAAGTATTAACCATCTTTTTCAAAACATAAGGAACAGGCTGTGAAACCCCCACCATCTGTTAGCCAGGGAGAAGTCTCCACCACAGCTAAATCAGCCTCTCCCACACAAGTCTTACTCATTAGTAGGAACGACTGCAAACATTTACCAAGTCCACGCGGCTTCAAAAATTCCTAAAATTACTCACAACAGGCCTGGAATAGGAAACCTTGACAAATACAACTAAGTGCAGTGTGCCCACATCATTAGCTTTACCCAGGGTGCATTAAGGCTGCTTTCTTGCTACCGTGATTATGCTTTAATACGTAATTAGTAGGAGGAGAACGATGTCGAAGAGGAGAACGTCTCACTTACATGCACACCATTAAGACTGAGAGCGTAAATGAACTAGAGGCAGCATCACCATCTGAGGCTCATTAATTGCAGCAGCAAGGCACCGAGGGCGAGCGAGCGTTGCTGCCCCACCGCAGGTACGGCCAAGGGCTGCGCAGCCACGCTTGCCGCAGTCCCCCCATCTCCCCCTCTCTGCCAGGTTCGGAGCCAGGCAAGGAAACGTCTGCAAGAGCTGGAAAACACAAAGGTATCTTTCCCCAAGAGAAACGCACCCGCTCTTCCAAAGGGAAATTGATACTTCAGATAATTATACAACCCTTACAGATGGTTTTCAGATGTATTGGTCATCCCGGCCTCACCTGTGATGTTTAGAGAGAAGCTTTTTAAAACCTATTTAAAGCAAATTGCTCCCTACCAGCACTCCAGATGCAGTCCAGCCCTGTGATCCCGTGTTATTGCCTGGCTCCTTGTCTGCTGCACCCAGCACAACCCCTGCGCACAGACAGACCGACCGACCTAACGCCCTGCAGCTCCAGGATATTTCTCACCAAGTTTTCCAGCCCTCTCTATCCCTCGCATGTGTGCACACCAACACTGCGCCCAGCCTGCAGCGGGCAGGTGGGAGGAATCCTGAATGTACAGGGAGTTTTTGAAGGAATATTTCATTTCTGAAGGAAAAAAAAACCCACAACCCTATTGGGAAGCCCTCCAAGAACAAACAAGCAGCCCATTCTGACAGCCAGTGGAACAAAATAGTCTGAGATGCTTCCCCCCCCCCCGCCCCCTTTAGCTTTCCCCCATGAAGAAGTGTGGGAGGGAGATGAGAAGCCTCCCCATCGTCCCCAGGCGAGGGTAGCCCTGGTTTCTGAAGCTGTCCCTGCAAGTGCACAGGACCCACCGGTCACAGCCTCAGCGACCTGAAGTCTCTCCAAACACGTGAGACTCAGAAGAGACTGAGACTGGGCAAGAGATGGGGGTGCCAACAGCAAACCTCGCCAAAACCACGCTCTGCTGAGAAGCGGAGGTTTCAACACATTTTTTTGTGCACTGTTTATTTGCCGTGAAACATTAACATTTCTCTTCCAATAAGTGACCATCCAAATGCAAAGTACCGATCTAGCAGGAGCACGGCGGGGCCCCAGGCTCGCCAGCCAAAGCCCATCTCCCTCTGAGCACCCCAGTCCTTGCCAGGGAAGGGGCACGGGACACCCAGGTTGCTCTTGGCATCAGGATGTTTGTGTTCAGGCGTGATATTTCCACGTGCTAACTTGTACCAACTCTCCTCTGCCCCAAGAGGAATCACCATTTCCGACAGAAGCTCTCCCCCTCCTCCACTTTTCTTGACTGTTTTGTGGAGCCAATGCTGTGCAGAATTACCCTGAGTACTGGGGTTTGTGGAGCTTGGCTGTACCAGTTTTTTCAGGCTGGTAGTTTCACTTTTTGCCAGTTCTGCTAAACCATGGTTACACCCACATGTTAATTTGTTTCAAGAAATGTTAATTATTATTTGTAACCAAAGCGTTCGGCCTTGGGACAGTCTCATCATCAGATGCTACTGTTCCAAGAGGCTGAGAAATCTGCAGAAGATTTTAACGAAGAAATAGAAGAGCTCATTAGAAAATAAGAAATTCCTTTTATTCCAAGACTCCCTTAAGTGACATTACCTGGGATGTATTTCCTTCCTTTCCTAAAGCACACACACACTGAACAGTTAAGCTTAAGTGATGGCAGATGCACTAATTGACCACCAAGACATACAAAGACTGGCTTTGCCTGTTGACATCTTTCAGTCACAATGATGCTCACTGTATCATTAAGTCTCAAACACCTGATGACATAACAAAGGAAAAACATCTCGAGGGGTTCAAATGAAACCAGGCATTTTTCAAACAATAGCCAAAACCTGTTGGGTCATCCAAAAGAGCCTGGCTTCTTCCCCCTCCCCTTTTTGGAGACACGGACTGGAAAATGTTTTACCACTCAGGTTTTTCAAGGGAAAAAAAAATCCTTTTCTCCCCAATATTGTCTAAAATTACTGCAAGGAGAGCTCAAACAAATCAAGAAGGTAAAGGAAAATCAATTTCATACACATTAAGGATATGCATTTATCCATGTCCTGATCAATACCTCGGATTCCTTGCACGTTAAAACACTTCCATCGCTACTTAAGGCCCAACAGCAGAATTCTTCCATCCAGACTATGGGAGTTACGAAAGATCCTGCCCATACTTGTTTGATCTGAAACATAACACCCCTTAATGTGACCCCTTGGAAAAATACTGGGGAAAGCAGCCAAGAAGGAAGGAAAGGAAAAAAAAAAAAAAAAAAAAAAAAAAAAAAAAAAAAAAAAAAAAGCAAAGCTTCCCAGAATGAACATTTCTGGGTCTTTCAGTTCCACTGAGAAGTTGCACATCTATAAACAGTCCAGATTTGTAAGTAGCGGAGAGAGGAAGGGGAAAGAGCAGAGCGAATTTGCCACAGCCCAGCTAAAAGCTTCTGCTGCAGTGAATACCAAAGGGCCACCAGCACCGGTGCCCAGCTCCTGCTCTTGCTCCAGCCCGGGAGCCAGTTGCTGGGACATGCCATTTCCATCTGCTCTGGACACTGGGCTCCTGAGCCCTTGGACGGTGCAAGCCTCACAATCCCACGTGCACATGTCAAAGACCTTACAGCACCTCTCCTCCATGCTCCCAAAAATCAGAGCAGCTTTGCAAACGGCCGTAACTCCCACCACGGTGTTTACTCGTGCTGGTCCTCACCCGCTCAGGGATGAGGAAAGTCCTTGGCAAGGAGCTGAGCTTCTTCCAAGGAAAGGCTCCCTGCTACGGCAGCTTGGCGAAAGCCCCAAGGGGTGCCCAGTCGACACAGAGCTGAACATCATCCTGGGCTGGGGAACCGCAGGAATGGGTCTGATGCCGCAGAGAATTTCTTGGCGGAGAACCCAGCCCCAATAACCAGAGACCTTGGGCGAATGCACGTGCTTTCGGCCGTGCAACACCTCACCAGCCCTAATCCCAAGCAGAAAAAGCCGGCTGTAAGCAGAGACTCTCCTCCCGCAGCGCCGGTGGGAGCCCAGCGTGCCTCCTCTCATTTCGGCTGGTGGGACAGGAGGTGACACCAGGGCCACAGCTTGGTGGTTCAGCTTCCAGCTACCCTGCCTGGGCTGGTAAAGCCCAGCTGTTTCACAGAGGGGCTTGCTTTAGGGTGCAGTGAAAGACTAACTGCATTTTATCAGCAACTTGTTGCCTATGCACCATTTAAGGCTGTGGTGCTGTTACTGGCCCCCTGAAGACCACAAAAATATGCCAGCGTGGCCCTTTCGACATTAACTGCGACAGGCAGCGAGGAAGATTCACAGTTCACCAGATATTTCAGGGCAATGTTCATAGCAGAGCAGGGAGAAATTTCCAGGATTTGGAGCGTAAAAATGTACATTACTAGAGGTGTGGCAGCACCTACCACATCCCTCACGGCAAACACCGCCCGGGTAACAGTCCTGCGCACGGCACGGCGCTACGCAGCAGAAAGCACTGTCTGGTACATGCTTGACTAGCCGCAGATATCTGTAGTTCATTTGCCCTGTGTTTTGGAGAAGTTCAGCGTCAGGGTTTCCTGTACATACTTTTAGTGTTCCGGCTGAAAACATCTGCTGGACACACTGCACCTGCTAACGCAGCCCCCCATGAACCGCAGCTGATGTCCTCAGGGTGCCCGGGAGCAGGAGGATGGGAGGAGGGTCCCTGCATCACCCCACGTCCGACAGCATCACCTGAGACTAACCTGCACCACTGGAGGGTCACGGGCAATACAGAGCTCGGCACATATGGAGTGGGAGACAAGCAGCCCCCAAACCCAAATGAACCCTCAAGCTGGCAAAGGTGGGGGTGGGGTGGGGGGATAAATCCACCCCATGCTGTTCCAGTCTGCTTTTGCCGTTTGTAGCATTCATCCCAATATCTAAGTCTCCAGTACTATTCCAGCAAGGCCATTTAAAACACGGGTGGCCAAACACCGGCTGACCTAACGCCAGCTGAGCAACGTGCCAGCCGGCACGGAAGGGACCCAACGTCACCTGCAACTCCTGCAAGCAACCATGGAGTTAATCATCAACTGGCAGGTGGTGACGTTCCTGCACAGGCATGCCCTGAGCTGCAACGGCAGGGCTGCCTTCCCCATGCTCTCATATGCTTCCCGGAGCCGGGGCTTCTCCTTCGAGCAAGGGCCTGCAGCACCCAAGGTTTCTGGGCAAAACCCTGTGGGTAGCTTCAAAGTTGCATGTGAATTTTCAGTTTGTTGGCAAAGCGCTTCGGTCGCTCCTGGAAAGCGCGGCGATGGTCCGTAAAGGACAATATTGCCCTGCAGGAGCTGTGCTGCTCTGCACAGGCACGTGGAGGGCAGCGCAAGGGACAGCGTGGGCTCAGGGTGCACCCGTGGCTCCTTCTTCGGTGGGGACGATGTCACAGCAAGCACTGGGCGGGCAAGGGGCTAAGTGGGTTCCTGGTCTCCTGCATGCAATCACACACACAATTCTCTTTGCAGGCCAGTTACTCTACTGCTCTCTCGGGAATTTAAAAAAAAAAAAAAAAACACAAAACAAAATACCCACACCCTTCTTTTGGAGAGTTCTTCTCACTTCCCACCCCACCCACTGCACACGCACTGTCCGAGTTATACCGCAATTAGAAACGTTTTCATCTGCAATAGGATCCCTTTCTTGACACACATCCAACCACCGCGTAGCAGCCATCTGAGTAACTGGCACAGAGGAACACAACACGGGAAGGTCTGTCCGGCTACCCAGTCCTCTGGGGGATTTGTAAATAACCAGGAGGCGAGGCACAGCCGCCGGCCCCGGCGTTGCAGAGCCGTGGATGGGATGCCGTGCTCGGCCGCCTGTAGCACTGTCAAACGCTCCCCTCCGCTATCACTTCATACGCTCAGCAGTGCATACAGAAAAATGCACCGCTTTTAATTTGTTCTTGGCTACAAGAGGTCAGGAAAAAAAAACCAAAACCCCAAAAAGGCAAGAATGGGAGAAGAAGAGCTGCTCCCACCACCAGCAGGTCAGCTGCGGGAGGGCAGGCGTTGGACTTGCTTTGTTACAGCACCAAAATGCAGCCATTTATCTGAAAGCCTTGCAATTTTCAACTACCTATATTATTTCATATAAATCTCCCCCTTTCTCCCCTTTATATGCCCAAACTATGTTAAAAAGGTACCCTTCAAAATACTGCTGCGGGGATATCGACTTGTACGTGAAGTTAGAGATGACGGAGGGAGGGGAATTCTCAGCAGAGAAACGAGAGAAACACAAACCACCAACTCTCAGTTATTAATCCCTTAAATAATTCTGACAACGCTCCCCACCCTCCTATCTGAAACCAAGTAGAAAACTCAGTTTTCTGACTTTCTGGCAAGAGGGTGGTGTGTGTGTCAGAGAGGGACGAAGGGAGGATGGCAGCTGAGCCCCTTCGCAGCTCTCTCAGCACCCGGTCCCGATGGCCGGCGAGGCGGGACCTCTCATTTTGCAGATTCTCCAACCACAGGGTGCTGGTGATGAAGCTGGGGACAAATCTGCAACAGCATCCAGTAAGGACAGCCCAGATCCCCCCAGGGCTTTCCAAGAGCGCTCCACGCTGGCTCATCGGCAGGAAGAAGGGGACGCCTTTACACCAAAAATTATTCTGAAGACACAAATGCTTTATAGAGGGCACCCATCACTAACTCTGATAGTAGCAGCACATCCCCTCTTTGGCAGCTCCCCTGTCCTCTCCCACCAGCAAGGCGGCTCTTGCTGCAGCCGCTGGAGCATGCCGCACTCAGGGCCACTCTCCCCACCACGCACGTCCCCTCCCCGGCACTTCAGACATGCAAGACAAGCCATGTCCGAGTCCTCTGGCAGCCACCCACGGGTCACGCGTGCCAGTGAACCTTGGTGGATTCATTTGAGAGGGAGGATTGATCCAGAGCCCCCTCCTCTGAGCCCTGCTCGAGCTGCGAGGTTGGTGCAGTTCTCACCAACCTCTGGACCAGAACCAACAGAGTGAAAAACACTACTTTAATCTCAGTATCAGTATCTCCTCATTTTTCAGCTGACCTGTGAGCCGCTTCCCTTTTTCATTTTTAGAACAGCATCATTTTGTATCCGTGGGTCAGGGTAGGAAAGACCTCGAGCTCGCAAGAAAGCTTTTTTCAAACAGTGCAGGAACTTCAAAAGAAAGTCAGGACAATTAAACACACGTCAGGAGAGCAGAGAGGAGTGGGAGGCTAATAAATGGCACGCTCCACAGGTTTATGAATATTTGAACTATATTTCTAAAAAAAAAAAATAGTACATTACTGGAAGTTATTGAAAATTATTAACTCCCTTTAATGAACCTTGCTATCATCATGCTGACTAATAGAGTGATAAAGAGTTTAATCCATATTTATGTACATTTTATCTCATTATAGTTGGTACCAATAAATTGGCAAGTCCAATAAGAGTTACATTTTATACCATCACTGCTATTAAATGTGCATGAAGTACTGTGCAACAGCACACTGTACATGAGCAGTAGCTTTTTATTTTATTTCTTATTTAGGAGCCAGGCTGTACTAGCAAAGACTGGGCACAGCACCCCTGCAGAGGACCCCAGTGCTCACTCCTGCAAGACCAGACCCTAATTAGGGACAAGGCAATATTAACAGGGATTTTCTTCCTCGGAGCGCTGCAAACTGCCCTGCGTCTGCATCCTGCAGCAGAGACACAGCCACGGAGAAACACTTCTGCAGATGTCGCTAGTGATTACGGATAGGTTTTGAGCCACTTTAAAGGGATAAGATTTAAAAAAAAAAACAAAAAAAACAAAAAAACAAGAGCCAACTTGTAGAAGACAATATAACAATATATTCTTTTAAGGTGTCTTAAAGGGGCACAGCTAGAAACACAAGCAGTCAGCATCTCAGGTCACTTTTGTAAACCTCTGTCACGAAACACAGCATGTCCCTTGTCACAGTGGGATTGCTCAACAACTGGACATTGGGAAAAAAAACTGGCTGTGAGCAATTTAAACTGGCCTTTCGACTCCCTTGGGTAACTGGGAAACACTGCAACCGAGTTTACAAGAAACATGACGCATCTATTTGGCAAAAGCCTGCACTTGCCAATTACCCGACATCCCACGAAGGCAGAGATGGAGCTTTTCAGCTCCACAGGGATTTCGGCCAGAGAAGCCCACATGGTTCACGATCCCATTTCACCAGCTGTTATCCTGGTGACAGTAAGGAAGAAGTAACTTCCCAAGCTTAAAACACAAGGAAGTAGCCAAACCAGGGATAAAAACTCACGTTCCTGGACTCGAACAGCCCCCGACCACACTTGCTCCTTTGGAGGAGGCTCCATCGATCCTACGGCAGCTCCTCCTTGCTGAAGCCCTGGCGCAGAAGCCAAAGGGAGCTATGGAAACCTCTCTCAGAATAACAGCTGGTCAAGGCAAGACTGAGGGATCTGATTTTTCTTCCTCTTCTAAAGCACTAGTGTTTTTCTTACACTAAGAAACCCTGAAGGACCCTGCAGATTCCAAAGGACAAGCCCTTCACGTATAGGTTGGCACCACATAAACGCAAGCCCCTGCCTTTCTACTCAGTAATTACACTGCAGCAAACCCAAATGCTACTAGTAATCGCTGTCTCCCTGGCCGCCTGGTTTGGAGGAGAAAAAGAACTAAAGTGGCATCCAGAAAGGAAACACCCAACACCACTCCACCAAGGTTTCTATGTAATTAAGTGGTCGACTGTTACTGTGCTCCGTTCAGAAAAGTCTCCTACATGGCGTGTGTGTCTTGTAACCGAAAAACGCTCTTGACCTAAAGAATGAATAGCTCCAGGAAGAAGTTTTTGTGTGTGAAGTCTGCGTTTGGCCAGTGGGAACATGGATTAGAGACTCCTTTTGCTCTCCCTGTGACTCAAAACGGAAAGGCGCTTTGGTCAACAGCAGATTTTTCCCTGTTTATTTGCTTTGCCACCGTTGAACGCAGATCTGAGGATAATGTGGGAATGAAAGGTGGCAAAGACAATGGGACTGTTTTGACAGGCTTCCAGAGGGATTTAGGGTGGTGCAGACCTGAACAGCTGATACCTCCACCAAACTGATAAAAAAACTGCACTGGGAAAGGATCAGTGAGGTTTTTGTATACGGAATCTGTGCCTCCCACATCTTATAAGGTTGTTTGAGGATGACGATGCACATGAAAATAAGCAAGATCCAGGCAATAAAGTACATTTGGATTTCTTGGAAGTTTATGACAAGTTTCTTTCCAAAGTCTCCTAAAAAAACTAAATTGTCATGGGGTAAGAGGGAATGGCAAATCATCTCCCCTTCCCAAGTCACAAACCTGAATGTCCCCCCAAAAAGTGAACAGGAGGAGGAGGGAATAGCTGTTCCCTAACCAGACCAAAAAGGAAACCAAACTGTGTTCAGCTGACATGTTCCAGCAGTGTTTAACGCCAGGCTCTATTAACAGGCATCTTAGGCAATTTGAAACAGCACAAAGCAAGAGACAATGTGACGATAAAGCAGCATTTTAATTAGCAGCGGTTCTTTCCCCAGCCCAAAAGGTTCCTTCTGTGCATTCATACTCCCCGAACAACAAAAGCTTTCTTGTACTTCATAAATCAAAAAATTCATAAAACAAGCCCCTGCAATTGCACATTCCAGATAATGGTCCAGAAATAAATTAGGCAATAAATATCAAATAATATATCCCCATCAGCAGTGAAAATCTACTCTTTGGATAATCAGAAGAGAAGATGCCTTCCAGCAGCTTATGCCTGGTAGCTCGAAATAGGTAAAACAATAGAGAGCTTTAATAAATCTTTTAACACCTTTTCCACTGAAGAATATAGCAATTGTCCTGTGTAATAGCTTCCCTGAGCCCAGTATCCATCAGAGTAACAGCACAGCCCTGATGCTGTTCACGTCAAAAGCCAGGGTATCAGAACAACAGCCACTTGTCAAAATCAGGCAGGATTCTCCTCCCTCACAGCCGGGTCTCCTTCAGTGTTTGGTGCCACCCATCAATTACAGCAAAACCACAAAAACACGCTCCCTCCTCTCCCATCTAGGTGACATACGGTACAAATACATCCAGCACCTAGGAACGGCTGGGAGGAAAAAAAACTCCAAACATATTTTTGAGAAACTCAGGGGACTCTCATTTCACCCTGGCATGAAACCTCCTGACCCCCATGGACACTCACTGGCCATATTACAAAACTGATGGCGATTTCAGTAAAGCTGTTTTGCTCGCAGCCATGCACAGAGCTGCTGCTGGGGAAGGACTGCTCGAGATCTGCACCCTGCGCGAGGTCTGCACCCACACCGGGGCAAAACCAGAGGCGCTTGTGGACGAAGGGTCCTTGCCACACGGTTGGTACAAACCTGGCTCCAGGCTTGTAATGATCTGTAACACTGCTGTAGGGAATTGTGCTGCTGGGGTGGCAGGGTTCAAGCCCAGGCTGGTTTATGCAGAGCAGGGATGATGCTTAACACTGGTTTGAACACACTGTCCCTACGGGGAGCTCACGGGCAAGGAGATGGTGTGGTTTTGCCCCAGTCACCCAGTGAGGCAGCTGGAGCCGGGAAGAGGACCCAATGTCCCGACCCCAGTGCAGCACCCAGTCCCCAGGGCTACAGCCTCTTCCAACAGCTCTTACGAACACACAGAAATTTTGATTCCCCCCAAAAATGACATTTTTCACATACTTTAGAGACTGATCCTAGAGGCTCTGTAACCTAAAGCAGAAAGCTTGAAGGCTTGATCTCCCTTCACTAAGGACACAGCAGAATCAACCCCTAGATACGCAGGCTACCACAAGCACAGGGGAACAGGTGCCCAATGCATGGGTTAAGGGGGCAGAAGCTGCTCAGAAAGCCACAAAACCTTCATGTTTTCATCCAAAATCTGCAGCACAACTCTGGAGAACCACCCCGGTGCCAGCAGTGCCAGAACCATCACTTCCCAGGAGCTCAGGAGTAACTCTTACCTTTCCAAAATCCCGTACATCGAAGAGGTCAAAGGGATCAAACAGATCGCTGTTTCTTAACCCAAATTTGTCGTGACATACTTTTAGGAAGGTTCGGATATTCTTCAAACAGAGAAACTGGGGGAAACAAAAAAAAGGGAGGGAAAAAGTGAGCAAGACAGGCACAAATTTTAACTGAGATTTACTGAGTTAAATTCACTTGCGAGACAAGTTAACAGGGACTTAGAAACTTGCACTGAAAAGCCACGCATTAGTTTATTTGTTGTTACTGAAGATGTCAGACTCCTGGTGCCCTGTGAGGACTCCTGTGTTCTCAGCTGCGCAGCAGAAACAAACGCCCTTTTGAAAAACAAGTTTCACATAAGGTAACATTGCAGAAGGGCTGGAAAACTCAAGCCAGGACATTTCCCTTTCAAGGTCGAAGCCAAATATAAATTACAGCTGATGTTCTACAGAAGCCCAGTGTTGAACTTTTAACCATTTCCAGCATGATCCCATTTGGTTCCCTACAGAAGGGACACATGTTACAGCTCTTATTGTATGTATCGCTGTACATCCGTACACATGCATGCATACACGTATCCCAAACAAAAGATTGGGACAGTGAAAATTACGTTTTTTCTGCTTTGGGGTCTGAAATAATTGACAACTTATTCAAGTGACATTTGCTCCCTTACCCTCGCACCTCCCAGATACGGCAGGCATCATGAACGCTAACAGACCCATGAAACATCAGCCAGCCACACAGAGCCCGTTTCCAGCAGGCAGCTGCCAGTCCTGAGGCTCAGCCACGGGAGCTGCTCCTGACCCAGCTCTCATCCCATTCCCAAGATCAGGGCAATCCCTGGGACTGTTTCCACAAAGCTTTGCTCATCTTTAATCTTAGCCCATTTGAAGAGGCAGAAATCTCACCCCTCTAGGGACCACCCTCGCTTATTCAGATAGCTCAACCGGCAGAGCAACGTTATGTTTCTCTTTCAAGAAAATCCTGTCTTTGACTATAGCAGTAATTGGTCGTTTGTTTGCGAGCGTCGGGGATTTTGAAGTCTGGGGACTCCAGACGGTCTCACTCCAACAGGGATGCCTGGCAGCACAGTGGCTAAGATGAGAAGAATAAAAATCTGCTTCATTTTTGCGGCTGCATCACCTATGTCCTTCATCAGGATGGACTGACTCTGCTGAGCAAGCCAATTAATTTCACTTCTTTCTGCATCCTCATGCTGTTTCACAAAACACCTTCAATTTATTGCTGTATTTTTAAACAACCCTTCCTTTTTTTCCAGCAGATTCCTCACAAATATATAACAAACATGTTAGAATTATAAGGAAATCAATCCATTAAGGGGTGAATCATCCCCACGTGATAAACAGGCGCAAGATGCAAGCTGCCTTTGGGTGGGTTTGGTCAGCGCGGTTTTGTCACATGGCACTATCTCTGCTCCCCAAGTTGTCATCAAACCAACGCCATGCAAAAAACACTGCTTGCAAACTTCACCGAGAGTTCAAAACAAAACAGTTTAATTTTCTTTTTATTTAAAGAATCAAAGCAGAGTCTTTGGGGCTATCATATCTCCATAGACATGACCGCGATGCAGCTTGTCGTTATCACTGCATTTGGGATTATACGTGAGGTTTGTGGCGATGGATTAGCAAGACCACATCATTAACAGGCTGATTCACCTACACAAAGAAAAAAAATAACCTTCTACCCTTCTCCCCTATTCCAGCCACGGTGCGACAGCAGAGCTCCCCCAGCACAGGACATTCCCATCACATCAGAGCCTTCTCAACAGACAAGCAAGTGCCAGAGGCAGAAATTGAAAACAATTCTGTTTTTCTAGGGCATTCCTCTATCTCACATAAACACTGCAGTAAATATAATCCGTCTAGACTGAGAGGTTTTGTTGGAATTGCTTTACAATCTCTCTCACCGATACGGGTTATTTCAGAACTTTATCTTCTGGGCCTCTGCAAGAATTTACAGTCTGGGCAAACCGGCTGCTTGCAGCAGGGGTGTATGTTCTGTTGCACTACAGTTTCATTGATTTCAAATTTCTAGCATGTGTTTATTTTAAATCCTTTTAAGCCTCCAGTTTTGAAAGTTAATGACACAGGTTATAGCCATAATTACACACAGCAAGAGGCAAGCTTCTTCCGCAGAACTGCCCTGCCTTTCTGCGGCATTCGCTCCCCACCTCCCGCTCGTCCCAAGGCTGGGGCAGCAACAAAGGCTGAAGTGCTCAGGAAAGATGGGACTTTCACGGCGCCGATGTTCAGCCAAGCAAAAGCCACGCAACGGGTGTGAAAACCTGGACCCTCTGCACAATGCATTTGTGGTTCAAATTCCTGAAAAGCTCAAAGTTCACGGTACCTTGTTTCTGAAGGATCGCAGCGAGATCACACATCCAAGCAAATGAATGCCTCGTCCTGACAGCATTTCTAACAGGGAGTGAGCCCCGGTTCCGCCATGGGTTTAGATCATGCTGAGCTACCCCCATCTCAGCTTGGCCCTGGTGAGAAAGGACAGGACCAACCACGCTGTTCAACATCAGCTGCATCCAACTGTCTTTGCTCATCCGATTCAAATCTGGAAGCCATCTCGTCACCAGCTGCTAAATGAGGACAAGGCGCCCGCAGCAGTGCCCCTGCCTTTCCCGCAGCTCCAGGTGATGTCTGCAAAAAGCCACCAGCCACTGCCACCATGCAGCCAGCCCATCACTGAGTGCAGGCAGATGACAAGCATCAAGGAAGACGCCGATAATCTATTTAAAGAGTTGCTGAAAAGGCCTGATGTAAAACACAAGAAACCAAGGCAGCAGCACCACGGTCCCGCTCCACCAGCAAGGAGCTGGCAGCAGAGTGAGGCCAACACGTTGCCCACAAGAAAAGCCACCACTTGGGATCACAACTGCAGGTAGGTTTTAGCCCCACTCTTCATGCACAAGAAGTCAGGGTGGGTACAACCCACGTGTGGGTGTTAGGGGCACAATTTGCTCCTGCGCTATTTCTCTCTCACCAATCTGCAAAATATCTTCTTGCGCTTTTGCTCACACAGGCGTTTTGAGGTTGGTTTGCTGTTGATGGAAGATCATGAATTGTCGGCTTAATAGTGTTACTCAATGGCCATATGTTAAAATTAGCTACAATTGAATATGAGCCGTGCACGAGGTCATTTTATTTACCAGTCAATCACACCTTTGGACAAGTAAACACTCCACAGGAGAAAGAGAGAGAGAGAAATCAATGTTCTCCGTGGGGCTCATTCACCACCTGCCAGGCTCAAAATCAATGGTGTCATTTATATGCTTCAAGTGAGACCAGCGCTGAAGCAGGGTCCTGTGGTCTCCTTTGGTGCGAGGGCTAGCAGGAGCCCAAGCGCTGCACATCCTGAGTCCTGCCATCGCCCTCCTCTGCACCCAAAAGAACCTTGGTACCCACCAGCCATCGCTTCTGGGGACAGACACCATCAGCAACCAGGATGCTCAGTTCTGGAAATAGACCCCAGAGACCACGGCATCTTCCACAGATACCAGCATCTCCCACCACACCACCAACTGGGCTCTGAAAGCAGCCACGGCACAAGTCCTTGGCGTGGGCAGAGCTCCCCGGGCACTGCAAAGCACATCCAAGGCACTTTGGAGAGGGAAGCTATTAAAGCCAGAGCGAAGAGGCAACGGGGGTAGGGATGGCACTGTACCACAGGGAGCAAGAAACTCATCCGGTAAAACAAAATACCTTGAAGCCTGCCAATAGATGAGAAAAGTCTGTGGTCAGCTCTGACCTGATCCTCTGAGGGTTTCAAGGAGCCATCACGACAGAGAGGCAGCGGCAACAGCCCAGCTCCTGCCGCCGGCACGGCAGAAGGGCCCCGCCACCTGCACTCACCAAGTTTCAGAACAGCTTTGCTTATTTTTAAACACTCTGCAACGCTGTAAGGTGAATAAACTGCTCTCAGCCACCGCCCGTCCTGCCCCAGCCCAGCAGAAACCTGCTTTGCAAAGCAGGGCGGCTGCAATTTCAGCAGCTCTGCCTGTGCCCTGGCCAAGGCAGGGCCACAGCCACCCTCATGCATGCAGCACGGCGAGCAGCCCCCAACACCTGGGACACGCTGGAAACTCCTCAGTAGCTTCTGGGATGTTCCTTTTTAAAGGGAGTTTTCATGATATTATTTGTTTTATTGAATTCAGTAAGTTTAGAGACTCCTTGGATGATCACTGCGCACAGAAAGGGTATTGCTGCCAAGTTTTCAATGCAACTCGGAAACTTGCCCTGCAAACTTACAAATACATTGGCAAAGCCTCCAGCGGAGATGGAGAAAGGGACAGTATGGTACTTGGGATAACCCCAGCTACTTGGGCAACTCCACTTTGCACAGGGCCACTGGGAGCTTAGCGGGGACATGCCCAGCCACCCCAAAGCTCTGCTCCCGCACCCCCGGGCAGGAAGGGCAGGTCGGATGTTTCTGCAGTCGGAAACTACAGCTCTGGGGGCGGGAGGGTGCACGGCAGCTCAGCACCTCGCTGCTCCTCACACCCCCAGTTTTAGTTACCACCACCCCTCCCCGCGATCCCCGTATGACTGGGTGCCTGCGGCACCTGCGCCGACTAGACAGCAGCCATTTCTGATGCAAATCTGTCAGAAAAGATCCAAATACTCCAGCACGTTAGGGTTAGGTTGGAAACAGTCCCCCAGCCTCGGCAGAGATGATCACAGGCTGGAAAGCCGTGTGCGTTCCTGCCTCCCACCAGAGCTGATTTGCTAAAGGGAGATGGCAAAGAGGCAGACAAAAAGCTGGTGAATACAGCAGCGTTTGCTCAACAACCAAACTGCCCGAGGTGGCATCTGGAGGACGTTCATGTGAACATCGGAGCAGGCCCTGGTCCCCACATTTGGGATGGCACAAGGGAGGGAGGTGCAAGGCTTGGGAGTATCCAAGAGACATTTAATAAAGTGATAAAATGTAGGAAAAGGAAAGAAATGGGGTAGATTATTTTGTCTGGCAGGGCCGGACCATGCAACAGCTCACAGCTTTTCGGAAAGGGCCTTTTGGAGAGGCAGCGACTGCCGGCGGCTGGGGTTAGTGCTCTGGGGAGGAGCGGGGCCGCACACAATAGCACTGGGTGGCTGGGCACACAGCCACGCGCTGAACCCCGGCCAAAGCCGTGGGCTTGAAATGGGTCCTGCAGCATGCAAGGAATGCTGCAGCTTTGCCGTTTGAGATAACCCATTGACGAATGACGAAAGTAACTTTCTTTAGCGCTTCCTGACCGTGATGTCAGATTTCCTCTTATCTTGCTGCCGGCACGGCTCAAAAGCACCAGGCGAAAAGCAAGTCCCCGACAGGGAGCTGAGACCATCTGCTTATCACAGCCTTTGCAAACAGGGAAGGGAGGGTCTCTCATTGAGAAAACACATCATTTGCAACGATCAATGGGGAAATGGGTATCCTGTGGCGCAAACCTCTCAGGAAAGCCAAAGGATGCACCTCCGAGTCATGTCAAGTTCCCCTGCGCTACTCTGACATTGCAAAGGGGCACTGAAACTCCCTTTGCTTGCTCCAAAGTCAAGAGTGGAGAGCAAGTCCAAGAGCATCCAAGTACCCAGCAGGAACTGCGGGGCTGCAGTCAACATAACTCTGCATTTAAAACTGCGCAAATCACGACCTTTATCTAATCTCTCCAAATGGCTCTGCCCGATCTAGCTCACCTCCACATCAAGGTGTTACTGGGAGAGTTTCGGAAGCACTAATAAGAATCAAAAGCACAAGTGGAGCTTGTATCACCCTCCACCAGCAGCACCAAATCTTCCATGGCTTTGTTCTTTCTCATGCTTCGCCCCATTGTCTCTGGTGGAAAGGAGCAGCCGCGGAAACGATACAAAACATCTCTGCAGAAAATTTCCCTTCCCATTCACATTTGGATTCAAGTCGCAGCTCATCAATTACTTTAGATGGACAGATTAAATTTCAGGTTGTTGGACAGCAGATTTATCTATTGAGAAGTGGAGAATGAAATTATTTCTCAAACAATTTAGCGCTATTATTTCCCCCCATTTCAAAGACGTTCCTATTGCAGAGCACTCACGGGCTGGACAAATTCCACTTAGTGAGACTGATTAATGAGTCCAAAACGCTGATGAGCGCTGACCTCCCCACAGCTTCTCCTTCTCCTCACATTCACCCACAAGCAAGGATTAGCCCTAGGAGAGTACCTGAGGGAGAGCAACCATTTATTTTAGCAAACACCCATAGCTTGTCACTGGGAGGACCAGAGAAAAGCAAATCTGCAGCAAGCAAAGGTCCTTCCCAGCAAGAAGCATCAGCCAGAGCTCAGAGGGGCTGCAAATCTCCCGCACAAGCTCACCAGGAGCTTCTACCTTGCCCAGCAGAAGCACAACACGGAGCCAGGCAGCCCTGCTGGGAGGCTGTCCTGCAGCAAGCCCAGCACCGCAGCACGCCGGGACAGGCTGCCGAGCCCCGCTCTGGTCCCTGCTCGTCCTCGCACCTTTGCTCATCATCGCTCTCACATGGGTCAAGCAGATACAGAGCTCCCAGTTACCTTACAGGAACTTCCCATCACGATGTATGGGCTCTCAAAGGGAAGAGGTATCTCAGATAACAATTCTAAGCTCATGAACTGGAAGCCAGAATATACATAAAATTGTAAAAACAATTAAAAAAAAACCACAAGGGGAGGGTCTGGAAAAACCTATTAAATACACTGAAGTCCCAAGCCTCAGCCCCAGAGGCAGAGGAATGGCTCTCAGCAGTGCTCAAGTCAGAGCGGGCACAAACATTAACCAGAGCTCCTGGATTTCACACAAGACATGAACTACTGACACAAGGCAAGGACCGGAGGCAAACACCTCCGAGGTGGCAGACGTTAAGAGGACGTGGGAAGAGTGAGAGACAGAGCACAGGGTCAAATGATTAAATCCAATTAGTCAGAGATGCAGAAGAAATGTTCAGTGACATACTGAACTATATACTGAAGATGTATAGGATACAACTGCATCTGTGCTTTCTCTGGTTGCAGGAGGAGCCCGTGCGAGGGCAGCAGCATTGTGTCCCCCCCCGGGGCTGCTGTCACCCTGCCAAGCAGCGCTGCATGGGCCAAGCCCAGCACTGCGGGAGCTTGTCCTATTTTATCCTAGGAAAGTTTTGCTGACCCCAAACTGCCTCTGAGGACTGCCAGGCTCGTTTCCTCCATTACATATGCTCCTTCAGAGAAAGAAATGGAAAAGGAAAAAGAAAAAAAAAAAAAGTCCAGAAGTGTGGATAAAACCCCCATCAGGCAGCTGATGAGTCCAAGATGATAACGCGGGGCTGGAGGAGGGGACAAGGATCGAGTAACATCCCCCAGTCTGGAGGAGGGAAAAGAAATCACAGGACAGCCCAGATGCTTGCGTCCTCCGAGGCAAACTCCCAACAGCAGCGATGACCTCCCCGAAGCTTAAAAACATGGGCTGAGCCCTCCCCGGCGGCATGGCAGGAGAGGTTTGTTAAAGCCCGTGCAACGAGCCAGCAGACCCCACATTGCGTGGACGGGCGGCCCCGCCGGGAGCGCTTGGCTCGGCAGAGCACGGCCACTCGGCGTCCGTCCCGCCGTCGGAGGGTCACCCAGCGGCACGCAGGGGCTTTAAATGAGCGGAAGGAAGCTGCAACTTCCCAAAGAAAACGGCGGAGCTGCAGCCGATGACAGTACTTCCCTCCTTTGTGGAGCCCTCCGAGGTCTGCAAACGTAGGGCTCTGCTGAGAAAGCAGGAATCGTTAAGGTAAGGGCTTTTAACCGCAATGCCTGCGAGTGTTTTATCAGAGATGCTTACGGGGTCTGAAATCCTCTGCTCACACACCTAAGGTCTGTCAGCCCAGAGCTTTTGCTCAACCACCCAAATCAAGTGGGTCCAACAGGTTCAGCACTGGTCCAAACCCCAACCACAGGTTTGAGGTTTGTGTAACTAAAAACCTTGCCACTGAGGTTTTAGAAAACCCTAATCAAATTCTCTGCATCAGGCAGCTGATTGTACTTCAGAGATTTATCTTTTAGATGTCTAAGTGATCTGCAGAGCCATTCCCAGGAATAACAAGAGCTTCTTGCAAAATCAGGTGGGTGCAATCCTCTCTGAAGGCCCCAGTCTTCACCAACTCCTCCTCTAAGAGAGGGAATTTCAGGTTTCCCTATATGAAGGGCAACACTGCTTTGAGCCATGAGTCTTCTTGCCGTTACAAAATAAACGCATGAGAAGCAATACCCCCTCTTCCTTTGCTACCCACCCCAACAGCGATGCATTTCGGGAGCTGGATGGAGAATACGGACTCCCAGACTACATGAAGGAAGGGCAAGTGGGACACCAGCACATCCCTAATGACCCTGGACAACCCTGAGCTGAAAGATGCCCTTGTGTTATCCCCAGGCAGCATCTGGTGATGTGAAAATCCCTCCTCGGATGCTCTCCTGCTCCAATGATCTGCCCAGACAGTAGCAGTGTGCTGCATCCTTTGCAGCACTGTGGCAATGCCCGGGAGAGACCCATGTTACATCTCTACATCCCTTGGACGAGACCAAACCATAATATCCTGGCAGACAGAGCCAGACCACGCGCCTGCTCTTCCAGACACCCTCTCCATAACCATATGCATGAAGATTTAAAAAAAACAAATGCAGAGCAGCAGTTTTCTCTGCAGGTCCTGGCCTGCACTGAGCCGCGTGGGGCTGGCTGCCGGGATGGGGGACGACGGGACAGGGAGCAGAGGCTGTTTGCAGCCCGAGCTATGACTAAGTGTGGAAAGACCACCAGGTATCACCACCATGCTTTAGAGGAGAAACCCAGCTGGACCTTTTGAGGCTCATCAGTATCACAGGCAAATACAACAACAGGGTTTCTTTTCAAGTTTCCCACACAATCCAGGGTTAGAGCCTCTGACTCCTGCATCCCAGATCGGGGCTGTCTCCACAGTATACTTACCAGCAGACTGCCAAATCCAGGCTTGGCTTTAGTCAGCAACAAGATCTGAGACTACATAAAGCTTGGGAGCTGGAGAGCTTGGAAGGATTGCTCAATCTGCCCACGTTTGGCACCCTTAATGGAGAGTCCCCTTCCACGCTCATTAAATCCAGCCTTTTTCTGCTCTCGCTGGAAGACATGCAGCTCCGTCAGGGGAGCTCAGTTAAGAAGGGGCCGGGGGGAAGAGACGTCTTGGCTTTTACTATTGACGTGAAGTCCTAAACTCATGTTTGCCTCACTGGGGCTCACACTTCATCACTCATAAAATATGACCATAGAAAAAAGATGGGATATGTAAAAAAGACATTACAATTATAGCTGATCAAGAAATGAGATACCTTCCCACGCACTGAGTTTTCAGCAAGGAAAATTCAAAACATTTTGGCCAACCCAAAGTTTTAAGACAGGACTTGACCTGAACCATGACAATCAAATTATAACACAGAATTCAGCTGCTGTTAAAGAAAATGAGTAACTGCGTAACCGTATATAGCGTTACACTGTAATGATACGCTTACAGAGAACTTTCCAAGCAGTCATTGTTCTCCTGCCCTTCAGGCTGGCGCAGGGAATCGGACCACGATGAACTTTTGACAGGACAGCGATGAGAACAGCTACAGTACATCTCCGAGATGAGTAAATAGCAGCCAAGTCAGGAAATCAAGCCTTGTCACGTCAAGTATTCGGGCCAGACCCGAGAGAAGAAGCTGCAGGTGGTAGCCTGCAAGCCTGGGCTAGTTCAAGAAATTCACAGAACTTATTTTTGTCTCTTTAAAACCAAGCTGCCCTATATAAATGCTGAAGAGACAAGCTCTGAGACTTTGGAGGCAGAGGTGAACCATGGGGTGGGATCTGAGGTAGGTGCTTGCAATAGCTAACTCCAATATCATTTAGGCAAAACTGTCAAAACAGACTATTATTAAATAATAATCAAACATGTATGTTGAATTAAAGACCTTTATATCAATTTAATAGGAGTCTCATAGGAGCCCAGTTTTAAATACCCATTGATATCTCCAGGCCATCCCTGAGCTGATTGTGCCACAGGCTGCCACCGTTAGACAGAGGCACATCCTCATTTCAGGGCACACACCAGTCTCACTGCAGACACCGTACACTTTTCTTTTTTAAAACATCCCAAGAAATCTTCTTTCAGAAGTTCTGCCATCAGATCAATGGCATGCAATCTTCCAACATCCAAAAGACTTTTCTGGCAAGAGCTTGTATGGATGCCATTGCGTTATTCATCCATCACGGGTATATGCAATTTTTCTGCATATAGTCATGATTTTGGGTGACCCCCTTCCAGTTAGACTCACTTCACTTTCACAAAGCCTCAGAAATTACAACTAAATGTGTTATTTTCCTCACTGCAAGAAGTGCCAGGTTACCTGCCAGGAAGCAGAAGCGCTGAACAAACGAACCTCCCGATACGTTCATCCCACCAAGCCAAAGCAGCACAGCACGCAGAGGGAAAGCACCACTGAAAAGCAGAAACTCAGCCATAAAAAATATTTATAACGCTGCATTTGTTGCAGCTTTTACCTTTTAAATTGGTGATGGAGGAAATAATGGCCTAGAACAATTGCAAACTTCTGTCTTTTTGAGATTTGCGCAGTCTTGTGCTCCAGACAAGATCTGTAGATGATAGTTCAGCTTCCAGATCAGCACTAAAGGACCCGAAGCTGTAGCTGGTGCTGGCAGAAGAGTTGTGCATCCCAAAAGATGGAGATAGCCTGCTCACGGTGACGGCTGCTGACACACACCCTGACACCATTACACTTGGGCTGTGTTACACCTTCCTGGATTGCTGCCCAAGTTGCTATCTACTCACAAAGCCTTGCTAAAAATCAGGCCAGGGGCTGACAATGGGTTCAGTGAAAAACGGTTCCTAAATGTCACACTGGGGACCAGGATGGCATTATTAGAAGCAGACAACAAACACTCAGAAAACTCTGCTTAATGGCACCAGGTAATGATGCTGAAAGATATCTCCCAGCTTCTTCCTAAAGAAGTAATTAAAACCAGAACACTACTTTTCACATTACGGATAACTGATGCAGACCTGCATAAGAAATCAAGCTGCATTTTGCAAGATTAAGCCCGCAATGTGCTTTTAATAGGTCTCTTGATGCTCCTCTGCCTCATGGCAGCACGCTGGGGCTCTGCACCGACATCAGCTCCTTGCTGCAGAGACGGGGCAGTCTCAGAGCAGCTCAGCGCCTTCTTCACCCCCAAAAGCAACAGAAACGGGGTCGTGGAGAGTGCTCCTGGGCTGGCCATCCCGTGCATCGCTCCTCCATGCACAAGCTCCCAGCGTGGGGATGTGGGAAGAGCAGGCAGTTGGAAAGAGGTAGGAAAGACAGACCTGCACCACAAACCCTCTTATGCAAAAGGAATTTCAAAGGAAAACTCACACATATTACAGGACCTACAAGCCAGACCTTGCTTGCAAGCCAGAGGGAGCAACCCACTGCAGACCAGCTCTTTCAAGCCTCCTGGGGAATCGGGAAGAGGCAAGCATCGCATCTACCGTTACCGGCAGCAGCAGGAGCTGAACTAGATGCTGCCAGAGCCGAGAGAAGGGGCCTGGGGTGCCTCTGCCAGCCAGCGTGTGGAGGCTATTTGTCCTTGGGGACAGAGAATGGACAGGCAGCCCTGAGGCCCCGGGAGTCGCTCAGGGCTTCTTCCTCTCCTCAGTTTTAAATAATAAATGTTTTGTTGCATTTCAGCATGGGAAGAACCAAAGGATGTGAACAGACAGTGTGAGCTGGAGAACAGGAGGTGCTTTTGTTTTTACCCATGGTTTAATTGAGGCTCATCAAGTTTTCTAGCTCCAAATTTCTTCTGCAGAAAATGAAGCTGAAACAGAGCGGCAAAAGCAGGAGTAGGGAGTACCACTGTCTGCAAGGCGACAGCCTACCAAGAATGATTCTAACACGTGTGCAATGCACAGAAAACTGCTCTGGGTAAACAGGTTATTAAAAAAAAAATGTTAATGGAAGGAAAAATAAAAGGTTTTATAGCTTAACTGCTTTACTGCTTGTGTGTCGGATCCAGGGACCAAGGCTAGACAGACACACGTGCAGACACACACCAGCCCCTGGAACTCTCTGCTGAGCATCTGTGCCTGCCGGGCAGCCAAACCAGAGCCAGGGCTCCGTATGCACGTTCCCTGTAAAGATTAATTTCCATATGCCCACGAGACGAGAGGCAGGACATCCCTCAACAAGGAGCGGGAACTTTGGTAGCATTAGCACACGTCAGACTGATCCCAGCCCGAGTGGCTTGGATTATACAAAGCCTCTGTCATCACCAAAATGAGACGAGATCAAAAAAGACACCTCCAGCTTCATGCGCACTGCAACTGCCTGCATGCTTTTGATTAAGATATTCATTAACTGTACAGCCTACCACATATTCGACCCACCTTTAAGAACAAGAAGGGAGACCCAGGGAACTACAGGCTGATGAGCCTCACCTCCGTTCCAGAGCGTGCCCCTCTTGGGATCCCTTTCCCAAGGACAAGGTGGTAAATCAGGAACAGTCAACATGGATTTAGCAACAGCAAGCCTTGCTTGTCCAACCTGATTCCTTTCTATAAAGAAACAAGGGGGCAGACAGACGAGACTGGAGCCATGGATGTGACACACCACCTCCCTTCCGCACCGAGGGACTGTGCTGGCTGGCAGAGCCCCTGCTATCCCATATCGCCTGTCTATCGGCCATGCCCAGGAGAAAATAGCTAACAAATCACTCATTTTAAAATGTAAGAGGGAAGTGGGGGTGGAGAGTGACTAGCTGGGATGAACCCCCCTGCACTATAACTTTTTTTCCTCCCCAGTAACAGAAAACGTCAAACAGTTTCAAACACTAAACCCACAACTGGGTACTCAGAACTTCCCAGGCATCAGGAGAAGCCCCCCATGAGTCTTCCACAGACTTCAATAGGCTTCAGAGTAGGTCCCAAAATCCTACTTGGTATTCTCTTATTGGCTCTGAATCCATTCCTGTGTATCAGGAAAGGAAAACCCATCCACGAACAGAGACATTAACATATATTTTTCTTACTCCCTAAAGCACTCGTACTGCCTTTTGTGATTTGCATTCAGGGTATCAGTTCCTCTCCCTTTCAACATTGCAAGGAAATTAATTAACTGAATAGTAACTGTAAGTATCACAAAGCTTGGGAGGCTGAGACAGGAAATCTGAAGGTTAACCATCATATTTAATGTCTGCATGAGAAAAATCAGAATGAACTTCTATCAGGAGAAGGATGGGGAGGCCACTGGCATTACTGTGATGTTGGTTGTCACGGTATCACTGGGAAACAGTACATGGCAGCTATTCTATCCACCCTGCCTCAACCCTGCCTGGCAGATACTCGAATACTTCATGAACCACTGTCCCAACAGTCTTGGACACTCAACCACGTCTGTATTATTTTCCCCTTTTCATTGAAAGAGTGGAAGGTTTGAAACCAAACTGCTCTGATCTACCCTAAAGCGAGATAAGATTCCAGTCAATTGATAAAACTGAGATTTTTGCCTTTTTTGAAAAAAAAAAAATTAAAAAGAGGCAAAAACCCTCAACACATTCAGTGGACACAGCACAGAAGGACAAGCTGCAAAGTATCTATGCATCCAATTTAAACGCCCTGCAGCAGGAGCCAGGTCCCTTAAATGCATTAGCACACATGGAACCCACAGCCCTTCTAATCCATATTTTGACCCATGCAACGAGCAGGACCTATTAGTTATGAGATCCTGGGACACGTGGATAAAAATCGGTATGGGAGATGCCAGCCGCCGTCCCACTGCCCAGCTGGGGACACCCCAGCACATCTGCCCCACGCGCCTGGAGCACGCTCGGCATCGTACAGAAGCCGCACGGGGCTGATGCTCCAGCCCCGCCAGCGCCTGCCAAGAGCCGCTCCCTGCACGCAGCGAGGCGATGCCAAGTGATCCGGGTGCTTCCCGGAGTGATTCACCCGCGGAGCTCCGGGAGAGCCTCTCCTCCAGCAGAGGAGGAGTTATTAAAACCAGACCCGCAGCCTCCCTCCCGAACAGGCCATTTCCTGGAGAATCAAACCGTCGCAGGGGATATTGGCTCTTCCTTAACCAGATTCATGTTAAGAACAAAACAAGAAAATCCCCTTGCTCACCGTCCAGAGCTGCCTTTCTTCTGCAGTCATCTCCCTCTCCTGCAACAGATTACACAGAGCAGATTTTTTTCCTAGTTTCAGTGTCTATCTGAGCACCAGGCAGGCTCAGTTTGGGATTTCCAGGTGGATGCCCAGCAAAACGAACGACAGTGCATGCATGCTTCGGGAAAGCAGAATTTGGACTTTTTCCTGGGAGAAAGAAAGGAGGGAGAAGGCAAGTGCCACGAAAGCCATCTTTTATTTTCAGTTTTACAGCTTGTCCATTAGCCCAATTCACACCATGGGAAGAAAACATGCTACAAAAGAAAAAATTCACTTTCCATTTCAAGTTATTTTTGCAAAGTAGAATTTAATGAGAGACTCCAGCCAAAATTAACGATGTACTGTAAAGTTTCCCAAAGTGTAAAAAGATTTGTTGCCACAATGAATTAAAGACATCGTTCTGCAGTGAGCAGTGCCTGAAGTTTCAAGCATCAAACTTCGGCAGTCACGGCACCGGCTCCAAACCTTTCTGGATTTGGGTGCATCCCCATCCGTGACCTTCACTTCAGGGAGAGGCTTAAGCTGAATTAAACAAAGGGGAGCTTCATTTCTGACCCAGTTTATTTTACATCTCTCCCTGAGGATGTGACTATTTTACCTTATCTGGAACATTTGTCCCTCCTTCCCAAGCTCAAGAGGCAAACTGTACTGCCATAGCACAGCCCCTACAGCAATCCCGCACAGTCCCTCTTTTGCATGATGAAAACTGCCTACAGAAAATTAATCTCCTGGCTACTTAATTTGTAAAGCTGCTTAAAAAGGTCAGATCCCCAGCTCATAAGAACCCCCACCGAGAACAGATCCCAGAGATTACGGGAAATAAGGCTCTGGATATTTATATAAATTAATACTTGGGGAGTATAACAAGATCAACAGGACCCTCTAATACCTACATCACATTCTTTGCAGCTCATAACACTTGCTTATCTATCACAGTAACACAACAGGGGTGCACCCAAAGGCTAGAGAGGGTTTTAGAAATCTTCCCAAAATCTCCTGTATGTTTTGACTGAATAGGTTCCCGCTTTCGCTTAGCATTTTTTAAGGCAAGTCCTCCTTTCTGAGCCAGACTAACGGGGGCTGAACATGCACTAGCAGGGATATATTTTAGTCTACCAAAAATATGGAAGAACACCATTTATGTTGTTGTTTTGTGGTTTGTTGTTTTTTTTTTTTTTAAATGATGCTCTGTTAAACTATTTAATAGAAAGTTTAGTGTGTATGTGTAAACACAAACACCAACGCTCCTGCAGTTATCCCTGATTTACACTCACTTAAGCAAGAAAACCAAACCGGAATTTCTCACTGAGACACCGAGACAAGCCAGTTATCTCTGGGAGCTGGCTTTTCCTCTCTCCATCCCTGCGTTGACTTGGGTGTAGTCAAACACAGGTATTTTCCTAGGACAAGCATTTCCCCTGGAAACAGAACTTACCAGCCAGACATGAACAGTTACACCAGACAGCGTATACGAGCAAAGCTTACTCTCCTAATTGGAAAATCTAAAATAAACTCTGTATAACAGCGTAATTGCATTTGCAGAGCAGGGAGTGTTAGGGAAGGCTGCATTGCTTTTGCTGTGCTGGTCTAATTAATTTGGTACAACTTGAGCACGGAGATAAGGCCCCAGGGACGTGTTGGGCTGGACCATTAATGCTGTATTTCAGCAGGAGAGGTTAGGAGGGGAACTGGAAGCGGCATCCGATTCCTTCCTCGCCTCAGCTGTTCAACTCCATCTCCTTCCAAAGCCACCCACTCCACTTCAGTGGGTTGAAAATTATCTGGACATGAAAGGACAGTATTCGGAGCTTCTAATGGGAGAGGATCGATACATCTAAATAGGCAGTGGCCCTAAAAAAGCTTGCTGACCCATAAATTAAAGTTACTTTATTGACATGGTTAAGACAGCGTCAACATGCAGTTAAACGCAGACTCTTCATTTCCCCTTTTTCTGGCAGCAACCTGTCCTATTTTCCTAAGTGCCACCCAATTTAAGTTAATTTTTACTACTTCAGCTGCATATGTAACTGAAGAAAAATGATCTTTCTT
Organism: Gymnogyps californianus; assembly: GCF_018139145.2. Taxonomy (NCBI): domain Eukaryota; kingdom Metazoa; phylum Chordata; class Aves; order Accipitriformes; family Cathartidae; genus Gymnogyps; species Gymnogyps californianus. Next base: position 8,527,702 of record NC_059488.1, read on the forward strand.
CTGCTTTAAATTAATCCTTCTCTTAGCAACTGCCTCCAACAACACATACACAGTGTAAAACATAAGCAGAATTTTTAAGCACAGAATTAAGGTTCAAGAACAAGCACACAAATTTTTGTCAGACTAATGTATACTCAGTTCTGTGCAGCTCAAAGTTATTAAAAACATTTGTTTAGAAGCCAGCACGATAGTTTGAAAGTCATACAGCAAACATTAAGACAGGTCTGGCTCCTGTGAAAATGGCTATGGCACATATTAGGCTGAGCTGTTAGGAATAAATTGCTCCTCTGCATAACGCAATGGAGACTACACAAAGAAAAAAAAAAATGAAGGCTACATAGTATTTTACAGGGCCATAAACACCAAGGGAAATAAAACATCTTTCTCTAAGGTGTAGCTTCCAATGCAAAAAGCTCTTATTCAAAACAGTGCTTCCTCAAGCTCCACAGAGGAAAGGCTTTCCAGCTGCCGAGTGCCTCTTGGGGAGGGGAGCATAAATAACATTTCGTGTAAAGTCATCATGACCCATCACTTTTGGTTGCATTCAAGAAGCAGACCGAGACTTTTTCTGGACCACGCTCCACCACAAACAGCATTCCCTCGCCAGGACTGAAGGAGTGACTGACATCTGTCTGACGGACATCTGGCGAGGGGCTCACATCCCAGAAGAGGGTAAGAAAGCCAAGGCATTGCACAGCCTCCCTTGCTGTCAGATGACTAACGGAGCCTTCCAGGGAACAAAGCCTTTCCACCTTCGGTTTTGTAACTTGACTCAAATGCACAGGTAGACCACCCCAAGTCAGCCCATGGTGGCTCTCCCCAGACGTTCACATGCTCAGACCCCAAATCACCAAGTCAAACAATTTGTGTGCTACCAGCTAAGGAGCACAGACCGAGATCCTACGTACAGCTGACCCCCTTTGCGTGCCTGGCCTTGCGCACCCAGGGATGTACGCACGCTTCTGATGCATTATTCCCCAGCTAGGCAGAAGGGATCAAAGAGATTTAATTGAGGTTTTAGTCCTCCTCCACTCCCAAATACAAACTCCTTCAATCCTAAGAAACTTTCTTCATATTGCCTTGAATAAACCAAGGAATATCAAATAAGTGATGCAAATCCGCCCACGATCTGAAAAGAAATTGCAGCTCTAGTTTCGGTTTCCAGCCATCTCAACTCTTCCTTGGTATCAAGCTTCTAGTCTAACTCAGACACTCAACTTTTGAACTTTTGTCTCTCCTCCTCACCACAGGGAATGAGCTCTCAGCTGCTTCGTACTCAGCCACAGAGTCTGGTCAACCACACATCTGTATCTGTAGAGAAGGACTTCATGGTTACACAATCGCTGGGATCACATCCTCCTTCCCCATCGCCCACAGCCCACATGATGCAGATACCGTGATGTGAGAGCTGAGAACGGCACCGCTCACGTTTAGCCATGGACAACACAAGCTGCCAGGAAAACAGCGGTGCTTTCTTTGGTTAGCATCCCCAGAAACTGAGCAGGACGGACAGTCACACAGCGTCTGTAAATTACTGGTTTTACCTTGCACCACTTCATTCTTCAACGAGACCATTTTCTCCATGAGAAGCTCTAAGGTCCTACTCCAGGTCAGTGTGCCCCACGAACCAAACCAGCCCCAAATCTGCTCATAAACCCTTTGGAGGGCTGAGAAAACCAGCTCAGCTCTCTTCTAGCAGCCAGAACCTCCTCTCCAGCGGCCGCCTCCTTTATGCTATGAGGTTAGGGAGCAACCACTCAGCCAGCTCAGCTGGCAAGCCTGAAGAAGGGGCACCATCCAGCCAAGGGATGCTGTGGAGCAGACGCAGCAGTGGGGATGCCACACAGCTCTCCAGGCTTTCTCTAGCTGGAAGAAGATGCATGTCCTAAGCCTGAGGCTGTTTCTTCCTCACACAAAAGTGTCACAACCTCCCCCCAGTCAACCTTAGAACACCAGCAAGACTTCCTAGGGCAGACCAGATGCAAGTCAGACACGTGTCCTGTCTTGTCCTTGGGCAACGGTCTATGGCAGAGGGAAGCAAAGCATCACACCACGCTGGAGTGCGGAGGGATCCAGCACCACCCAAGCCCAGGCCCATCAGCCCCTGGAGATCAGCAGAACCAGGAGGAGGAGGATGTGAGGAGGAGCACATGCTGCTGTTCCCTTCCCTTCATGCAGCCGTGCACAAAAAGCACGGCTTTGGCTGCAGGGATAACTATAAAACCAAGTAATATGGTCCTTTTTGAAGAAAACAAATACTTGATTGCAAAATCATAGCCCATCGACCTCCCCCCAAACACCAGAAAGGCGGAGGGGCAGCGAGCCACTCTCCCCCATGGTTCTTCTCAGCTATAATGAGATTTCAGTGCTCTGTATTCCCAAATTATCTGGATAACCTGTAGCCCAGGATTAGGGCCTCTGGTTGCAAAGAGCCTGGTACCAATTGGAGCTTGGACCTGGGCATCCATGAGTTAATAAAAGTAATGCAAATAACAACATCTAACTGTCTCGGGGGGGGGGGGGGGGGGGGGGGGGGGGGGGGGGGGAGCGCGGCGCGGGAATTGAGCACTCATGTCCACTGCTAAAGGAGATTCCTACAGAACCAGGCTCTGGGAGCAGCCCACAGCGCGCACACAATCCCGCAGCACTAACTGCGTGCCATCTCTTTTTTTAATGGTTGCCTTAAACCCACAGAATTGTATTAGCGACACCTCATTTTTGTGTGGGTTTTTTTTTTTTTTTTTTTTTTTTTTTGTAAGTCACCCACAGAAAAAGTTCTGCAAAAGTTTTTCCCAAAGAACAGCACGAATAACAATGCCAAAACACCCAGGGAGAGAGCTCGGAGCCGCAGCAGCAACATGAACCCCAGGCTGCACATCGGCTCCAGCCCCGTCAGTCCTCGTTACCCTGCGATCTCCCAGAGCGCAGCCACAAGGATGTCCGAGAGCCAAGGAGAACGGGGTGGGAAGTTGAGAAACTGAAATCTCTCTCCAGCCCAACGGACACTGAAAACGATAAAGCCCAAAGAAAGAAATGAGCCAGAAAGCGTTTCGCCGCTCTCGCCCCTGCACCATACGGGGCTGCGGGGCGGGATGGCCAACCATCGCCAAAAGGCATTTTTTCCAATTTTTTGAGTAAAACGCTAAGTGGGTGGAGGGAGGAGAAGTTCTGCATTTATTCTTCAGCACTCAAATACATGACAAAGCCTGGCTGCTAACGTGACAAAGACAAAACCAAGCAGTTATTAAGTTACCTTGAGCACAGAGACAACTTAAATACCCCTTTTTGTCTCTGGTTTCCTCCTGTGCTCTGTCAGAGGGAGCTCCTCCTGCTCCTGCGCTACCAGAATCAGACTAATAACAGCCCTGCTCAGGTGAATAACGGGTTTCTATGGAGCGATAACACTACCTGATGCCTCGTCTTTATTATACAGGATCTTCACACCATGACACTGTTATTAGGAGAGCCGTCTCTCAAAAAACCTCCAAATCACAGAAAAAAAACCACTCAGACAGGGGATTTGAGCAGTTCCTCCTTCCATGTCTGCACGAGAGCGGTGCTCAGTGAAACACGGCTTTTCTTCTTGTCCCCAGAACGAGAACGTGCAAAACTTGGTGGCTACAGAGGAGAAGTCCTTCCCTGTGCTGTGGCTCAGGAGGTTTTACATCCATGCAAATACACGGCCTCGTCTTTGGCAAGTTCCTCTCTGCTCCCATGAAATTATGAGGCTGCTTTACACCTCTCGAAGTTTTACTCTCGCTCCTTTTATTTACACCCAGTTAAACCAGATGTTTAACCCTGCTTAAGATCATTTTTCTCCATGCATGTAAAAGATAATACTATTGACTCAGTCAGCTTTTGTTGGTGGAGCCCAAAGCTGAACATGGGTTGATTTTTTTTATTATTTTACAAGGAGGGGAATTCAGAATATCACCTACTCGTTCGTCAGTAATCACTCTGCTTTATAAATTTTAAAACTTGGGTATTTTAAATTCGCTTTCAAGTCTATGAGGCTTCAGAGAGCACTTCAATCGTGTTCTTATGCATTTCCCCAAAGTAATGAAAGCAACAGCTTCCACGCCTGTTTGTCTGTCTTCCCTTAAGGAAAAATTAAATTCTCACATCACAGGACTCCAGGAGCTGGGTCTTCCAGAAAAACACCAGGGCAGAAAAGTCATAGAAATACTTAACAACACTGCTGATACCTGCTGGTAATTCGCAGGTCAGACACCCGCCCGGGAGAGACAGCGGGTGAGCAGGATCCTGATCCCCAGGACTGATGAGGGATGGAGAGGAACCAGCGCAGGTGAACATGCCCCAGCAGTACCAACGCAGACCTGCATCTCCTGATGACCCCAGTGAGAGCCAAGTTACAACAAAAAGACAACCCCCAGATGCTCGGCAGGACGGGCTGAGGCGTCGCAGCCAGTTTGGGTACCACGTACCCGCTGGTCTCGCCAGGGACCCCCTCCCCACTTCACCCCGAGCATCCGCCGCCGCTCCTCTTTGTCTCCGCATCTGCACCAGCCACGACAGAGCTGCGGTTTCACAAAATACCCCCCTGCATTTCAAGTAGCTGCGAGCAGCACAGAGGCAGGGAGGGAAGAGCAGGGCTAACGCACATCTGCTTGGCCTCCAGCCAGGTGAGCTCCTCTCCTGCTTTGTGGGTCCACCCAGGCTCACATCTCTCCCTCCCTGGTTTAGTGGTGTGCGTTAAGCTGGTCCTCACCAATAAGCTCAGCAGGCAGAGAGGTGTGAGCCAAACCAGAGCCTTGCACAGAGGTGGCAGCCTAAAAAACCAGGGCCAAGCCATCCCACACCACGAGAGCCCACTGTGAGATGCTTTGGCTCTGGATCCTGCGTGCGGAGCATCCCCCATCCAGGAAAGCAGAGCTATTTCCAGCAGATATTAAATATTCACCCCCACACAGTGAGCCCAGCTCTACCCAGGCAATAGGACTCATCTGGCAGATTTAACTGTGCCAGAGAAATATTCAAAAAGAACCCAAAGCAGGCAGAAGTACTCTTGGCTTTGGGTGAGGGCTGAAATGATAAAACAAAGGACACTCGAGTCTTAAATGTACATCAGAGCCCCATATCACAGCACCGTCCTTTCCCATTGCAAAGGAACAGATTTTGCCCACACTGCCAAGATCACCAGGAACTATGAAAATGCAATGAGGCTTCATCTTCCATCAATAAATTCATTTTTTTTTTCTCTATAGAGACTTTCACCCACCCTGGCAGCTGTATGCTAATTCCCCCTCAGCACTGCTTTATTATCACTTGGAACAGATGTTACAGCCGCTCCAAAATCTGGAGGTTACAAAAACTATTAACCTAATCTGGGCGCCAGGCTGAGGGTTTGTCGCGGGGTGTTCAGCACCGAGGGGAACGGCTCAGCCCCCTCCTCCTGCCACGGCGGCCGGTGGTCCCCGGCAGCAGCACGGTCAGCAAGGCGGACCGGGCTTTGCTCTCCCTGCAGCTAGAGAGAGCCGCTTCTCCATTGCGGCACTCCAAATGATCAATAGCAATGACGGGATCGAAAACTAATTGATAAAAATACCCCCAAATGTTGTAAAACAAAGACGGAGAGATCAAGGGAGAAAATGTGATTTTACAGGCTTGTTCCAAAAACCTCAGGGAAATTAGCTACAAGATCCCCATGGGTTTTAAAAACTTGGGCACAAATGTGGATGCAATAACCTTTTTTTTTTTTTGAGGAGGTGTCTGTCTTTGTTGGGCTGTGTGTGCAAACGAAGTCATTTCAACCACAGATAAATCCAACTGAGAAAGGTTTAGCATTCCCCACGGAGTTGATTTCTCCAGTGTAGCCCAGTGTGGCTCCTGGAGTAATTAATGCCAGAATCTATTTATGACCTTTGAATAAATTGTTCTTTTCTGAAGGGAAAGCTGTTAAACACGTTAGCAAATATAATTAAGAGGGAGGGGGGGATGACAAAAATCTGGAATTAAATCTCTCTCTAATTAGAAATGCTTCTTGCGACAACCTGGCTAAAAAAACCCCACTCTCAAGCAGATACAGTAGTTTCATTAAAGCTTCCTCATTATCCTTCCCGAGATAACCGAGCTGTCAATACAAGGGAAATTTACTTCTAACCTTTGCCACCCTTAAGAAAAAAAAAGAAAGTTTAAGTGTTCCTCCATGTGGGTAAAGCTTGGCGACGTGCACCTGAACACGCCGAGGCTGTAAAGCCTTCCAGCAAGGGATGAGCAAAACTTCTGTACAGCCTCGCTTGCCTTTCCCAGCCAGGGCTGCTTTATCGTGGCTGCATCGCTCCTCCTTCACCAGCCTCCCAGCCACAGCTCACGTTGCAAGGAACAGGTTTTGCTGCTGATAGCTCAGGACATTTGACCAAAGTTTGCCGTATCTCAGACTAAGTTCTCAGCAGGGAGACGCTGATGGCATCACGCAGAAAGATGCCAGGCAAAGCAGGTGGGAAGCAGCAGTGATTAAAGCTGGGAAGCCCCTTGAAAGTGTCCTCGCTCCATCAGCATGAGCCTCCCTACTCCTGGCCACTGGAGAAGTCAAAACTCAACTGATGTACAAGAAAGGGTTAAAGTTAGATAACAGATCTGCAATGCTATCCAGCACCCAGCCCTCATCACCGTTAATGTGAAAACGCAGAGGGCAGGATGATCCACATTTGGCAAGATCCTAGATTTTATTTTTTTTTTTAATTATTTTAGAAGGCCCACCAAAAATTCCAGTTTTACGTAAAAATATTTGTGCTGAAGTAATACATTCTCCTGCATCTCCAGTTGGTTTCACAAACAAAAGATGACCTACGCAGTGAGATGCTCGGTGAATCACGGTCACTGGGAGAGATAAGCAGGGGCAGGTGGTGCAGGGATCCCTCCCTGGGAATATCAGCTCCCGGCACAGACCAGCCTGGCACAGACAGGGCAAGTTGGCAAACCTCAGAGCAACACCCACGTTTCATGTCCTGCAACTTCGTGCCGAAAAATGCACCCTTTTGGAGGGAGCCCAGAGCTGGGCAGGCAGACCGCACGCCCAGCCTTCCTCCTGGCCTGCTTGCCACCATCCCGGCCGGCTCCACGCTGCCAGTCCCTTGGCAATACAAAGTTCTCAGGTCCATTTTGATGCTTGAAAACTGACACAGTTTTACTAAAACACACGTGTCTGCCTGCAAGACTGCATGTCTCCGCAGGAGCACACACCCCAGCTGGTCCTGCAAGCATCACCCGAGAGCTGGAAGCCGCAGGCTGCCACCAGCATCGTGATAACGCTTAGTCCCCCAAAAACCAGAGCTCTGCGATCACCGTGGCCATCCTGCTCGAGACCTTGTGGGCTCTGCCCAACACCGCTTAGTTTGGTGCCAGATCACCAGTTACAAAGCCCCGTTTCATTGTGCAGAGCAAGCACCCACTCACAGAAGAGGCGCTGAAGGAAAGCCCTGCGTCCAGTTTGCCTGCCCCAAGGGCGGCGGGCTGAGTCCGGAGCCATGCTGTGCTGAGCAGCTGCTGCTCCAGCAGCAATTCCCAGGAAAGAGCCCAAAACCCTGCGGCAGCGTTAGAAAAGAGACATAGAAGTTGATCTGTAAAGCGCGGGGGGGAAGCATAAAACTCTTCAAATTAACACACTGGGTTTACTAGAAAAGTTTTTGTTTTATTTTCTGTTCAAAGTCACAATTCTCCCACAGCTAACATGAGATTTGTCCTTTTTTTTTTGTCTCCTCCCCTCTCTGAGGCTTACCAGTGACTTTTTCAGAAGATCACTCACATGAGAAAGTGCTTCCCATAAATACAAAGGGCCTCCATATGCACACAAGCCTGCCCCCGACGCTGTACACATTTCCTGCCCTGGGGACATGCCATTCAGCCTGGGATTTCCAGTGTTTAACACACTCCAGCTCTTAAAAAAATATAATTTCATTTATATCTATAATCTCCCATTACATCTCTCTCTCTCTTTCTATCTCCCATTCTTGTTGCTTCTGCCACAGAGATGAGCCCAACCTCTCGGGAACAGGGCTCTGCTTTAGGGAAAACCTGTATCCTTGCACGAACTCGGATGCTCCCAGCCCAACTGGGAACACTCCAAGTACCTGATAAACCCAAAGGAGCCAAACAGCCTGTCCTACAAAGCAAAAACAGTTTATACAGCATGTCTCCCTTCAGAGCAGTCCGGGGGACGCGTGCTCAGCAAGGACACGACGATGGGTCCTACACAAGGTGCTGCCATGGGGCTTTCCCGCAGGGACGGTGGAGCTTGTCCCATCCGCAGGTCTCGTGCTGCACCAGCTTCGTCGCCGAGCACGTGGGATGCCGTGCTCCTGGCTGCTCACAGCTTGGGCATACGTTTGTTTTCCATGCGGCCGAATACTTTCGTCATGCACATGAGTTCAGCGGATTTCACAGATAATTCTGTGTTTGCAGCAGTAAACACAAATCACTTCTCCCGCTCCTCCCCTTCTTGATCTACAAGCCTCCTCTGTTCCCTCGTCAGCCCCTTTCAAATACCAGATGTTCCATTTAGCTGTAAACCACTATAAAACACAACAAAAGATATGAATGCTATAAAAGGGCCAATTTACTCCCCCCTCCATCAGTATTAAAGCGTATGCTTGAAGAGAAAGAGTAAATTTCCTCTATGGGAACCTTTTAACCTTCCCCCTCTCCCCGTTTATCAAACCCCGCTCGTTTGCAGGCAGAGCTAAGGCCCCGATGCAGGCAAGCGCAGGCAGCTGCCCCACACTGCGGTCCCCGATGGAGCCGGGGCACGGCGCGAAGCTCGCTGCCAAACAGAGGGCTGCACACCCCAGAGAGGCGCGAATCCCTCCCGACCTCGCCACCGCCACTCTCATCACATCCAAAGGCAGCCGTCAGCATCTCCCTTTGCCGAACCAGATTCACCGCCCGGTCAGCTGTCAGCACGGACCGGGAGAGAACACGGAGCCAACGCCGCTCCTGACAAGGGTGTGCGGGGCACTGTGCAAGACGGGAGATGCTCCCCAGGTCCAGGAAGTCTGGCAAATTCAATCCTGAGAAGTCAAGCGGCATCGCAAGCAAATAAAAGCTGGCTTACAACGGAGTCTCTACCACGGGCAACGCTACAGAGTCTACTGACAGGGGAGTTCACTAGATCACACCACCGAGGAGCCAAACGAGCAGAGCGAGTCAGGATATGACTCAGGCTGGTGGCTTTCCAAGGAGGCGAAGGAGGACCTTCCAGCTGAATCCTTGCTGTCCAGACAGGGCAGGCCCACGGGTTATGAAACAAGAAGAATAGATTTCACATTACCTCTTGCTACTCAAGCAACGGGCGCGTTGGGCGGAAGAGAGACAATGGTTAGGCAGCATCCTTTGTCCTTTGTTCTGTGACGGGAAGGGCTTGCAGCCCTCGCATCAGGTTGAAACAACTGTTTCAGGGACTTCAGAAGAAAAGGGCTCTTAAAACCAGAGATGTTCCAAAACTTCTCCTGCAGGACTTGTTAGACAGGCTGGGAAATTTGATGGCCAAACTACTACTCTTCAGTGACTTCTCCTGAGAACTGATTTTTTTTTCAGAGCAACAGGACTTTGAGCCTACACACAGTTTAGCAGCCTGACCCATCTGCACCCATATTTTTTCCAATTCTTTCTATGGTGGAGTCCTTCTGGCTTTTGCTAGAGCAAGAACACATTCTGACACAAGAGGGGAGGACTCGGATGGTCCAATTACCTGTTATAGATGTACCTCTGTGAAAACCTTTCAGGTTAGGGCATCTTAGCTAAACATTTCCATTAACATGGACTGGACTCAACAGGGCTGAGCTAGTCCAGAACAGGATCCCACTCAAATACTCCCAGAAGCACCAGCAGTACAAAATGCCCACGTACTGAGAATAAGCAAATCACAATCCCAGGGCTCAGCAGTTGCAAGGTCACTGATAAACCCAAGATCCAAGAGACCTGGCCAGCAGGTACTCAGGCAGCACAGTTTTCTTATACACGAAGCTCTGTACTTTGCTTGCTGGTTTGGCCAACCTCCACCCGCACGGAACTGCGGCCAGGCAGGAGAGCCCCAGCCCTGCCTGCCCCTCCGCTGCAAACACGGGAGGCTCCGAGCCATCACGGAGGGTGGAGGGCAAGGAGTGGTTGCATGCGAGTTGTATCATTGGATGAAGCACAGCCCTGAGCTGCAACCAAAGAAAACATAAGGCAGTGTGGGGGGGGCAAAGTCAGTTTTATTAGAAACAGACCTTTTTTCAGGCTTTTTCTTGAAGGGGAGATAGAACACTGGGAGAAGTCACTTCATTAACGCCGAGTCTGAAGTTGTCAAATGCAGACTGTAATTAATAGTTGCCCTGAAAAAGAAGGTCCTTCGCCCTCCTTGTAAAAGGAGCATCGGAGGGCACACAGCTTAGAATAACCAGGACACGTAACGGGGGTGGCAAGTGAACCAGGGAGGCTGCTGTACAGTAAAACGTGCGTCACCCCAAGGACGTGCCCAAATTAGAGCCCTCGGGCTCATACCGACAGGAGAGCCGGGGGTGACTCACTGCAGGCTGGCAGCAGGGACAAGACCAGGCTTTGCCTGGGGCCAGCGCTCACCGAAGCAGCATCGGTGAGCCCCACGGGTCCCGGGATGCTGCACGGACAGCTGGGCAGACAGATGGACTCGGCATTAACACGAGAGCGGGTCGCCCTGATGGGGCACCGAGCACGTCTTTGGGTGGGATCAGAGATCCGGGAAGCTGTGCTGACTGCTGGGAGAGCAGCCATGGGGACCATTTTAAGATTGCTGAGAGTGCAAGGGATCCAACTGATGTCAAAGGTAGCATGAGGAAGGGGAGGGGGGGGAAAAAAAAAAAAAAAAAGCTGCTGTGCAGCTCAAAGAAGGTAGATCCATGCTTTAAAAAAAAAATCAAAGCAGAGACAGTCTTCACTTCCCAGAGGTGTTGCCAAGCTCACTGTACTTACCCACCTCCACCATCCCTCCACATTAATCCTCTCCACCCCAACACACACACCTTACATGTGCAGTAAGCCCTCCACCCCCTCATTTACACTGTGCCCTAAATCAATAGGATCCTGGTGCTCCCACCCCAGCTCTGCCCAGAGCACCCCAGCAGCCCCAGCCCGAGATGGTGGGACATGTGGGATGAGCATATTTGAGATACTACTAAACACAGGCTTAGGGGAGAGTCAAATGGAGAAGGGAAAAAGCTCAAATGCTGGAAAAAGAGGTTTGTCTCTTTAAGAAGGGACAAAGCAGCTGATCAAAAATTTGCCCTCGGGTCAGTCTGAAGCAACATTTCTGTCAGTGCCAAAAATCAGGTCCCTTCTGGCTCCGGATGAGCTGAAGAAAGCAAAGGGTCTGCAGCACCAGCCAGGGGCTCCCACACTCACGAGCCACAACACAGGGTGATGGTCAGCACCATCTCGCTGGGCACGAGCGAGAAGGTGATGCTCAACCCTTCGATATAACCACATCCTCGGCACACATCTTGCTTGATCTAGCCTAAATTTCTGCTGCCCTAATTCCTCACCCAACAGCGTCACTCAAACACAGCCACAGGAGTTCAGCATCACGAGTGCCATTGCCAAAAAATTGCCTGTCTCTCCGTGGACAGACCAAGCAACAAGGTACCCCGTTTTCTTGGCGATACACCCAGCACAAAGGAACGCCACCAAGAAGGAGGGACAAGCCAAGCATTTTTCACAGCTCATCAACATGCTGTTGAGATAGAAGGCAGCTTCCAAGACTGGTCCCGACTTGAAAAGCGACCAAATTGACTGTTTTTTTGGCTTTGTGGTTTTAAAGGCACCTATTCATTCAAGAGTCTGCTCCTGCTAGGTATTTAACGCAGGTATTTAACTCTCATCAGTCATTCAAGGGCGGAAAAAAAAAGTTTTCAATGCTTTTCATGCTTCTTGGCACAGCCAGCAGGATCCATCTAACACTTTCCGCCTTCTTCTGCCCCAACAGAATACATATGACCCTTCAGCTGCAGGTTCAGTTATATCTTGCAACCTCGCCAAACAGCTAAAAAGAGGGTACTACACCTCTAGCTAACACAAGGTTTTAAGGTGCTATTTGACATGCAGGAAGCATGAAGCGGGGCTGGGAAGAAAGACTGCAATCGGTTCCTATTTGCAAGGAGCTCACGAGTTCGGCCGTACAAGACAGAGCACCTTTTTTCCCTTTGTAAAGCTCAGCACATCCGAACGGGAAGTCACTGAGACACAGTAAACAGTGATATGTAATGAGGCCATTTTTTATAGCCTTTTTTGGAACAGAACTCAATTTCAAGAAGCAGAGAGTAAATAAAAAGCCAGAGGACCTGAGCAGGGTAAATCAGAGAGTAGCTATACAGACCATGCTCAAACAACCCATCTACCCAGTCAGCTCTGATAATACTGAATTATATTTAACTACTATCATGACATATGGAAGTAATTACAAGCATTGTAGCTATAAAACCTTCAAGTGGCATGTTAAAAATCCCAGAGCCTTGTGAATAATTACTGGTACCAAATACGCCAACGTGCCTTCATCTCCCAGATACCTGGGGGAAGCAGTCACTACAAACCACCTGCTCCCAGTTGTCACGGCAAATGAGTGCCTACATCATCAATAAACAGGACTTTGATACCAAATTATTGCCATCCTCCAGAAAAAAACCAGCAGCCATGAAGCCATCTGACAGTTCAGTCAGGTGTAGGGCGTTACACCCATCCACCGTGGGACATCAGTTGTCTGCGTGGTTCCTTAATAAGAGCAAAACAGAGCTGTGTGTAGCCAAGTCATCACACCAATTACATTTGCTGTGTCTCATCAGTCTCAAGAGCCCTAATAAAACCTCCAGGCGCTGCAGACCGAGATGGATTATCTCTAGAGAGATGTCAATATGCTTCAAAATAAGAATCCTTAATGAGCTGACCATTACTGCTAACTTAAAGTTGGTGCACACACAAATGCACGCATTAAATACATGGCTGCTTCATTTCAAGTATCCAGGAGATCTGGAAGCAGGAAAAAGAAGGTATTTAGCAGTGTCCAGGACAACCTTAAAGGAAGGGTGAATGCAACACGGTATCAACGGGAGTCCTCACATTAAAACAATTGCATGATCAAGCCCTAGAAGTGTACAACTGCTTTGGCATAGGTACCCATTTCCATCCGTCTTAATATATGGAGAAATGTCAACGTTGCGGCAGGTAACACTTGCAACAGCGTGCGCAGACTGCCAAGACGGGGGCAATGGGAAGATGGGGCAGGAGTTTGGGGGTTATTGCTTTTTTTCTTAGTTGTTCTCCCTTGAAGGAACCCACATTTCCTTCAGGTGCAGAGATTCAGGAGCAGAAACGCTCCCGGAGCAGGGCTGGAGGGCAGAGCGCAGGCTGAGACCCCTCGGATGCGCCGGGTGATGGTGTCAGCCCCTGCAGCACCTTGCTTGCTTGCTTTCCCTCGCTGCTTCTCAGGCACCTGCGACACAAACGCTTTGCCAAGAGGCGTACATTTCCATATAGCCCTCCACGGCATCACCACAAGTGCCAAGAGATTGAACCAGGTCTGCTAGACACCAAGGGAATTAAACCAGGGTGCTGGCAAGCCACCAGAGAAAGGACAGTGACCTGGCACACTGTGAGCAGCTCCCAGGTCTTCCAGTCTTCCATCTTCAGGGATAATTCCTGATCAACCCCCCACCTGCAAAGGTGTCCGGCACAGCTGATCCAGCCTTCATGAGGTCTCTGCCCAGAGATCTGCCTGCACAAAGCGCACTGCCCGAGCGGGGAGCAGCAGGCAGCACGGCTCGCCTGAGCTTCCCTACCAATATCGGTACACATCCAAGTCCCTGTCAGGAAGGATTAATTTTATCTAAGGCAAATGCAAAACAAACAAACAAAAAATTTAAAAAAAGACCAAACCCCACACCACCAAATATCAACCTCACCCAAATGTGCAATTTTTTATTGCACATATTTTTTTACGCCTCACCACGTTGAAACACAAGTGAAGAGTCATTTAATTTGTATTTGACCAGAGACTTAACAAAATTATGATTCAAACCTAATTATCGACGAAAATCCAAAGCTCAGAGATCTCCATCTTACTCACAAAAGGAGCTCGGGATGCAAGAGCAGCTGTACCACACAGTGCCAGAGGCCTGGAAATTAGTGCCAGCGACAGGGGAACGGGGAGAGAAGCGGCTCTGCGCAGGGATGCTGTACTGAGAGTTGTGCACAGGGGACAGGGACTGCAAGCCTGAGGGGTGCTACATCTGCTCCCATTTGCAAATAAAGATGTCCTTTGCGTCACACACTCACAGCTGGCTGGCAAACCAGCTTGAATTACACCCCCCAAAATCCAATCACGGTAATAGACATAATGATCAATAAGTACCGAGGGCAAGCACACTCATCCCACTTCCCACCTCTCCAGAAACGGCCTCTACAGCAAAAGCAATTAGCAGAAATGAAGTTTTACTCCAGGCTTATCAAAACTGGCCTCACATTCACTGACTTTCAGAAGAGAGCTGGACTTTAAGACTTTTTTTCCTGTTAGTCTCTGTGGAGGTTCAGCAGCTTTGGGTCACCCCATCCTGCCAGGCACCACCAAGCAACGGACTCGGGTCTCTGGAACTGAGCATGAAAATAAAGCAAACTTGAGATTGCAACCTAACGAGGTGATTTTACTCTAATTATTTATTTAAACTTCAAGTGGTAAACTACTGCAGTGTGGCCAGCCTGGCCATTTCACCAGCCTGGTTTCCCCACTGAACAAGCACGGGAAGGTTTTAGGAGGATGAGGACACCAGTTCATCTCTCAACAACAGGGAGCACAAGTCCCTGCAGCCTCACCCATGGCTGGCCTCGCTGTGCTGCAAACAGGTCCCGATGCTCTAACCTCACCACACAGCACACCTTCAACGGCTGCAAGTAAAAACAAATCAGCATGGAAGGGGATTAAAAAAAAAAAAAAACCAAACAAACCACCAAACACACACATAACAGTGTCTGGATCTTAAAGCATTTCTTTGCAGAGAGATGTGATTTCACCTCTGGCCTTTGAAACGACGCTCACCTCGGGCAAAAATCTGTTTCTCATTACACACCTGCACAACCCCATTTAATTCACTGAGAAAGGTGGATGACAGAATATTACTGGGTGTTTCAAGTCTAGCACAAGTGTCTTGTCCCCTGGCATTTTGACTGGTTAATGAAAAAAAAAAAAAAAAATCTCTGTAGTAAGGCAGACAGCTGGTTAGCCAGCCCAGCCAGTCAGACAAAATGTGCCTTTATCATCAAAAACAACCTCTGAAGTTTCTAGGCACACTCTGTCTTGCACATCCCTACCCCCATGTCTGAACACATCACAGCTCTGTGACAAAGATGAGTTCCTACACTCTTCTTCTGAAATTTGGCCCAGAGAGACTAAACTGCTCACCGATAGCTGCAGTGGGGCTGAGGCACTGCAGGGACGTTTGTCCCCACCCCGGCTGGGCTCAGACCCCCTTCCTCTCTCCTCCCTGGGCTGCCAGCGCTGCGGATGCACAGAAGGTAAAGAGCAGCAAGATGCCTCCTGTCTTTAGCTACCCTGGGGGAGAAGCCAGATTCCCAAACTCAGGAACTGCCAGAGAAACACCACATACGTAAGAGCAAGTATAAAGACTCAAATCCAGGTTGATTTGGGCCTCATCCTGGCTGAGGACAAGCATCAGCTGAGCCTCGCCGTAGCATCCCCTGCCACACTAGGCGATGGCTCTGCGCATCCCGGGGGGCTCAGCTTTGGCCAGGCTGTGCTGGTCCGCTCCGACGACCAGGTCCTTGCAGAGGTGACCACCAAAGCCAACCCATTCAGCCAGTTCCCTTCGCACTCCTCTTAAAGCCAGGAAAGCAGCCAGGTGGGGTAGGCAGAAAGCAATTTCATTAAGGACGGCTGGGCTGTAAACTCTCACCTCCAACAAGCAACACTGGCCTCAGCAAGGGCAGCGAGAGCCTCCTTTCCAAACTACCACCGGGATCTTCCCTAGATTGCAGCTACCATTTTTAAACCCCTTCTGAATTCCCCACAGGGCAAATATAGCCCTGCAAACCTAATTTCGGTTCAATAATATTTCCTTAAAAGAAAAAAAAAAAGCATAGTATGCCATTCTCAGTGTGTTCTAAGAAAGCACTAGTCCCCGCACATCTACAGCTCCAGCGTGACTGTTTATATTTGGAAACATCAGTTTGTACGAAGACAGTTTCATCAGTTTATAGCCTGGAAAGCGAAGAGGAAATCTCACAGCATTGTTCCACCCTGGAAAGAGGCATCAGTACGCGTTGTTATTTACTCTGCGCCAGCCGGTCTCACACGCCAACACGAGAGCTGACACAGGCTGGTTTTCACCATACGGCTGGGGCTTCCCGCCCCAGTGCTCTGCAGGATCAAGGTCTCTGACTCTGCAAGCAAGCAGCAACATCCTCGCGTTCACGTGAACACAGCAAAACACGCTTCACTCCCCAAAGCGCGGCTCCAAGTTTTGGGCCTGAACGTCTCGCAGGGGAGCTCACGGCTACCGGCTGTCCTCAACCACGGCAGCTCCCCCCAGCACACAGGGTTACGTCTTGCTGGGTGAGGAGGCCGAACAGACAAAAAAACACCATTGCCCTGGAACAAAACTCTGGCGGAAGAAGGGAAAGGCACTTGCCGGATAAGCAGCATGCTTGCACAGCACATAGCCAGAACTCATGTTAACATTATACATTATTTATCTTTGAATGCTTCAATAAAGTTAAACAGAGTCTCGCATACCCTCGCTACCAGGAAATTTCCTTTCCCTTTTACCAATAAAACCTGTTGTTGTTCAAAAATAAGAGAGCAGTTTACTGCCCACTTGTCAACACAGGGGCTGCCGGGTAGGGAGGACAAAGTACCCCATTTCATTTGGTTCTAATTGATTTCACTTCCCGATTCCCATGCAAATAGCATGCAGCTCAGCTTGCAAAAACATAAGCGGAACATTTAAACCCAAAACAACCAGAGCTGATGATTTTTTTTTTCTCCTCCCATTTGTTTAAGCCTGTTTCCACCAAAACAGCCAGAAACTGCAAACACTTCCAAGGAAGGAGCCCTAAAGCTTGAAAGTTCCCAGACCTGAAAGCCACGACGAGAGCTGTGCAGGCGGGGGAGCCGGACCGCAGCTGGGGTCGCTGAACCGAGCCCCGAGTCACCCAGCGCCCCGCCGCAGCTGCGGCACCGGCAGCCCCGGCCCGGGGCGGGGGGGGGGGGGGGGGGGGGAACGGGACGGGCACCGCATGGCCGCGCTGCCTGCCCAGCCGGGCTTGGGACAGGCTTACAGAGCACCAGGGTTTGTTTTTTGGGGTATTTATTTACTTATTTATTTGCTTATTTTGCTTTTAATCTTCCCGGCCAAAGTTTTGTCCTCAAGGCCAGTCCCCTCCCAGGACCGGCTGCTCCTCCAGCACATCAAAGCCGAACTAGTGCCTCGTTGAAAAACCCGGAGTAATCTCATCTCCTCTTAGCCGTATTATTTGCTTTTGTTTCGCGATGACTGTAAACAGAAGGGGGGATGTTTCCCTCTTTCCCGGGGTGTTTTTTCTCCGCCCCGGAGCACGGGTTCCCACCGGCGCTGCCCCCGGTCGCCGGGGCTGAGCCTGCCGGGGCACGACCGGCGAGAAACCCGGGAGCTAAAGACCGGGGGGCGGGCCTGAAGGGCAGTTGGGGGGCCGAAGCAGACGGTCTCCCACGCACCCCCTCCCCAAACCCGCTCGCATTCACGCATCCCACCAAGTTTTGCGAGAGCAACCCCCGCATCCAGGGGAGGGCGTGCTCGTGGGGGTCCCTCACCCACCCACCCACGCATGCATCCTCTCCTACCTGGGACATCTGGGGCCTGAAGTTGATGTCCTTGAGGTCGATGGAGCCGGGGGAGAGGTTGTGGAGCAGCTGGCAGAGCAGCACCCCATCCCGCAGCGCCTGCGCCAGGTCGAAGACCACCGCCGAGGGCCAGACCACCCGGTGGTTGGGGGGCAAAACTTTGCAGTCGATGAGCCAGCGGCCGCACTGCCGCCACTCCTCCATGGCCGCGGTCCGACGGGGCCGCCGCCCCGCTCACACACCCGGCCTTCCTCCTCCTCCTCCTCGCCGCCGCTCAGGGGCAGCGGGCGGCTGCCCAAGGGGCTGCTCTGCACCGCGGCTCCGCGCTACCGCCCCGCTCCATCGCCGCCCGCCGCCCGGGGAAGCATCGCTCCGCGCCGGGGCTCTGCGGAGGAGGAAGGAGGAGGAGGAGGAAGGGGGGCGGCGCGGAGTTTTCCGGCGGAGGGCTGCCCTTGCCCCCGCTGCGGCCCCACCGCCTCGGCCGGGGCTAGGCGCGCCGCATCCTCCCGGGAACAAAGCGGGGGTTGGAAGGGGGACAACCGGGCACGGCGGGGCCGCCCCCGCGTAACTTCGTCCCCCTGCCCCGAGGAAAACTTGCCGCCGAGGGGCCCCACCTGCGCTGCTGGGGATGCTGGCGCCGGGGATGCCGATGCCGCCGCTGCCGCCGCGGGTGTGAGTTTTCTCCCCCCGCCCCGGGCAGGCGGGAGGAGCTCCCGGTCCGCCCCCGCCGCCCCTTTGTCTGCGGGAGCCCGGGCTCGGCGCGGCCCCGGGCCGCGGCTGGGAGCAGGGGGCGGGGTGCGCTCCACGCCGCCTTGGCTCTTTTCCCAATTAATTTTTTTTTTCCTTTTTTTTTTTTTTTTTTTTTTTTTTTATTTTTTCCCTTTTTGTATCCCCCCTCGCTCCCTCCCGCCGCTGCTGCTTCGCTCCCTATTCCGGGGAAAGCGCGCCGAGCCGCCGTGCTGCTTCACTCTACCCGCCGGCTCGGGGAGGCAGAGCTGCCATCCCCACTTTGCAGCCGGGGTCCCCCGTGTCCGTGTCCGTGTCCCCCCCCCCCCCCCCCCCCCCCCCCCCCCCCCCCCCCCCCCCCCGGGGACCCCCATGCTCCCCGCCGCCCCTGCACACGCACGGCCCCAGCTCGCCGGGGGCAGAGGCAGGACCCGACCCAGGGCTCCTCACCCTCCCTCTGCCCTCTCGCACAAGACCATGCTTTGTCTGACCGTGCTCTCCCCCTCTTAATCTCATGTTTGGGTTGCAAATACTGCAGGGGAGATGTTTAACCCAAACAAGCTCTCGTATTCCTCGAGTTTCAAACATGAAGACAACTCCTATAATTAATTACCAGTGTATTTATTAAAAACCTCAACTCTCAGCCATTAACTCCTTGGCAGCAAACTCTTGAAAAATCTCTAATTTTCACTGGTGGCTTCCGTCCAAATCAGCACAGTTTAGAACAGCCTCTTTTCAAATCTGTTCTGAGTTTTCTTCCGAGATCCTCTCCCCAGAGTTTGTCGATTAATTTCCAGCCTGGCTTTCCAGATAGCCAAAACCGGAAGCCGAGACTGGGACGAAGGGAAGCTATTAACCTGGATGTCAAACAAATGCAACGCTAATCTCTTCCAAATGTAGCCAAGTGGAGATAAAGAAGAAAGAGCGACTCTACTGGCATGATCCTTCATTTCCAATGTAGGAAAGAGGATCCCTCCAAAGAATGAAAAACAATTGTTTAATATTCCAAGGAAAGTTTGGTAGGCTTTTTTTTTTTTTTTTTTTTTAAGGTGGCACTTCGTTTAGCCTGATGTGCTGGCACTCAATCTGTTTCGGGTCCGGCTGCGTGCAATGCCCGCTGCTCCTCTGGCAGGGCAGGGTAAGTGTAGTATGATCCGAGAGGGAGCAGCATCCATATGCTCCAGCCTCACAATCCGAGCTACAGCCTGCCCTGGGTGTATTCAGGAGCACGCTGGTTTCAGTCCACAGTTCCCCATACCCTGCGGAGGTGATTTCTCAGAATAACTTTCTCATTCTTTTAGTTCTTCATGAAGTTTTTCTTTCTGGTCTCCCGCTAGGTCTCCAACAGCACCCACCGGGCAGGAATCACAAGGCTACTGAAAGGAGTGAAGTCCTGCCAGGGATAATTTTGGTTGACTCTGTACTAGTCTGCCTTGTGAGGTCAGGTCTGTAGGTAGAGGACAACAGAGGAGTTTATTATACGTGTATAATTAAAGCTGCTAGCTACAGCCTGGCTTTTTTACTGCGTAATAAAAAGCGTACTTGGCCCCTGGACACTTAGGAACAATCACTGCAGCTGCAAAGCCAGCCTCTGTGTGGGAGGTGTTGAAGCAAGTACGCTTCTCACCTACCTCCGCAACAATCAAAACGGCTGATGGCAGAGGTATTTTTGATAGCAGAAAAAAAACCCAAAACCTGTAAGACAAGGCTCAGTGAAGAGCATGTATCCAGCGCACACGCTAGTGGGCTGCAAGTTGCAGATTATACAAATGTCCTGCAACAGGACGGGGTACATGGAGAGGACCTAGACACTGCTTTCAGGATGTACCTAAAGCTAAAAGGGAGCTTGCACAAATGAAAGAGGTTGAATTTTGTGCTAAAGCTGGTGCTCCCCTCTCCTGCCCCTTGGCACTGCTGGGAATGACAGCCAGGGCAGGACAGCCTGCCAGGGCTGAGGCTGCTGAGCCACACGCAGAGGCTGACACTACCCTCTGCTGGGGACCGAGCGTGGAGCTTCTCCTCTCTGCTGACGGGCTTCACTGTATGTGCTTTTATTACTTTCTTGCATGAGAGAAGCCTCAGAGGTGACTGAATGCACTAGAAAGACAATAACAGAAGGAACGTTATGCTTTTTCATCCCAAAATGTCTCAGTTGCTAGATACAAGGAGATTGGCAGGCAGCCACTGCAGCCTGGGTCCCGTTGCAGAAGGGGTGTGAGGGGGTACATGAGTGGTGAAGCAGTGGCTGTTTGGGAACGTAACAGAGCTGCTTTGGAACATCACAGTCCAGCATGGAATAGCCAAAACTAGTCGAAAAGAAAAGAAAAGAAAAGAAAAGAAAAGAAAAGAAAAGAAAAAGAAAAGAAAAGAAAAGAAAAAAGAAAAGAAAAGAAAAGGAAAAGAAAAGAAAAGAAAAGAAAAGAAAAGAAAAGAAAGAAAAGAAAAGAAAAGAAAAGAAAAGAAAAGAAAAGAAAAGAAAAGAAAAGAAAAGAAAAGGAAAGGAAAGGAAAAGAAAAGAAAGAGAAAAGAAGAGAGAAAAGAAAGAAAGAGAGAAAGAAAGAAAGAAGGAGGGAGGCGGGAAGGAAGGAAGGAAGGAAGGAAGGAAACTCAAATGCATAAACATGTGCAAGGAGATCGTACCTTACAAATCAACCAAAACATACCTGGGAAATGGCCACATTTGGTAATGTTTGGTATTGCTCCTGGGAGAAGAGCTGACTCCCTGGTCAGCACATGCAGAGAAGCAGCCACCGCGCTGCCTCTTTGGAGCAGCCATCTGAAAATATCCCTTAAATACAAGGGCCATACCGCCAAGAAATCCCCATTTCCAAGCCAGCCAGTGTCTATGGATTGCCATTGCCACCTTCTGGATTAGACCAAGCGTGCACCAGCCTGTCCCAAACCCGCTGCTGGCTGCCAGCAGCCCCGCGGACATCTGCCTTCAGCTGGAGCCAGGGTCCCCAGAGCAGGAGCGGTCACGGCTGCTGTCACAGCAGAGCTCGGGCCCCACCAGCAGCTGTCAGCAGCTCCCTGGGGAAGCCTACGTGCCATTTACATCACCCCCTTAGATTTTGTGATCTCCTTTCACCAACTATTTTAGGAAACCTGTGCAAGTCACAACTCGGCAAACACACTGCTCCACAGCAGCTCTCACTCAATCATCAGTGAGGGACAGATCACACAACTATTGAAGTGCTGCCATATTAAACTACTAACGTTCACTGCGTACAGACAATAATTCTCTGTCTGGCTCATCTGCTGCTGTAAACACCTGATCTACCTGCCCAGACAAATTGTACCCTGGAATAGGCATTGCAATTATCCTCCCGCTAACGGCCCTGCACTCCTGCCAGGAGAGCTCGCGTCTTCTCCCCTACCCCCAGGCACGCTGCCTCTCAGAGCCGGGAATGTAGGTTACTGCCTGCTGCAGTGTAAAGGGAGAGCAGGAAAATTAACCTGGCGCAGCTCGATGCTGGCAGGAGAGATGAACTGGATTCTCATACTGGTGCAACAGGAGCAGTCAGCCATAGATATTCTTTGTTTAACCTGGAAAAAGGTAATGCCTGAGAGTGCAACTGCACTGGAAAAGGGCTCTCAACCCGGGTACCAAACAGGCAGAGCCGGCACTTCCCTGGGCATTTCTCTGTGGAAGAGTCTCGTTTATGGGGCCCGCGATGCCCCAGCTGTCCTGAATCCAAGTAACACCCTCTTCCCAACACCATCATCGCACTGCCCGGACTGCCTCACTAACCAGCCTCCCTTCACCGGAGTCCAACCCCAACAGCTTTCCCATCAAAATCAAACAGACCCAAAGCGTACCGCAGTCCTAAGGAGCTGAGAAAGGGACAAATCCCCCAGCCCAGCCCCGTACTGCAGCCGTGTCTTACAGCAGAGGTAAGGCCCGAGGCAGCTTGCGAGGAAAGTAAAGCAGACACGGAGATTTGCTTGGAGGAAGGAGGAAAGGAACTAACCATTGGCCGGGCAGCACCGGGGTTTCACCTGATCCGTACCACTGCTGCTGCTTCCAAGGTTTATTTGGGAAGGGTCCTGTTGGCAGGCGTCTTGGGGACTCACGGCGAAGGGTCAAGTGGACAGTCAGAGACAGTTGTTGGCTTTCCAAGGTCTGCAGTTTCCAGTCCTTCTTCTTGCCTTATCTTGGCAACATAACCACTCCGCTTACCGGCTGCTTCTGCTACGCTCTGAGTTTGATGAGAACAGAACCGGTAATTTTTCAGTGAAGACCAAGCCACCTCACCCGTGCCAAAAAACTAAATCTGGTTCCACTAAACGATTTTGCATTTTGTTCTGCAGCTTCCACAAGGTGGGGCCTGGGCTGGCTCCTCCGTGCTAGCAGGAGGCAGATTAAGCGGCAAAGTCAGGACATTTCTGATAGTAAACATTTTAACAGTGTATTCATTCTTCTTTTTTTTTCTTTCTTCCCTCTTCTTTGTGGTTGGTTAAATCTTCTGGGAACGGGGAATTGCAACGTGCCTTCTATCTGACGGAAGTGAACCACTGCGTCTTGTGTCCATGGAGGCTGAGCGGAACGGCAGCAGCGCCTGGACTAGCTCTGCAACAGATAAGTGTATCGGGTCCTTAACAGGAGATTAGATGGCGCTGCATTCACAGGAGATAAGAAGATTGAGAGCTTAAATTTAGCATCATCAGAAAAAGAATAAGCCCCACAGCTCTCTTCAAAACACATTTCTTACTGTGCTTGCCAGGGGACAGCCGGGCTAAGGAAACATGTTGGAGCAGACAGTGATGATGAGCGGAGGTAGAGGAGGTGCTGCTCAGTCACGCTCCTTTTCCACGCAGTCCACCCTATAGATGTACCCATGCGGCTGTCACAGCGACGGGTCGCACAAGGCTCAGCACACATAAGGGTGTCCCTTACCTGCCTTCAGCCCACGGACGGGCAGTCACTGGGGAGCCTGAGAAAAATGAAGGGGTATACAGGGTACCACGCGCTCTCCCAGCATGAACGGCTCCTACACCAGTCACCCACCAGAAAGGAGACTGGGCAGCAACACGCTCTGCCCTGGCTGTGAATCCCAGGGCTGGGACCCATCCCGGTACCTTCAGCAGCAAGGAGAGCCACTCTCCCAAGGGCAGTGCTGGACGGGGTGGGCAACAGCAGGCTCCCCCAGTTCAGCCCCCGTGCTCCCATGTACGATGCTACAGGCTCAGCACACGCAGGGCTGGGTGTCCCTTGAAAACGCTCTGTGCACCCAGAGGGTGCCGACACCCGTGGGACCCACATACCCAGTGTGGGGAGCCTCACTGCCGTGCCCTGGACCCACGCACCCCACTCGGGTCACTCCACTGCCGTACCCTGGACCCCCGCACCCCACTCGGGTCGCTCCACTGCCGTACCCCGGACCCCCGCACCCCACTCGGGTCGCTCCACTGCCGTACCCCGGACCCACGCACGCCGCTGGGGAAGCCCCCCCGCGGTGCCCCCGGCTGCCGCCCGCCCAGGCCCGCGGCCCCCCGGCGGCGGCTCTGGCTCCTCCCGCCGTGATGCGCTCGGGAGGCGGCTCCGCGGCTGCTCCGCCGAGCGGCGCCGGGGCCGGGCCGGGCCGGGCCGGGCCGGGCAGCGCAGGCACGGTGGGGCCGGGGGCACGGGCCGGGGGGTGCGGGGAGCCCTGGGGGGGGGGGACGTAGGGGTGCGGGGTGGCCCACGGCGGGCGCGCAGGGGCAGGAGGGTGCAGGAGGTCCCCGGGGGGGGGGGGGGGGGGGGTGCGCGGTGCTGGTGGAAGGGGTCAGGGGGGCTCTGGGGGGCGGGCGGGAGGTGGGAGGCACGGTGGTGCGGGGAAAGGGGCCCTCGCAGGGCAGGGACCCCCACTGCCAGGCCTTAGGGTGACGCTTGCCGTGCCCCCCCAGGTTGAAGCCCTGAAGCGGTGCCGTCAGGAGGCAACGGGCACCCCAGGTCGGGTACCATAACCAGGGCTGGAGGCAGCGTCTCCTGCATCCCTGAGTATGTGACTTGCTAAGCTCCCGTCCATCAGTCTGGCATCAGCGTGAAGCACAGGTGGAGCGTTCATGCATGGGCCTGGGCGCTGGTGACCTCTTAGGTCTGACCTCTTAGGTCTGCCGTACGGCTTCGGGATCCATTCTTCAGGGAAGCAAAACTCGTCCAGAGCCGCTCAGCCCATCCTGCCCGGCTGCGGAGCAAGCCCACCGCCGTGGAGCCACCGCTTGCGCCTGTTGGGATGCTTCATGGACTCTCAACAACAAGCAGCTCATGTGCGTGTGGTCCCTTCGCAAGATGAAACACGTAGCGGCATCACCACTGGATAAGCTTTCGGAAGTCCTGGCTTGTTATTTAAGCAAGGCCAGGCTGCCCGTTGTGATTTTTGGGCGCTCGTATCCCCAGTCCCTCTCCTGAGTGGCGCTTACAGCGACGAACGGCTCGTGGGTCCCGAGAGCCGTGCCCCTGGGGATGTTCTCCCTTGAGCTCAAAGCAGCAGCAGTCGACCTGGACCGACGCAGCGGGGTGTATTTTGGAGCCGCCGGGAAGGAGCTCTCATCTTTGGAGCTACCCCTGAGCAGATGACTGACAAAGTGATGAATGGGAGGGTGCCCCTGCCTGAAAAAGCCTTGTCCGAGGGCTACGCCCGGCTGCGGTACAGGGACACCTCTCTGCTCATCTGGCAGCAGCAGCAGCAGAAACTGGAGTCGGCCCCCCCCAACACTTACCTGAGCCGGAGTCGGAGTATGTGGTACTCGCAGTACGGCAATGAAGCCATCCTGGTGCGGGACAAAAACAAGCTGGATGTCTCCAGGGACACGGGGCAATCTAAGTTTTGTGCTATTATGTAATTTCGGTGGCTTTGCATCAGAAATCCACACGTGGAGACAAACCAGACTTGTATCAAGCTGGGGGAGATGGCGTTGCGCCATCCTTACGACAGACCTGCGGCTAAAGCAGCGTGTACAGGATAGGCCAGAAAGGCTGTCAGACTTACGTTTGTGTTTGCTGTTGGTAGCATCAGGTTTTGCATGTTATTGAGTGTGTATAACGAAAACAGTCTCGCTCGGGAATTCATGGGCCTGTGTTTGCTGCCTAGCATCTTGGCAGGGTCCATGCTGGACCATGTGGTGATTGTAAGTGGCTCGTGTACCGTGAGAAACACCCGCTGCCATTTGGGAACCATCCCCAGCGGGCACTTTTACTTCCTCGTCCTTACCCATTGCCAAAGCTCTGCAAATGCTGGTGGGAGAGAGGCGAGCACAGATCCGTTTCCATCGAGGCTAAGATTTTTAGGAAGGTGATCTGCAAAACTACGCAGCCATTATTTGTTCTGCTTGCCCTGTCTCCCTTTAATTACTGCCCTGGAAGTGGTCTCTTACAACCAGGTAACGAAGTGACGTATTGTGGGGGGGAGGAAGGAAGGAATGTATGGAGAATTTAATCTGAGCCTTCAAAACACCTGGCAGGAAAGGTGCACTGCAGTTTCATCCTGTGCAAAGCAAAGGGCCCTCTCTGATGCCACAGTTCGGTATTACAGAAATAACAGACGGGACTTCGGAAGTTGGTGGAGCCGACCCCCTTCACGCAGCTAGATTCCCAGCCCACGCTTCAGGAACGGATCACCAGGTGAACCGCCTGAAAGGGAGGGACAGGCTCAGGAAAGCAACAGGAAGAAAGCTCCTGTAAATACACACATCTCCTGCTGAGGGACGTAAGCAAACTCCTACACAGCACATACCTGCCCCCAGAGGCTGGTT
The DNA here is from genome assembly GCF_018139145.2 of Gymnogyps californianus. Lineage (NCBI taxonomy): Eukaryota > Metazoa > Chordata > Aves > Accipitriformes > Cathartidae > Gymnogyps > Gymnogyps californianus. The sequence goes on from NC_059488.1 coordinate 8,554,016, forward strand.
ACAGAAGGAAATGGTCTACTGAAGTTTGCGTTGCATTTAAGTTTTAATGCATGCAGTAGCTTGGAAGCGTTTATCTTCTAAGTCGGGTTGGATAGTAGATTTGGTGCATGCATTTTAAAAGTTGTGTCTGGGAGTATTTGTCTCAATTAACTGAAGGATTTTAGGAGGGGAAAAAACCTACAATTGCACTTCTTGGGAATAGAGACTGCTTTCAGGCTGTTTCCGTTAGAGCTGAATCCCTAACTTGCTCAAGGCAAGATCAAGCTGAGAAACTCAACCCAGCAAGCACCTAAATCTTTATTGAAAACAAAGCAGTACCGCTTCCAGGGGTGCTAATTATGTGCCCAGGGTTCAGCATTAAAGTCTAACATTGGGCTTAAGTCATAGACTCCCTTTATGTCCTGCCTAGGACATCCTCCTGCAGCCCCATGTGCCTAATCCAGCGGCGCTTAGGTATAGGCTTAACTTCAGGCAAATCAGTATTTGGTGTTGACTTCAGCATGGATTATTTACCTGCCTAAAATTAGGCACAGTCATTACTTATATTTATCTAAAACCTCATGTTCATTTATCAAGCACTTTATTTATTTTTTTAATACAGTGAAGAATCTCTTCCACCTCTCCCGCGTGGGTTAAATGCTACAACACACACGCGAGTTTGCTGAACTCAATGCGCTGAGCAGAACATACCTGTCGTAACGTGAGATTGTGGAGGTTTGCTGTACTCAGCCCTGATCTGTAGCACATGTACGCACTGCAAACCACAGGCAGCTCATTTTTTTTAAAGTACTATTTATGCATGCGTTGATGTTTGGTACCTTACGTGTGTGCTCGTGAAACTAAACCTGCTGATGGACCTCAGCGCTTCGCAGACCTGCGCGTTGCTCTGCACGCTTGCATAGTCCTCTTGATCTTGCCAGGACGAGCTCTGGCTGAGAAATATTTTGGTCAATAAATGTTTTTCAACTGGAGAAAAAGCATTCAACAAGATTCCCAGAACTAGCGAGAGTCGGGAAGCTGCCGGCAGCGGTGCTCCTGTACTGAGCGTGCTGTTCGAGGTAGGGCATTGCCTGGGATGCGTGACCCACCCAGGGCTCCAGGTCTGAGCTGAGCGAACCGGTGATTATTTATACAGGCGCGCAGGAGGCTGGGCTGAGAGCTGCCCTGGAAACGGCGGGTGGAAGCGACCTGGAGAGGCAGGAGAGGTGGGCTCAGGGCCTTTCCAGCAGCCCAGGGGAGCACGCGAACTCTGGGAGTTTAAGGAACAGCACATCCCCTAAACCAGCTGTTCCTTTTCTTTACTTTTCTTATAGAAAAACAAACACACAGAGATTTTTTTTATTATTTCAGTAAGAAAGTTGATTTATTTTGGGTATAATCGGTCTCTTTTTGTTTATGTGGCTGGTAAACCAAAATTCAGTTATTTGAAGAGTGTTAGTTGGATTATACAAGAATAAAAACTTAAGTATGTGCACAAATTCTTCCAGGATTGAGGCTGGACATGACAGTCCAGGAGGAGTGCGACTTGTTCTTCCATCTCTCTCTGAACGTGACTCTCTTAATTTCCGGATCTGCGTTCCCTTATTAGTCACAGCAGGCTCGTGGAGTGGCTGCTATGAGTGAGCATTTCTGTAAGCCCGTTGTGTCGTGTTGATGCACTCGTTTAAAATGCTGTTGTAGCCTCTTTGATAAAGTGCATTAAAATGATTTGAATGCATCATCGCGAGCAGCCGTTTTTCTTCTGCAGATTAATCACTTTGGCACATGGGAGGATTACAGCTATTAGCACTCCCAGTCCCCACCCAGGCAGAAGAGGGAAAGCTCAGCAAACAGGTAGTTCCTCCCAGTTAGGAATTACATTAGTGGTGGGGCTGTGGGTAACCCCCTCTCTCCAAAGTCACACCGCTTTACCTGTGAAGGCTGGCTCCTCCAGGTTCCCAAGCCCAACAGCCCTTGTCAAGTCTTAGTGGTGCACTGGGGGACGGGGACAGCCTCTGGATGTCACACACACACAAGAACCTCTATCGACAGAGAGATCGGCGTGAGCCAACCCTCAACTGTGTTCTGCTTGTCCTCAGCCTCCTCCAAGCCTGTAAGAAGCAGCACTGCTTGATGCACCTAGAAATAACTCACTAGTAAATGGTAAAGAAAACATCCTCCTGTGGGGCAACTGTCTCACAGATTTTTAGAGGGTAGGTTGAACAAATATTTCCTTGGTGGTATCACTGACGCAACACACAGCTACAGTGATACAACAGCTAAGCAAAACAAGTTTGTTGAAACCTTAGAGAGGCCACGGCTTTTAAACCCAGTGAGCAGGAACAGGGTTAGAGACAGATTAACCCTGGGGAAACCTGGCTGTGTAACCCTTACCTTATAAATAAACCATCAGGCATGCACCTGAGAAACCTAACAGCAAAACCAACCTGAATCCTCTCCACTGACCAGGAGATTTTGGCCACCATACAGTAGTGTCAAGACTCCGCTGTGAATGTGACCAGCTCCTCTGGGTCCCCCCGTTCCCAGCTGCGTCTTCCACGTCCCGGTCACCTTGGGCTCGCTGACCCGCATGGCCAGCACCGGCTGGTGGAGCAGGTGCCGCTGCCAGCACTGGAGAGAAAGTCCCTCTGGTTCCTTCAGGTCCCGGTGGCTTGAAAGCAGTCAGCATTAAACCTGGGTGAAATCCGTCTTCTCTTTTTCCGCTGAACTTACCTCAATCGGATGCAATCTTCACATAAACTAAGACCCCTTCAGCTTGTAGGCTTCTAGGAAGAGTGAAAGTCCTTTCTTGTCTGTCCTGGTGCATTAAAGCAGTCCGAGTGTTTCCCTCACCAACAGAAAGGTGTACTCAGAGCATGCCTACACCAGGTAGTGAACTGTGATTCCGAGACCCCAGGCCAAGCTGGCAGCACCTCCGACTTGCCCGCTGCTCTGAAGGCGGTTTGCCCCCTTAGTGTGGCACTCCATCAGCGCCAACAGCTGGACTTGCAAAATGACATCCAAATTATTTCAATACTCACGGCACTAGGACTCTTAGTATATTTATGTTTGTCTCTTGGCAGTGCTACTCAACAGACTGCTCGATCAAAGCCCTACGAGTTCTCAACTGGAGCAAGTGCAACACCAGGAAAAGGAGATGAGGAAAGGGAAAGGGAGAGGAGAGGGGAAAATACGGGATCAAACTGCACACACAAAACAATTTTTCTTTTTATTATGAAAACAAAACAAATGCCCCAGGACCAGGGTCCATGATTACCAGTAACATCAAAGATTACTTTCTAACTCTTTTTTTTTTTTTTTTTAATTCTGTTGTGTTTGAGGCCAGCAATTTGCAATAAACAAGCTAAACTACTTACATTGACTCATTTCTTTTCAGTAACTGACATTTACAGGAATATACTAGAAATGGCACTAAAAAGTTTTAAGAAAAAAAGAGTTACGGTAAATTTGCATGCACATCATACAGAAAAGTAACATTTTTTTAAATATTAAAAAACCCAAAAACCAAAATAAAAATACAACAACAAATCTTTCTGGATTGGTTATGCCAGTATCAGGGGTAAGTTCTAAGTGGCCTGTGTCAAATCCTAGCTGGTGGTTTATTTATTTTTAAAAATGACATTTAAAAAGATATGCAAATACCATTTCTTTAAAAAAATGCATCTCATTGTTTTACAAGCAAGATGATGCTGCTAGTGTAATGAATCCTCGCCCTAAATTTATCTTCAACAATGCAGAGCCTGCCCACAGTTAGCCCTAGTGGTAACTGCTCATGTTTGAGAATATGTCTTTTTAAAATCCAGTACTAAAAAGGTTGTGGTTTTTCTTTGTCATGCCCCGATCCCTTCCCCCTAGCTCCAACCCCAACTTTAAAAAACATCATTCCTTTCAAAACAAGGAAAAAATTAAAAACTGGTCTAAGAGTCCCCAAAACAGAGAAAGAACTAGATTAGGTAACTGCAGTCTGCTTCTACCACACAGAGAACATGGAAAGAGACCCCACTGGGCAACTAATTTGTATATTTACACGCACACACGTGCTTGTGTATGTGTGTGGGTGTGGGTGCGTGCATCTATTATACACACACTCACAAACAACAGTTACATAGTCCTGAAATATCAGTTCTACAGTTACAAACCCTGTCGGTAAGAAAGTTTAAAATCACATCAATACAAAACTGAAATGATTTTGTATAGACAACATTTGGTTAGCAGAAAACTGTTGTACGCAACAGATTCCTTTAGTGGATGGATCAGGGCCTGAGCCCATGGGATGCGGATCTCCCTCTGGTCCCACTGAGCCTACATCTGATGGTATGCCAAGAAACAGGCTGACCTTACAATCAGATAAAGTCTAACAAAGTTTTTAAAGGTGCAGTAATGCTGGTTGATTGATAATAGGTCTGGTCAGATATTGTTTTGTCAAAATATTGTCAGATAAAACAGTTTCAATAAAACTATTTGTGTGTATGCATACATATGAAATCATACTGATTTCAGTGAAGTTTCCCCTGGAAAACAAAGTTAAACTTTGTTCGTTCAAGAAAAATTCTACCATAAACATTTCAATTCTTTTTATTCTTAAGTTTAAAAATGTTATTTCAAATGTTATATGTTTGATCATTTCAAAGTTATTTCATGACACATGTACTGACATGTCATGCAATACAAACTCAGTTAAATAAATGCTCTGTTGTTTCGGTTTCCAACTCATTAAGGGCTGCTGCTACTTACTATGGACTGAAAACATCTCTTCTTTCCTGGAGACACTCTGATCTGGAGATACAAGAGGCACCACTACTGACATGTCGGGAGATAATGAGCACTACAAACAATATGAAAATGAAAAAGTGTAAGAACAACATTTTGAAATGAAGGGTCACCAATTTCTTTCTTGAAATGAAGGTCATGCCAAAATGGATTTCTCCTGTGAACTGCCATTTCATAGGGAACACCTTACTTTCCATGAAAACGAAGTTTCCCACTAAATGGTAGCCCAAGTTGCAGCTGGGTATATCAAAGATATGCAGGTGGTTCTTCATATTCCTTGGTGGTTTTAGTTGCTCGTTCTTGCAAATCCCCAAGCTAGGACAGGTTTGCCAACTAAAATAGGGATCCTCCTCCAGCGCTGCAGACAGTCCCAGGCCAGGCCCCTTTCCATCACTTCACGCTTGGTCCCCAACCCTTTGGCTCTAACCTTTCCACCGATTTCAGTGGGACAGACCTACGTGTCCTAGAGGAACGTCTGTACCCTGGCCGTGGTCAGCGGGGTTGTCCCCGATGTCGGAGGATGGCGGCATGCTGCAGAGCCAGGTCCCCGGACTTTGCGTGGCGGTGATGCTGGCGAGAGCGGCTGCCGGGCGGGCTGCTATTGCCTCCAACACCGGCTGCGGTTTGTTCTCCACACGGGAGCGACCACCATGTTACATCAACGGCATAACTCAGGTTAATGTGCGCAGGAAAAGGTTTCAAGCAGGGAAAACTGGGAGCTTGCTTATCCAAGTTGTCATGGTATTGAATCGGTTGCAATTATTGTAATTAAAATACCATTTGCTTTTGATAATGCAAGTCTCAGACAACAGGAGAAACACAGATGAAACCCAACCCCATTAAAAAAAAAAACTAAGCTCTTAATTAGGTGTATATTACATTTCCTCACAGTAAATTCTGAAAATATATTACTAAGGATCTGTCTAGGGGAAGATTTTTTTAAGGGCAGAATTTAAAAAAATATAGGAACTAAAAATAACTCCATTGTTAATGGAAAAGAAAAATCATTAATTTCAGTAAGAATTGGAATACCCTAGTTCATCCACTTTCAAATACTATGAGAAACTATCTGCAAAGACTTGAGAGCCTCCTGCCAACAGCCCAAGCACCCTGGTGATTCCAAAACGAGCCAAAGATGCCCAGCAACTTACCGGAGGAACTCAGTGCCTCACAGAACACAGCATCGCACTCTTTGCCCTTCGCAAAAAAATGGGAATTCTTTTCTACAGCAAACTGTGGAGAGTGTGTTACTGCCACTACACAGATAAGACATGGACAGAGGCATGTCAGCTGTATGACAGGCACATCAGAACACTCTGAAATGCTGAGCTTTGAAAGACAGATTTTTTTTTTAAAGACAGATGCCTAAGCGTCTAGCTAATAAAACCCCAGTCGATGGGCAGTAAGTGACCGGCAGCTGAGCGTGGATGCAGTCAGAAGTGCAAACCATGGAGTGCTAATAACAGGCTGGCCCTGCGCTTCCCCAGCTTTCCAGCAAAGGGACAGCACGCAGACATCACACATCCCAGCATGCGATCTCCTGTCCTAGCTCTTGGAGGCTGAGCGTGCAATGAAAATCATGTGCTGGGGCTGAGGAGTCCTCCAGGGCCGCTCATCTATGTGAAAAATAAAAGCTGGTGCAATCTGCACCACAGGGCCTCCGGCAAACCACTAATAGAGACCGCAGCAGGGTGAATTTTAGGGCTACCCCACAGTAGAGAGGCAGCCTTAGGGGCTGGTGCTGGGAGAGGGAAAGGCATAACTTTCTGTTAAACTCTGTATATTTTTTCTTTACAATAAAAAGTTAAGAATTTACAATAAATTTCTGCCCCTCAGATTACAAATTTTATATAATTATAGAACTGGTGTTTTCCTAAAATTGGATTATAAAAGAAAAGACCCCACTGTTCTACAAAAAAAAAAAAAAGGGGGGAAAAAGAGCTCTGGAAATATTACTGAGAAAATAATAACGTGCTGCATCAAGAAATTGTATCTACCTGTATGTCTCCAAAATCTGTACAAAACAGGAAAAAAGGGGGCTGGGGTGAAAAGAGAAAGAAGAGAGAAAACAAATCAAAAAAATGAACACACCAAACATGACAGAGCACCAGACACACAATAGACTGGACTGTAGCACCTGTAGGTATAAAGTCCAATGTATTTAAATAAAGTCTCAGATTTATTTGCTTTGTTGTTGGCTGTTTGTTTTTTTTTTTAAATCTGGTTCAAACCACATTAAAAATCTGCATTTCTGCTGGTCTGCATAATGCAGCTTTGCTTTTGTGTTTTTTTTTTTTTAATTAGGTTTTAAATGACCAATGATGTTTAATAAATAAAGTACTTGTATATACATGAAATTAGGGACAGTGAAAACAGAGTGTATTGCAGCAGTGCAGGTCAAAACATTAGGCTGGACTCAAAAAATGGCAAGCCTTAAAAAAATTGTCTCTTTTCTTTTTTTCTCCCTCCCCTCTTTTTTCTTTTTATTGAGGTAAGCATTTCAGTGTCTGGAAACCTGCACCCTGCATGACACAGAAGCAGCATTCCCTTTCTAGGAGCTCACTACTGAAACGATAAGGAGAGGGGAAAAAAAAAAAAACCACCAAACCCAAACACACACAACATCCCTCTCCAATTCCCCTGCCAGCTCAGCCTCAGCTGGAGCTCAAGTGCTCCTTTATTTTAAGCCCAGACTGAGGTGCTTGTCATGGAGAAAATACTTAAGCATGTGTCTAACAACGAGCACATGACTTGCCTTGGTCACTCGGCAGGAATCACTCTGAGGTCCGGCTGAGAACTTTCAGCCAAAACCTGTTTTCAATTAGATGAAAACTTTCATAGAGAGTGTCCATTTCCTGGAAATTATCTATTTGATGTTAAAAATAACATTCCCAAGAAACTTGAGTGTCCCTTGCTCCCTTCTTCCCAATGTATCCCCAAGAAAAATGAAAATTTTGAGTGGAAAAACAAAAAAATGCAACCACTTATATTGCTCATGTGCTTAAAGTTAAATTCATGCTTAAATACCTTCCTGAACAGGTGCCTATGCCTCTACCAAGATTAAAAAAAAAAAAGCATGTTAGCAATCCACAGTACATGAGAATTTTTTTGTTTTGTTTTTATGTAAAAAGATGATAGCATCTGACATTTTCATCACACTGTAGACTTCGAGATTAAGAATACTAGTGCTAATAACAAATACACCAACTAGTTCAAAAGCTAACATCTTTCAGATACAGTACCATTTTACAGAGATTTCTTTAAAAAAAGATTTTTTTTTTTACCTTGTGTGAGCCAGGCAGGCTTATTAAAAGAGAACATTCTGGGGAGAGGGAAGGGGCAGGAGGGAAATGTACTACAAACCTTGCAGAACTTTCTATTTATCTCCTGCTAAGAGTTCAAAGTTCTTCCATTTTCAACCAATCTTCAGTTAAAATGTATTTTAGAGACTTTATGCAAAGGGAACTATTTGTCATAAAGTCTAGTCACACACACACACGCAAAGATCTCTGACCTATTAAAAGAGCGCCCCCCAAAAAAATGGAAGATACCTTTTATAACACTGAATTAAAAAATAAAATAAAAAAGTCAGAGAAAGAGAGAGAAAAAAAAACCTGACCACCGTGGAACAAGAGCAGTATATTAAGGAGAGAAAGGAACACTGCAGAGCATCGGTGAGGGTGATGTCCATTTTGTGTTTTGTGTGTAAGTGTCCGTAACTCATTCCGAATCGCTGCTGTCTGAGCTGGAGCCGCTGGAGCTGCTGCTCCCAGACTCGGAGGAGCTGCTGCTGCTGAGCCGGGAAGGGCCTCCGGAGGGAGCTGAGCCGGATTTCTCTGCGAGGAAGAAGGCAGTGATGTGGTTACTTTCAAGGAACTGAAATAGAGAAGGTTTGCCCATAGCCTTCATCCTCCAGGGCTTCGTTCACAACTTCACTTTGCCTGGGCAGCTTATTTACCCACAGCCTTTGCCTGCTGCAACAAGGCCTGTCCTGTCAGTGGATGGCAAGGTTTCTCAGGCTGCAGGTGACCACGAAAGTTTGGGATCCGCACAGGAGCCCTACAGGAGGGCAATGTCCTCTGCAGTCCTACGGTGCTCAAGGTGAGACGGCGCAGAGCACCTGAGGAGCTGTGTCCACAGCCTCGCATGCTTCAGTGCCACCTCCGAATGCAAGAAAACCCCACCTGACTTGTGCGAAGCTGGAAGAAGCTTAGTTTGCACTGGAAGAACCTTTTGTACCATCTTTCACACTATTGCACTATGTGGGGGCTTGGGCTTTTTTTTAATCGCACAATGGAGAAAAATCGTCTGTTAGATGCTCTGCAGTGCAGGTCTGTGTGCACAGTCCTGCACAGGCTAACACAGAGGAGAAGATCCTCCTCCCTCTGAAGGATGAATTGCTTCCAAGACACCTCACATCTACCACCCAGGAGAGCATCCACCTGGACAGGGACCAAAGCAGCCCCCACACAGTAGTTCAGTGCCCAACAGTAACTTGCTGTGCCCCGACACTACTGACCAACTGGGGTAACTGTCACACAGATAAACCCAAGGCTACAAGAATGCAGTATTTTCAACTCAGTGAGGAAGTCTATCTACATACACAACTTTTCGGGCATTGTTAGCACAGTAAAACCAAAGCCATTACCTTTTTTTGCAGGTTTCTTGTTGTTGTTTAGCTGCCCACTGACGTCCTGTAATCGTTTTTCTAGTTCTTTCTTCTTTTCCTGAGCTAACTCTTCTTTTGACTTTGCTGCTTGCTTTTTTCCACTTGCAGCTGTGGAGGAGGAACGCACAATTTCTGAAACTGCATGGTTGCAGGCGAAGAAGAGTGGACATCACTATTTTACAGGGCATGTAAATCTGTGCAACCACTCTGCAGTGACACTTCTAAGATCAAGTGACCACACAGCAATTACACATCCCAGATAGAGGACAACATATGAAGTTGTCTAGATTATCCAATCACCATCATCCTGTAACATGCACTTTTTAAGAGAGTCCTTCTGGAAAGTATTTTAGAAGATAGAATATCCATGTAATAACCTTGTAGTTACAGGTTACTTACCAGCCAGTTATATGGTCAATAGTTACACATTTGTAATTACAGAATTGTTACATGGGTTTTCTGCCCTGTAAAATAAAGTGTCCCATTAAAGGTTGTCAGAAGTAAGCATCTGCCATTAAAACTTAAGATACCTCACGCAAGAATCTACTGTGTTTTATGTTGCTTTAAATATACAGCACAACAAAAAGGACAATTTAAAAACCAACTGAGGCAAAGGCTGGCAGACAACAGGAATGCAGCTGCATCAGTTAGGATGGAAATGGTGAGAAGTACCAGCAATACTCATACTTCTGAGCAGAAGAAATATCCCTCCAAAGAAGGAGTAATTGAACACAGGTGTTGGCCAGGATCAGAAGCACAAGACAGGGGCCAGGTATTTTGCCGGATCCAGCAAGGAAATACCTACATTTCTGTGTGCTGTTTTAAAGCAGTGATTTAAAAAAAGAAATCTGGAAAGCACAGTCCTAAGAGGGCGCAGCCCTGAACACTAAGCATTGCAATAGACAGCAGAGAGCACAAGAGTCTGGCTGGGGTCAGGCACGCCAGCCTGCCAGCCCAGGGTGTACCAGTCTCAGAGGAGCGGACATCTGAAGTTATCTGCGTTACTCTACCCTTTGGTTCCAAAACAAAAGGACGCTTCTTGTTCCTAATCACTCTGGAAAATCTTTTCCTGAGCTATTGCAACAGAGAAGGACTTGGGGTGGGGTGGGGACAGAAATCAAAGTAGTGTATTAAAAAGCAAAAAGAAGGGTCAAAGTCTGAGCTTTGCTTAGGCCTACCTGAAAATCCTGTGGTGAAGAAATGGAGGTGCTCTGCAAGAGTTGTGAGTAGCTATTGTGTTATACTCTTAACAGGACAACTCCCTCTTAACCGACAAGCAGATGGACAGAGCCAGGACCACCTCAGGTAAGTGATCCTATTGTTATTCAGCTGGAACTAAACTCTCAAGGGGCCACAACAATTCACACTCTGTGGATGAGGCACAGAGAAAAGTCTGTCCCATACCGAACCGTACACTTGGCAGCGCATTAACATTAATCCTCTGATCTGATAGAGACTGAGGGCAATATGGTGATCAGGCCATCTCGGAAGAGCAGTTTTGGGGTGAATATACAACTCAGACACACCCAGAATCCACAGGCTGCCCAGGTAACTTTGTGCAAGTTATTTATTCCCTTGGTGTTTTGGATCCCAACCATGCTTTTTGTTTCCTTCCTAATTAGATGCTAAACTATTCAGGGTAAGAAACTGATCCTTCCAGATGTGTGCACATAACACCTAACACAATGAGACTGAAACCTTTATAGTGCCTTCTAGATTCTAGATAAGTACTAAAGGTATCACACAAGTCTTGCAGAGGAACACAATAGTCCTCCAGGTCTCCATGGCATGACATCATGGGAAGAAAGAACAGAAAAACCAGAAAGTTTCTGTATATTTTCATGTGAGAAGAGAATCTCTAAAAATCCCTGTGATCGCATACCCAACAGCTAGATAAGAGAATCCCAACACACATGCCCTGACTCCAAAGCTGAGCCCAAGAACTGGTGGGGGAACACGTGCCCCACGAGGTAACTTACAAAATGGTTTCCTTTGTTTTTTCTGTAAACAAGATTTCACGTATCTCTCCAGTTCTCGTAAAGTTGTGGGCTTCAATGTTTCAAAATCTATTTCTATCTCGTCAGGGTTGGAGTCTCTGAGGGAAGGTTCCCGCGACTGGATGATATGCACCACCCTGCCCAGCTTCTCCCCAGGCAGGCGGTTGATGTCCAAGCTGAGCTGTCGCTTCTCATCATAGGTCATGGGCAGACCTTCCTCCTCCTCGTCTGAATCGTAGGTTGCAGATGCCTGTTTGCCTCCTTTCTTGGGCTGCCTGAGGGGGTTGGCAAGCATGGAAACATTCATGGGTATATAGAAGCAATGAACTCTTTTTTTCTACCCCCCTTGTAACAAACATCCCAATGCTCTTGGCTTTGAACCTCTAGCCAGATGGCTTGAACAGCACCACAACTTCTGAAAAAGTTCAGAAATCTGAGATCAGTGTTCTACTCCTATTATATTTTAGCCCTGTGAGGCATAACAAGCCCATGTAGCAGCAGGGGGGCAGCAATAAAATGGCACGTTCTTGCTGGCTGCGCAAAAGGCAAAAAGCAAAACCTTATCTGAGAGTGATCAGACAGGAATTCTAAGAGTTGGACAGTGGAAATACGATGGTTCCACTGCCAGCTCTAACTTAAAGACTCCCTGGAGTTGTCTGGGAATGGGGACACTATTCACCAGCAAATTGACTGCTGTGACAACTGAGCTTCACCAGGAATTCAATGTGGACAGGAGGGACACGAGAACTGGGCTGGAAGCTCTTGGCATTCCCCTTAAGGCAACTTGCAGAAGGCAGGCTCTCACCTGTTAGCTGTGGTTGTGCTGTTTGCTTTCTTAGCTGGGGCTTTCTTCTGTTGGGTTTGTTTTGGTGGTTGAGCCACCTTGGGTTTCTTCTCCTCCTCAGCTTTTACTTTGTGCTTTTCTTTTTCCTTCTCTTTATCTTTCTTTTTCTTCTCTTTTTCCTTCTTCTCTTTTTTTTTCTTTGGTTTGTTCACTGGCGCTTGTGACAATGCAGCTAGCTGCTCATGGACGGCCTTTAGCTGGGGGAGAACAGTGAAAAAATTAATCAGACTTTAAGGCAAGATAACGGATGCCTCCACATACCCTTCCTCTACATCCCAACGTGTAAGTATATCCCAAAGTCAGTGATCAAGCAGTCTAGTGATTGAACTCAGGAGACTTTGTGTGATTTGAAATTCTTGAAAAAACACAGTGCAAGTACGCAGAAGCTGACTCAAATGAAAACGTCATTCTTGTTTTATAGAGGCAAATAAAAATCAAGCTTAATAGCTCTGTCTAGAGTGCTGACAACTCAGCCTCTGGAATCCTAGGTTCACGTCTTGGCTCTCCTACTAGCTTGCTTTGAGACACCGGATAAGCCATTTTATTAACGCTTTGTTGTATTACGGTAGCGCATGTAAGCACTGCAGCATCTGGCATTGTATATCTGCATAATAAGAAAGGCCATGGCTTAAGCGTTTGCAACCACAACAGTCAAAACAGCTCAATTCTACAGACAGGGTACAGGGGGACAACATCCCACAGGAAGCTTGTGACCGATTTCGATATGCCTGAGCTCTCATACAAAATGGGTGTGTCTGTCCTTCCCAGATCCCTAGTATTGTGTGCACCTTCATTCATACTCTGGGATCCCAGAAGGAAGCACAGAGCATCAGCACCGAGAATGGCTATCTTGAAGAAAATTAACATTACATCAAACATGCACTTATTTCACAGCTGAGCGTTTTTCCCATTTAGCTGGCAGAAGGAGAGATTGCTTTGCTGCATCCCAGCCTCGATGGGATTTTTAAGAACAAAATTAAACCCTTCCTCCTGCTCCGCCCTTTCTACTGCACAGATACATAGCTTGGCCGTTGCAATACCTGCTCCTGGAGCTCCGCCAGCCGAGTTGCTCGCTCTTCTTCCGAGTCCGAGCTATCCGAGTCGGAAGAGCTCTCCTCACTGCTGTGACTGCTCTCTGTGCTTTTGCTCACCACTGGTGCTGTTGGCGGAGGCGGAGGTGGGGCCTCTGCAGGCTCATCCGGCATCTTTGCGAACCTCATCTCAAAGACATCCTACAAAAAGGGGGGAAAAACTGGTGACAAAAGGAGCCTCAGCCACAAAGACCTCACTCTGGCCTTTTAGACACACCAGACATCCCACCATGGGTCAGGGTCTTACTGCACTACATAAGGTGCTGTACAAGTAAATAACAATGTACAGATGGGCATATTCTGTAAGCCCAAGAAAATTCTCCCATTACTTTACGCAGCAATGAATATAACATTTTAGGAGCGGAATGTGGCATTGGGCCATGCCATGTGAAGAGCCTAACAGTTCTGCAGCAGAGAACATGGCTCTTTCCAAGGGCTGGAGGAATCACCGACTCTCACTTGTTGGTGCCAAAAGAAGATCCACACTTGGATCTATGAACGGACACCTCGTAGCTGAACTAAATGTGCTCTGGAAGATGCATTTGCCAACACCTTTACCTGGAGCTTCCTGGCCATCGCTACCACTTCGTGGTCTGGAGGATTGTACTTGTAACAATTAGAGAACATTAACCGAATATCTGCTGCAAAACCTTGTGCATCCTGGTATTCCCGACTGTCCATTTTTTTCTGCAAACAAACAAGCCAAAGGGAAAGGAGAGAAAAAGCCATAAGCAGAAGGCATTTGTAGCAACTGCATGGAGGACACGTGCATCTTGGAGACAGCTCAGAACAGCCTCACAAATCACATTTGTCTAAGAAAACAGTAGTTTGATCGGGCTTATTGGTTCTTAAATAACATTCAGAGTTTCTGCTTTTTAAAACAAGCAAGCAAACAAACACCAGACAACCAAAGCAGCTGATATTGCTCCATAACAGTTTAAACACTTTAAGATTCGAAATTTGGGTTGTTTTCTTTTTCTAAGTAGTACCATATAAATTTGTCAGGGTCCACATTCTATTAGAGAAGAGAGTCATTTAGAAAAAGAGTTTGCTGGATCAGAAACTAATGTAAACAAGGATCATGGACGGGAAGGGCAGGAGTCAACAACCAACCAAGCTACAATTACAGGAGTACCTTCAGTGTGTATTTCTACATGCTGCTTGAATATTTTTGCCCTGTAAATCTGAAAGGGCAGAAAAGATCACGATCATCCAACTCTGACTTCCTGCTAACACAGGGTATGAATTTTGCTTGGCAATTCCTACAGCAAGATGGGTATTTACAGTTAAACTACAACACCTACTCTTGATTTAAAAGTCCAACTGATAGAGAATGGATACAGAATTCACCCTTTATGAACCTATTCCTAATGTTATTTCCTAGTGTAGTGAAGATAAATATCAGGAGCTAAATATTTGCACCTTGTTCCTTTCTCTTATTTTTCAGCTCTTACTTTCATCCATTTCTCTTGCTGTTTGGGACTGAATGACTTGGGTTTAGAGAACAGGTTATAGCATTCCTAGAACTTAATTGATTTTATGCATATATTACTACTACGTATAAAACCTTAGCTCCAATTACTCCTACCAAAAGGAAAAAGAAGCTAACACTAGATTTCATTTGCATTTAAAAGACCTGGGTTTAAAGAAATTCTCTATTTGCCAAGTGCTTGCAGGCCTCCCTTTTGTACGTCTTGTGCACCTGTATCCCCCAGTGAAGGGGCTGACTGGCAGACACGCTGCAAACGTGATTGGGGAAGACACATCCCCCATTCGAGCAGAAAGCAGGGCTGCTCAGGGTCTGTAACCCACGCTGGAAGCCTTAACACAAGCAAAATTCCCATTTGTTCAACAGAAGCTACAGATATTTCACCATGGTAGACCTTGTAACTACCTTGAAACACTGCAATGACTCCTAGAACTGTTTTTGTTCTGAATAGGGCAGAATTTCACCTCCAGGGATGCAGCTTCGGAGGGACCTGCTCGCAGGGTGGTGACATTCCTGCGGCCTTACTCCCTGCTGTGCTGCAGCCAGACATCTGTCAAACTTTTGTCAGGAGGCCTCATTCTCTTGGTGAATAAACTAGGAGACAGCCTCTGAGCCACAGCACAAAGACAGAAAGGGAAATAGGTTTGTGCTTCTCCTGTCTGAAGGAGAGCTGGCCTTGTTTGAAGTGTCTCAGGCCAATTCCAAAGCAAAACATATGTTCAAACGAAAGGGCCCATTTATTTTAAAATACGTCTTACTGCATGAAAGGCCTTTTTGATGCGCTTATATTTGTTTGGCACACTCAATGGCTGATTACTGCCTATGAAATACATTCCAGTGTCTGAGGCTTCGCTTTCATCCAAACCCAACAGTTTTCTAGCCCAACAGTTTTAATCTGTGGATTTTTGTTTTGTTTTCTTGTAAAGAATAATTAACTTAACAAAAGGGGAAAAAAAAAAAAGGACCTTAAATTGGTGGGCTGGAATATCTTTGGTTACAAATTCACTTTGAGATATCCAGCTGCTTGTAATGTAAAAGTTATTACATTTACAATTGCAAATCAGGAGTCATAAACAAGCAGGACTGGCAGAGGTGCTAGGCCAGCTAGTCCATTCTCTGCCCCACGCAATATCTACCACAGCAATCTCATTTTTCCCCTCAGCAATCAATTCAATTGTTTAATATTCTTTAATGTTCAGAAATTTGTTTCCTAATGGCTAATGTGTCTCTTGCTCTAAGGTAAGCCTCGTCCTACCCACAGAGGATGTAGAGAAAACTTCGTTCCCTCCCTTCTTGCAGCAATCTTTTACATGTTTGAAGATCTAACATGTCCCCTTTCCATTGTCTCTTTTCCAAGACTAAACCGGACATCAGTCTGTCCTCAAAGCACATGCCTTGGGACGAGGGACAGGGCCACACAGATCCAGCGCCTTTAGCAGAGAAAATGCCATCTTTACCAGCTAATGAGGACTCAGTCTGATTTCTGGGAGCCTAATTGCACCTTGCAGAAACTGCCTCAACAAGAGCAGCTGCTTTGTGAAGCTGCGTTTGTACTCTAAGATAGATGCAACTAAAGAAATCTTTAAAAATTCCCCCAAAGAACGTCTCCTCACTTTCAAGACCCTGAACTGAAGCTGCTCTGAAACCGCAGCAATTCACTGCAAGAAAATTAACTGGTGAGTAGAGTTAGACCCCTGGAGGTAGTGCTTTATTCCAAAAGTAAACACCTTGTATAAATCCATTTGCATAGCAAGGACTGTTGCTTGTTCACCACTGAGTAAACCAAAGGCAGAGCCATGCACATCGCTGCTGCTGTGACCCGGCAGCCAGAGGACGGAGCGAGAGAAGAGGTGCTCCAGGTTCCCCCCAGCTCCATCTCGGGGACAGCACCCTGCCTCCCCATGCCAAAGCTCCCCAGCATCAGAGAGAGGGACATGAACGTACTGCAAGTGGGCCCTGTCCGCCTGTGGACAGGGCGGCAGAAGCACAGTGCTGCTACAGCTTCGTAGCAAGCGTTTCACCTACTACAGGGAGTTAGACCTGCTGCCTCTTAGTTTTTAAAGTGTAACCCATGCCTCCGCCTCCCTCTCTCCTCATGCCTTCATCCTTCCCTCTCTCTACTCCAAGCAGTTCTGCTCTTTCCCCCTCTGTGATGACTATCAAAGAATTGAGGTGGAGATGAACTCACTGATCCTGTCCCTTCAGCTCTTCCCACTCTCAGTCCTAGCTCCAGCACGGCACTCCAGCACAACCCTCTGCTCCTGGCTGCAACAAGCTCAGCTACAGCCCCTCCACCTCTCACCTGCCACTGGCATAGTCACAACAGCCAACCTGCTTCCTCCACCACGCACGCAGAGAAAACAATCTCCAAATCCCTCCGAAGCACACCTCTGCTGGGTGCACAACCTGAAAAAAAATGCTCCTGGACATGAAGGATATTCTCTAAAGAAAATCAAACCTCATATAACCAGAGAAGCAAAGTGACAAGCAACCAGATACTGGGGAATCTATTATAGCTGCAGCAATGCTTATGTTTTACTTTCTCACATAATTCCTTCAAGATTAGTTTGAAGGCCATTAGTTGCGCTGCTTTACCACAGCCATTGTCACTTGTGCAGAAGTAAATCTAAAACCTTTCAGAGCCACAGAGAAAGCTCCTGACACTGGAGAATTACATTGCCTGCAAATGGCAGGCTTCTGTTCCATGCAGTTAACGTATTATAGACTGCATCTCAGAGAAGTCACACTATGATCTACAGGCCAAGAGCAATGATAATAAAACACTCCATAAAAAAACAATACCAGACACCACTTCAAACAAGTTTATTAAGAAAAATACTACCACATGGAAAGACAAATCCAGAGTCTTTACATACAAAAGACTCCACTGGGTCTGCCATTAACTTGTCTCCAGTTTTCTGCTCTACACTAGTAAGGTACAGAGGGAGAGTATCACCTGCACTGGCAGAAAAAGGGCAGAGGTGTACACTTTTTAAAAGAATGAAGTTAGGACTACAAAGAGATTTAAGTGTGCAGAAGTCACCAACCTAAGAAATCACAGCTTTGCTCCTAGATTTTGCAGGATACAGCACAGAATCTCTTGCAATAAGAAGCCACCTAACCACACATGGAAATACCAGCTTTGAGAGAGTCAGGATTTCACTCTCTTCATCTCTAATCTTATTGCATTCACCCAGGCCTTCATCTACCAGGCTGCAGGTATCTCTGGAGATCCACAGCATCCCTAGGAAATCAAGGGAATGTGGCTGAGCTGAGAATAGGGCTGAAAGGATGAAGTTTACCAGCATTCCCACTAAAGTCAGTACAGTAACTGAATGAGTTCATCTAGGACGTGATCATCTAAAAACTTGTGTTCACAAGACTGGTAGAGAAAAGGCTATCAATAGCACTTCATCACTCTAAGGTGATAACAAAAAGAACAGTTGCACTGAGCAAGAGATGCGTCTTCCTATCTCAGTTATTTCTGCGAACCAGACATACTCTGAAATTTCTTTGAAGCTACTGGCCAGTTTATAGACTCTTAGATCAGATTTTGACGTGTAGCCTACGATAAGCATGGGCAAATGTAACCATACGCACAGTAAACAGAACATCATATATGAAGGTTCCTGATGCCACCTAAGTACCGCACCTCTGATCTGACTTACAGAACGCCGAAAACCCCAT
Organism: Gymnogyps californianus; assembly: GCF_018139145.2. Taxonomy (NCBI): domain Eukaryota; kingdom Metazoa; phylum Chordata; class Aves; order Accipitriformes; family Cathartidae; genus Gymnogyps; species Gymnogyps californianus. Next base: position 8,572,563 of record NC_059488.1, read on the forward strand.
TTGCAACCCCCACTCAGCTGAGAAGGTGCTGACCCCTGGAAGGGAGCAGATCAGAGTGCATAAGTGACCCTGCTTTGAGCAGGAGGCAGGCCTCCTGACCAACCTAAATTATCCATTAGCCTATGATCCAAGCCATGTGGATGGACCTCCAGGCTGGTGGAGAAGAGCAACTCTAACACAAAGTGATGTGAGCAGACCTTGACAGCAAGTCATATGATTAAAACAACATACAAGGATTAAGTAGGCCTTCAGTACTGGGCATCCAAAATCAGCAGGATGGCGAACACACTGCAGTACCAAAACTGAGGGGAGCTTCTTCCTTCCTCATCCACACTCAAGAGCAAGAGAAAATGGAAACTTACCCAAGAAAACACTGGGACCTTCCTCTATCAGTAGAACATGAGAGACAGGCACCAGTGCTCCAGCTTCGCAGACTACCGTGTTCAACCTAGCCCTTTCTCCCGCTTTTTCACTGTGTTTCAGGCTCCCTCTTCTTGCCTGCAGATCAACTCACCTTTCGTCTTGCCCTCTTCTCCTGCCAGGAAATTGCTGCAGGCCTTTAACACAGCTCGGCTTAATTGCAGGTCAAAAATACTGCACATTGCACTGGCTTTTGTAAAGAAAGCAAGAGCACTGCAAGCTCAGGAGGAGAATGGTCTCCAAGTCTAGCTCCACCAGAGCTTGCTTACAATGCTTTTGCCAGCTCAGAGACAGTCTTTTCTATACAAACCCAATCAATAATAATAATTACTACTTAGATAGTGCCTTCCAGATATCTGTCCTCACAACAGCCCCGTGAGGTAGGTTAAGTATTATTATCTGCATTTTATGACTGGGAAAACTATGGCAGAGCTGTGGGGAAACCTGCCCAGGACCATAGCATCAGAACAGCAATTAAAACTCAGACACTGGTAACTCCTGGTCTAATCCTCAACGCACAGGCTATGACAACTATTCTCTCACCACTAAATAATGCAACTAAAATACTCATAAAAATATTGCAGCTGTAGTAAGAAACCCTGCAGCATCACGGCTGAATGGCATGGCACATCAGAGTATGACACACTGCTTCCAGGTACTACGTAGCATTTGCGAAGGAACATGAAAGGAATCACGAACGCAGCCGCCCTTTTGTCACCTGGGCATTTAGACAATCCTAGGCATTGGCTCAGCTGGCAGCAAAACACTTCTGGCATGCTAGTGAAAGCCAGCAGAAATACCTTAACTTCCTGCACATGGAAGAAAGTCTCACCTCCACCAACACCATTTCCAATGGCTGGCTCACAAGCAGAAGAGGGGAACTAGAAAAACATGGCTTTACTCTATGGATATTTAGGAGGGATTCAGAAAACCTCCCAGTCTACTGGAAAAGACACCTTGAATATTGGACCATACTAAGCTAAGCTCTTGAAGAGCCAAGCATGAACCACACAAGCATCATGTTATTTCCTCCCCTCCCCGAGTACCAGGTGATCATCACGTTCCGGTTGGAATTGCTCAGGGTAAGCCTATCTGGACCATACATCACGCCAACAAGTAGGCAGGCAGCAGTTTCTCGAAATGGGATACTATCAATCGAATCCTATGAAATACAGCATCTCTTCTTCTCAGAGTGCAACACGATCCCAAGGACACAAGTTTAAATAGCTGGACACAGAGGAAAGGATGCCATTGTACAGTCTGCTTTGCAGGACAGAAAAAAAAGATGTCCCAGGTTATGGGGGAAAAAAAGGAGAGGGGAAGGAAACAAAATATAAAAACATCCAGATGATATCCAAACAGGTTCAGTTTTCCACCCTTGTCCCTTCCCCCTCCCCCAGAAGGAGCCAGTCCTCTGCAACCAGAGGGCTGCGACACCCTGCAAAAGAGGTGGTAAATGTGGACGTACTTTAACAGTACTGAGATCCATGGGGTGTTTGATAATATCATGATAGTCATGTAATTCCAAGGCCTCTGCATCAACAGGCTTGTAAAAGGGCCATGCATAGGCTGCATGCTTCTTCGAGAGCATCTCCTTGAGAATGCTGTCACAGTACTTGAGGTGCTCAGAGAGTTTGCCCTTCTTCCCTGCATGCTGGGGGACCTCTCCGTCTTCAAGGTCTTTCTTTGGTGGTTTGATGGGCCGGCCGCCGCTCTCCCGTCGAGCGATGATCTTGGCCTGCTTGGGGTCCGAGAGGGGCGTGGGTGACTCGCTTCGGCTGGCAGTGATCGCGGAGGTGGTGGGGGTTGTTGTGTCTGCTTTCCGCTTCACTCCCTTTTTCTGAAACAGCAGATGGACAGACTTCGTGAGTACGTGCCCAGCTCTCATGCTACACTAGCAGAAACCTAGCACAGTTCATCCTTATTTTTGAGATCTGCCTGTCCTCTGACAGAAAATACAATTACATCACTGGGATAAATGGGACTTGTGACTAGAGGCTTCAACACACAATTCAGTGACTACAACACGATGTATTACTACATGTCATCTGAGCCACAGTAACCAACCACTTGCACATCTCCAACCCAACCCCAAACATGATGCAAAATGTGTTAGTTCTATGTATTTCACTGAGATTTAAACTAAGGACTCTTACCTCATGTTTGCCAAGGGAAAGGAGTGCGCCCAGTCGATTACTGCAGCTCAGCTGATGCATCGTGACTTAGTAAGTGTCAGTAACTTAACCACATGTCTGAGTCCCCAGTGGCAGGATCAGGCTATAAGTTCTGAACCAAAGCATATTAATCACCAAAGACCCATGAGCCCTCACTCCCTTGTATTCAGTGAGTGTGCTAAGGCAGATTGCTTATTATGGACAAGAGCAAGAATTTAATTATTTTGCCTTCAGCAAATAATACCTCTCTCACATAAATTCAAGCTGTGACTGTCCAGTCAGCTCTCTCTCGTGCTCCTATGAAGGATTTATTTCTCTGGAGAGAGGGAGAGAGAGAGAAAGGGGAAAAAAGTTCCTTAGGGAAATCTAAGGGAAATCTTAAGTAAATCCCAAGCAGAATTAATTTTGCAGCGTGTATTTGGCAAACTCACTTCTGGGTTCACCCTTGAGTTTTAAAATTACATTGATTCTCAGAAGCAAGTTATTCGGACAGAAACTGAAGTACGAGACAGGCTTCTGAGGAGGACAGCTTAGCTGCAAGAAGATCTGACTTGCATTTCTCTAGTAATTCCCAAACTATAGGATTAAATAAGCAAAACAAGTCTGTGGCTTTGCTGGTCTATGCAACCTCACATTAGAGAACACCAATACTGTTGCAGTTAATTCCCCAGTTTAGGAAAAAAACAGCGCTCTCTGAGCTATGCTTTCATCATTTTTAAAGCAATACAGAGCTTGCTAGGAAAATTCCAATTATTCAGAGCAACATTTTCATTTACCCATAAATTAACATAGTAAATAGCAAAACACCAATGACAACTCCCAGAAGACTACTCAGTAAGGAAGACAGAACTAAAGCACCCAAAACCTGCAGGCAACATCAGTCTCCCCCAACTGGAGTGACAGGCTTGTCTTGAACTGGTTTATGACAGAGAGGAACATTCCTAGTGCTGGAGTCTGCAAACTTTAAACGAATAGTCTCAGTAAAATCAGGGGCTCAGTTACAGAGGGAAGAGATGCTTTGGGCTATATGGTGCAAAACGGGGGAAACCGCCAACAGCCTTCTGGTTCATGGAGCATCAGCACGGGCTAAGGCTATGGTCAGATGAGAGCTTGTAACTGAGTTGGAGCAATTACAGTTGACATCACCTCAGCTGGGGTGCGGTAAAACTGGCAAAACTTTTCTCAACCCTCTCAAACTCGACAGCAAGCACTTGTCTGAGCACACCCCAAAGGGACAACGATGGCCAGAGAGGCAAGGAGTCAAATGTGAAGAGAAGGAATGCATGTAACCAGCAGTGAGGGGATGAAAATAAAGCACTGCTTAGCCATATTGCCTTCTGAAGAGGAAAGGGTCGAGTTCTCTATTTACCTTGACTACCGGTGGCGTAGGAGGCACCACGGGCATTATCGGAGCAGCAGGCGGAGGGGGAGCAGCGGCGGGAGGGGCAGTGACAGGCGGGACATTAGCAGTGATGGTTGGCACAGGGGTGGCAGCAATGACGGGCGTCTGAGACACGGCTGGAGGGACGTTCTGGAACGGGGCCGGCGGGGAGACGGAAGACACGGCCACTGCTTGCTGCGCTGCTTTCAAACGACAAAGTGAAAACGCACTGCAATGTACTGATGGTTACAAGTGCCGACAAGACATTGGGAACAAAGTGACACTGGTGCCGCTGGACTGTGCGATCGTGGGCTTGGCAAAAGGCTCCCAGTCCAGGGCCACAGGAAGAGCACAAAGGACACAGTGTGATTTGCTTGGTGCTGTTACCCAGGGGTCAACAAAAAATGAGGAATCACTGAGCTCGCATCATGAGCTTTAGGCCAGCCACATGCAAGCAAAATACTTCAAGCTTTGCGCATGGGGGTGTGTGTTGCTCTGGGACAGTCTTCACCCCTCTCGTGCTCTCAGAGCTACCCTACGCTCAGCAAGAGCAGGAGTTGAAGGAGAGGGAAGGGAGATGGCTCTTTTGGACAGCTGCTGTCCTGCACAGACCTCAATCTGGGAGTGTTTTTACTATGCGTGACAAATGGTAACAACCACTCCCCTATTGCCAGTTGAACACCCACGAGTTCAAAGCACTTCAGATTTGCCACAAGTTATACAACGAAAGAAACAGAGTTGTGAGTAGAGCCTAAGTCTCCTGATAGCCAGGCAAACGTCTCTTACGCTAGACCTGCACTGTTAAAGAACTGCCTACTAGTGTAAAGTTAAGGGGGACAAATCTAGTAACCAATAACCAAAGTAGCAATACTCCTCTATGTTTTTATAGCAGCTTTTATCAAAGGATGCTGAAAACACACAGCATCACAAATTTCTCTGAGCTTGGATGAAGTTGTAGCTCCATTTGGCACCTGAGATGTGGGAAAACAAAGAGAAAGAGTCGACTTTCCCAGAGCAACAATTAGACCTTGTTTACAGAAAAAAATTTGCAACAGTTTAATTCAGCCCACACAAGCTCCTTTATGAACTGTTTTACTGTGCTTACAGACGTTTTAGTCCTAAATCCATTTAAAATCAACTCTAGGTAAGCTGAACTAAACTTAGTTTCTACTGATATGCAATGGTCTACACAGCCTTTTGCAATGGCTTAATAAATCCTTTCTGTTGATCAAACTTTATTCTAGGATTTTGCAACCGTGTGTGCAAAAGAAAAATGTTGTATGGTGTTTAGGGGACTGGGAAGATTTGAGTCCAAGTCTCTGCTGTGTCAGACTTCTGCCAAGACCTTGGGTGAGCTGTATAAACCCAGGTTTATAAAGGCATTCTATGCCATGGTCTGTCACTTGCAGCAGACTGGCATGTCTAACTACCTTGCCTCTTCTTGCCTTGGTTTCTTCTTTGCATAACCCTCCCTCACTGAAGCGCTGCGTGGATGGGTAAGTCACACATGGTAAGATGTTTGTATGACAAATGCAGAGTGGCCTTAAGACAGACAAGCCCTGAAACACTGGGTGAACATCATCTAGGCATCTCGCACTTTCCTCTCTACTTCTTCAACCATTAGACTACATGCTCCCTTCCTAGCCTCTTCACCATTTGCAAAGCCCGGCAGCTTGGAAGGTGGGTCAGGCCTCAGCAACAGGCTCGTAACATTCAGTGTCACTGGATCAGGTTAATACCTGCACTCTGCGTGCCCGCTGACGGCTTACGACCTTTGCCTTTAGGAACTGGGGGTAATAATTCGACCTCCTCCTGAGGCATCTGGGCAACCTTCTGCAGAAATATCTTCTCCAGGGCTTGGGCCATGAGGACGATGTCATCTGTGGGCTGCAGAAAGAAGAATACAAGCCCATGCTGTATCATCCACATATTAGAAGCAGAGAGGTTCAAAAATCAGGCTTTGAAATCCCCAATGACACTGCCCTTCAAATCAATGATGGTGTCCAAGCTCCAAAAATAAACAGAACAGCTCTTCTCCCTCCTTGCACGTGTTGTGGTTTAACACCAGCCAGCAACTAAGCACCACGCAGCCGCTTCCCCCTCCCCCCTCCTAGTGGGGTGGGGAGGAGGAGGGAAAAGAAAAAAAGTAAAACTCGTGGGTTGAGATAAGAACAGCTTAATAACTAAAGTAAAATAAAATACACTATTAAGAATAATAATAATATTATAATAATAATTGTAATGAAAAGGAATATAACCAAAAAAAGGAAGTAACACCCAAGAAAAGACAAGTGATGCACAATGCAGTTGCTCACCACCCGCTGACCGATGCCTGAGCAGCGATTCGCCCCTCCCGGCCAACTCCCCCCTGTTTATATACTGGGCATGACGTTCTATGGTATGCAATACCCCTTTGGCTAGTTCGGGTCAGCTGTCCTGGCTGTGCTCCCTCCCAGCTTCTTGCACACCTGCTTGCTGCCAGAGCATGGGAAACTGAAAAATCCTTGGCTTAAGATAAGCGCTACTTAGCAACAACTAAAACATCAGCGTGTTATCAACAGTATTCTCACACTAAATCCAAAACACAGCACTGTACCAGCTACTAGGAAGAAAATTAACTCTATCCCAGCCGAAACCAGGACAGCATGCTACCCTCCTGCTCTTCTGTTGTGGTCTAGCATGCAATAATTACAGCCTCTAAGTACGCTGCATCCAGAGAGTTATCAGGACTTCCAGTAGGAGCCTGATAACTAGCATCCTGTGCAACAGTGTGGAAGAGATGAGCTGTCCTCCCCTGCTTGCCAGCAGGTCCAAGAGAAGAGTGTAAACACATACTCTGTGGCTCAAACTAATTAATTTGTTTATTTCAGCTTGTTCTCCAGTATGGGTCAACGATGACAAACCACTGTAGAAAACATAATACAAAGAATAGAGGCTTTTAACAACCTAACAAAACAGCAAACAAGCCAAATCCAAAATAATAATAAGCAATCTAAAGGTATGCAAGTATGGACAAGACATCAGCAGAGAACAGAGTTATACTTCCTGAACTGCTCTCTGCTGCTAAGAGATACTATTTACTGCTAGACAGCCAGTGTAACACATAGCACTAATACCCCACAGAACACCTGCAAAGCACTGCACAAACCATAGCTCATCTTAAAGAATTCCTAACTGAAAATAAAAGGAGTAAAAACTTGCTACATAACCCCAGAACAGAAATCTACCTATAATTAAAAGGCACATTTGCCATTTTAACTAGTCTGGGGGAAGAAAGACACAGCACAAAGACAGCTTTGTGCATTTCAAGTAATGTGGTTGCAATTAGCGGCATTTCAAATCCTTGCAAGGAGGGCCCAGAGCACAGCGGAGCTGGCCTTATTCAAAACCTGCACTGAACAGTTGTAGGTGGGTCTTTTCTAGGCAGTGCCCCAGCTAAACGCTTGTCTGGGCTCTTTACCTTGTTATAAATGTAACAATTTGTAAACATGGTGTTGAAATCCTGCATACATTCACTGGCACTCCAGTAATAGTTATGTTCCAGGCGCTTCTTGATCGTCCCCATGTCCATGGGGTTTTTTATTATTTTGTGATAATCCTGTTGGAGAAACAGGAAAGACGTTACATCTCCTGATATGCGGAGTGTTGTTCACATCTCACTTTAGTCCCAGCTTTCTCCTCATTCCCCCTCCCAAAAAACACATCCCCAAATTTTTGTAGAAATTGTAAATATCACCTTTACTTTCATTTATTTCCTAATTTGTAACCTTTTAGTCTATTCATTATCATGAACTTGACTACAAAGCTCAAGAACTCCTTCCACAACCACCAGTCTTCCCCAGCTCCCCCGGTACATGCTCAAACACACACACAAATGGCTACTTGGACATTACCTGCTTTTTGTAAGGACAGCTGGACTGGGAAGGCACTAAGACTAACACACGGAGGAAAACATGCTTTCTGAGCAGCTCTCCCTGGAAGCTGTTCGCAGCCTTGATAGCCCTTACAAGGCTGTAGGTGTCATTTTGGATTGTGCCACAGAGTGGAAGGGTGCCACACTTGACAGCTAGACTAACACTGCAGCGATGTGCTTCATGCTCACGTGGGACTGAAAGTCGGGGCAGCAGGGTCAGCGCTAGCTTTGGCAGGGTGTTCAGTTTCATGGTGAACGGGCTGCAACTTGGGAAACAGCATTTCCGCCTCCCTCTTTAAAAGACTGCCTCTGGCACTTACAGAAGTTTATCAGTGCCAGCACTGGCTAAGACTGTGCTAAAAGTTTCAGTCTCTCTTTTAAGGGCATTTCAGCCCTTAAAAAGCTTTTACATGTTAACCCAGTTTCTCTCTGGGCTGGTCTCAAGCATCTGTAGAGGCTGTGATTAGCCTGGAAACGCTCTAGGCATGCAAGGTTATACACTGTAATTTTCTCATTCTGGAGAAGAGCAGCAAGCCCTCTCGCTGCACGTGCACACGAAGCCACGTACGGCCACTGGCCACTCTCTGAGCCCAACCCTCAAGCGCAATCTCAGGCACCAATATTTCCAGGCAAGGTATGCTGGGGCAGAAAAGGCAATCCTGCTGGCTACTGGGCTTGTGCAGATTTAGGCCACGTGAAAAACAACTATTCTTCCAGCTGACAACTCCTTTAAATTTTCTGGTAACCCGCCCTAAAACCTCCTCAAAATGCCTCACTGAGAAACTAAATCCACAAAAAGACGACACAAAGGAGCACAGGCTTAGAGAAACATTATACGGGTGTTAAGTGTTTTATTCTTTTGGCTAGCACTTTAAGTAGCACCCATCAACATTACAGAGTTCAAAAGACTCCTGATCCAGTCCATAAAATTGCGTTATAATCTGTGGTAACTGGAGCTCTCCTGACCTTACATCCCAGAACCATGCTCCCTCGAACCCTATGTGCAACCCTCTTGCTCAAAGCAGCCACAGTTAATTTGCAATGGGCTGCCCGGCTGAGCAGACAGCAGGGTGGACAGGGGGTGGCGGTGTCCGTGTTTAAGTGAAGCAGGTGGGTAGGGGTATGCCTCCACTGCTGAGTTTTTACACTTACAAGACCCCTTTGAAGAGGCAAAGAGTGTGTGGCTCTGTGCCCTGGAAGAAAGCAGCTTAGTAAATTTTGGTCATTTATGAATAACCAGGCTATATCTTGTACTATCTGGTCTGGCAGAGACAGGGTATATATCATCAGGCACAGGAGGCAGACAGGTAAACGCGACCGTTCTTCCTACTTCCAGTACAGCATTTGAAAATATCTAGCTCCAAAGTATCCTTGGTAATTAGCTTCTCCTGTCTTCCTCAACACTGAAGTCAGTGGCAAATCCAGGAAAGCCTATCGAAAACACAAGTTATGTTGAGTCCAATGCCAACTGCTCAGAAGAGCGTGGGCTTCAAGACTCTGTCAAATTGGACAGAGGTGGGACAAGGGGTGAAGACACATAAAAATAAACAGAGGTAAGCTACAAATGAAGTACTATGCTTCAGTTGCCCTAAGACAGCTTGCCTGTGTGCTCTTCTCTTCCCTCACTAAGTGAGAAGCAGTTCTCTCCTTCAGAGACCTGCACCTCTCCAGCTCTGAAAGACGTCATCTTCTAATTCAGCAAGTCTAAGAGCATTCAAGGAAATCCCCAAAAGCAACCTAACCATTCTGATCCAGTGATCGGAAAACTGATCTCACCGACACAAAGCTTTCTAAGAACAGAATACCAAGCAGAAGATGATAGATACATACCGGCAAATTCAATTTAATTGCATCAACAGGTTGGTAGAAAGGCCAAGCAAACTGATGCTTCCACAAGGTCTTTACCACAACATTTTGCATATATTGCAATTGATTGGTCTTCCGGCCAGGCTTATTAGGATTAGTGACCTCCGGAGGCGGCGGATTCACAGGGCCCTGAGGAGCCTGGATTGCTGATGTGACTGTCGACATTTTCCTGCTCTTGCTCTCACTCGCTGTCACAGCAGCAGCAACTGGGAGATTTTCTTTCTTCCTTTATGCTCCCTGAATGGGACTGACATCCCATTTCCAGGGTCCAACCATACAACCTAGATCAAATGAGAGGAAGAGGACAATGTGTAAATACAGATACTTACTTGAAGTAGGCACGTTAAGACGCTTCTGCTGTTGATAGTGTTTGAACTCAGGCTCTTTACCCCACCATCTCTACTTCGTTCCCCGTAACACACTTTCTCTCGATGATGGGCACAGTTCAAGACCCACGAGACAGTGGAACAGCAATTCCCAAATTCAAAGCCTGCAGAGAGCCAGTAAGCTTCACAGGGCTAGTTCTCGCTTTATCTGGCTCAGAGAGCATCTTCATGCAACGAAAACATGGGGCAGCATAAGCATACGGTTAGGGAATACAGTTAGGATGTAATGCAGAGACTCCCATGAATGTGCTGATCCAAGCTAGGAAATCCATAGCTTGCAGCTCCGTGTAAACTTAACCGCATTGTCTCTAGACCCGTGCTGGCTGGCACTGAGTCAGCTTACAAGGCTCTACGCTGGTGCAATGGTTAGTCTAAAATCCCATCATCAAGAGCGGACGACAGCTGTCAGAGGACCACGATCCAGAGAAATGAAACAAGGGGCAGAGGGAGGTGCTGTGAACAGTTGTGAATGAAAGGTGTCACCAGAAACATCGTAACTTGAAGTGATCTGCACTTTGAATCTCATGTCTTACGTCCCTTACTACACATACCTGACTGGGCCCTCAGTTTCATACAGAAGTCTCAAGATACAGGCTCAATATAAATAATAATTAGCATTATATTTATATCCCATGACCTGGCTAAGAGAGCACCATCATGCTCCCTCTTAAAGGCACTTATGAAATACAGAAAAATATACAAATTGCGCTATTGTATTTGATTTTTTTCCCCCAGCAAACTGCAGGGGAAAAAAAATGGCCTAGTATCACTGTGTCTTGTATACCATATGGTAAACAGCTTTGCTATGTCATATTCCATAAACATTTGATATTTCAGTTCACATCAGGACTGCAGCTACTCTTCTCATTGCAAACAGACCACAATCACTTTCTAGAAGCAAATTATTTCAAATATGTTCAGAAAGCCACACAAATACTCTCACTGACATATGCTTCTTGGTTGCACAGAGAAACATGAGCAGAGACAGAAGCTGCAGTAATAGAGGAAGAAGGAGAGAGCAGTAAGACATCCTAGGAAAAAAACAAAAACCTCTTCTTTGATACAGCCCTAATCATCTTTACTGAATATCTGGACTAAATATAGAACATCAACTTACCCTTTGAGTTGCTGATTAGATGATGGCAAAAAGTAAACACATACCTAATTTGGGGGAATTTTACAAAAATAGATGTTTACCAACATAAACAGATCTGCAGCAGAGAGGGATGTTTAAATCTCAGTCTTCTCAGGCTTGCCCAGATAGCGGAGGTATTTGCATTCCGGAGGCCAGCTGCTGCCCCAGCAGCTCCATAACTAGGAGAACACTCTGGCACGCCAGTGATGTTGTGGCACAGGGAACCACACCGTAAAGCAGCTGGTGCTCTGGGTGCCACAGCCATCAGGGACACCCGAGTGCTCCGGGTGCCGCAGCCGCTGGGTGCACCTTGCCACAGATGAGTTTGGCTTGGCTCACAGGTGTCCCTGGCTCCAGAAACCAGATCTGGGGTGGAGTTTTGGGGGGTGGGGTGGGGTTTTTTTAGAGTTAATTGTATAGTTAATTTTTTATAGTGCTTCTATGGAAAGTGAAATTGTTAAAAACCTAAAACAAATCCGTGTGTGAGTACACATGCTTATGTGTGCAGGGAACAGACAAGACCAGTTATGACTCTGCCACCATCCATTCACGAGACCCATTGTATTCCAAGGATGTAGAAAAAGCAGAGATGACAGTAGGACTTTCTTGTGCCATGTATATGCCACAAGTACAGATCCAGAATCAGGCCTCTGGTCCCTATTCTTTGACAACTCAAGAGCCCAGCCTAGTAGTTCAAAAAGGACTAGTCTCTGCTCCCCAGCCCTCTCATCTGATCATGCTGGTCGTGCTGCTGTTGGCAGGCAGGGTGATCACCAAGCAGCCAAGACAGATGCTGGCATCCTCTGGGCAAGGAATTTCAAAACTAGGATGTTACTTGGGATTTCAGATCTGGAAGAAACTGGAGAAGCATTTTCTCCTGATGTTCCATCAACTCAAAGCAGCAGTAGAAATATTGCAAAATGCAATCTTCAGATCAAGTGGGGGAAACAGACAACGAATTAAAAAGAAGAAAAAAGATAATTAGGAAGTTTCACTCAAGTCTCCGTCTGGGCAGCTCTCTGCATGGATTTCAGACCCCAAGGTCTCTGAGCAACGTCCATCATCCGAGTGCATGCAATGCTGACTGCAGGCCCCTGGTGACCACCATTGAAGCATTTTGTTTGCTGTCTTCTTGATTAACAAACTGAATCCAATGCAAGGATTGACAGGAAATAAAACGCCCACAGATAGCAATTCCTTCTGCTATAGAGCATTTCAGTCACAAGTTTGAAACTATGCAGTGTAACTTAAGTCTTCCCTTTAAATAACCTAAGGTTAAATTCTCTTTTCATTTGAATTTCGTGATGTCCTCCTACCTCTCAAAGTCCATTTGATAAGGATTTTTTTAAATTAATCTTTATTAAATCCCAGAACTGTAATTCAAAAAACACAGATCTAGCTCCTGCCTCTCCCAGACTCCCTCTCTGATCTTAGCCAAGGTGTTCACAGTATCTTCACACCACAGCTCCTCATCTGTGCCATGGAGATAGTGACAGTTCCTTCCTGTCTTCACCTGCTCTACCCAGCCAGCCTGCAAACTCTCTGGGACAGGCACTGCCTCTTCACGTGCACATTTTGAACATCAAGCTTAAACAAGGCTTGTACAGTCCACACAAGAGAAGCATGTAACAGTCATCAGTGACACAACTGAGAAAGGATTTTAATTAAGAACATTACCAAAAGTAGGAGGGGCAGAATCATGACAGCCAACTCAGCTAGTCCTCTGACAGCTGATCCTCTAACTTGCATGCTCCAACTCATTGGTTATTACAACCAGAAGTGGCTACGAACCCCAAACCTCTTAGGAGCACTGTCATTTAAATGCTGGATCCTGCAGCTGCAAGACAGGAATAGCTACCTGGACTATCTCAGCAGCACTGGAATTATCTGTTCCTGGCATAAATACAGCTTTAATGTGCATGTACCTCACTGCACCCTTTTAACCCTTGGTCCATCAGCTGCCTCATCATTTGCTGGGGAAGCTGCTTTGATATCAGATTATTCCTTAATTTTTAAAACTAAGAATTTGTTTCTACACCCACTCCTTTACTTCTAAAGTTTCAAAATAATATTCTTTTTAAGAATGTAACAAGCAGGATTATGAAGAATCCGGAAGCTGAGGGTGCAAATGCTTTGGAAATGTCCAAAAGTATATGACATTGAATTCAGAGAGGCCATGGCCCTGCCTGAGAAATCTACTAGTTGTCAGACCTCATTTATCAAATGAGGAAAGTGAGAGGCATGACCATCTGACATCCCAACTTACCATACAAATCATCCAACATGACACTTAAGCAGACTCACACACAAAAAACAAGCAAGCTTACACAAGTTGTCCCATAAGTAGAATCAAAATACACAGCTCTAGTCTAAGCATTTCAGCATCTACTGAAATTGCATTAGTATAAATAATTATTTAAACTATTAGGGAGCCCATTTGTGAACCAGGACATCACTGTACAAGGTACCATACAAGCCTGCAACGAAGACTGCCAAAACCAGCCTTGGCACACACATCTTCCAGTGAGGGCCTAAGGCTGGACTTTTTAGGCCTGGAGCAATAACTTCTTAAATTTACATTTTAAAATTACTACTTATCCTGTTCTTCAGATCTGTAATGTTCAAGTAACAGAAGCTGTTCTTGATTTTTCTGGCTGCACATGTACAGTTTTGATATTACAAATTTAAAGTACACCCTTTTGCGGTCATACATGAAGAGTGTACACTGCTTCCCACACTGTGCATTTCTCCTCCTCCTTACTCATCCCAGTCTGAGACAATAACTAAAAGCAAAAACCAAACCCAAACTCTCAAATAAATCTTGCTTCTCTGGAGTTTAAGTCTGTCCTTTTGTGCTAAGCTGCAACCTCAGTGTGGCATCCAGCAAAGCTATGGGGTTTGGCACATCCCTCAGCCAAACCAGTCATCAAAAAAACCCAGCTAAGTTGGAAGGAGTTTTTTTTTTTTTTTTTTTTCCTTTCACTGAGTTGCTTGCATGGGTCAGTCAGTGGAGAGACAGTTGGCATGAAGAAAACACGTTAATAATTCCCTGTACTAGTAGGATAACATTTTACTCAGCTGATGCAGCCCACAGCCTGTCTGCAGTGGTGGAGACTATTTTAAAAGAAGCTACAAAGCCCCATGAAATGTGCACTGTGCCAGTAAGCCTGCTGCTTCAGCTAACGGTTCTGCCACTTCCTTTGGCAGTGCTGAACATTTAACGGATGGCTCACTCCCTTGCTGCTGTTCATGCAGTACAGGATGGTATTTGTTTTGATTGCAAAATTAGAAGGTAGCAAGCTTTATGTTAGCACGTGAGCCCAATAACTCTTTTTCCCTTGGTATAGTATTTCTGCATGGTTACTTGGACACTGATCAAAAACTGGCACAATTCCATCCCAGCCAGAAGCAGCAATATAAATCTTCCCACATCAGGGAAAATTATCAAGTTTAAGAGATGTTCCTTGACCTCATCTTTATCTCCACATTATTATTTACATTACAGTAGCACACAGAGGCTGTGCAGAGACCAAGGTCCCTCAGTACTTAGGACTCTGCAGACACACAGTAAGACCCTGTTCCTACCTTGAAGAGCTAGCGCTCACAACTCGCGCTTCACACCGTGGTGAAGTGACCTGCCCCGGGCCACCCAGCAAGCCTGCAGAAGAGCCGAGAGCAGAGCCCTGAACCCCGGCCAGTGCCTGCCCCAGTTTCATTAGTCAGCCCGTCGGAGAAACAGCACCTCCGAAGCAGCACTGCTCACACAGGCGTGAAAGGCAGTGGCTGAGCCTCTTTGAAGGTAGAATGGAGCCAGCAGCCAGAACCACACTGAGACAGCAGGGCAGCTGGAGCAGCCATCCTCACGCTGCTGCTCCAAGCACTACTCCCCCACATAGGCTCCTTGCAGCCACCAAAGCAGATGCTCGGTCCCTTTTTCCCCGACAGCAGCAATAGCTGGAAGCTTGGTCAGATTTGCCACCATATGCTACTCCCCATCTCAGAGAAGCAACAGGCCCATGATCATCTTGCCCAGACTTTCTTACAACTGCAGGAGAGGTTTAGCACACTACTACTACACCTCAACACAACCTTGAAGTCAGATAAGATAATTGAGGGTTGTACCCATTTCATTCCATGGCTGTAGAAAGTAAGGACTACACCATCACTCCTCCAGGCTCCTCAGAAAGAAAGCAAGCTGGTGGATGTCCTCTTTTTCCTCCTACTCTGCCTTCCTTTCTCTTCACAGCCCCATACAAGAATTGAACTTCAGGCAGCTTTTGCTACCTACTAACTCCATGTCAGCAGGGATGCTCTCTTCAGACTCAAGGGATCTGTGATTTGAGACCAAGACTTGAGGACAGATGAGTTGCTTTATCAGCCAACGCTGCCTTGGCAGACATACACACGCTATACACAATATGCCACCCCCTCAAGACTTTGGGATGAAGCATTTGCACTTGGCTTCACTGCAGGAAACGGGAATTTGGCTTGTGAGTGCCCCTATGGCACACTGCAGCTTTGCACTCTGAAAGTCCATTCAGCTGTCCTCGCTGTCTCCCAAATCATTAATTCCACACATCAGAGATTTGCTTTTCATGCATATTATTTTGAGCACAGCCCCAATAACATCCTGAGACTGGGAGATGCAACTGTGTCCTTAATTTACCTCTGCATGAGGGAAGGAAAAAGATCACACAAGATTAAGTCAGTTCCTTGGCTTTTGACTTGGTTAGTTTAATGCTCATCAGATTATGCAGATGGATTTCCCACCCTTGGTCTCTCCTTGGCTATTGTAAGAGCAGGTGTTTCCTCAGTAAGGAGCCTGTGGGTTCCTAACCAGTAGACAAGAATCAGCCAGAAGTAACTGGTAATTTCAAGGGCCTTCAGTTCTGATATATACTCAGTGCTCCCTGCAAATCACACTGCTTTAAGATGTCTCACATCATGCCTTCAAGCTCAGGGGTACCCAAAAGTCACTTTATCTTGGCTATAAAAACACTGGGGACTTTTATAAGCACTATTCTAGGCACCTCAAATAAAATGATGGTCTTTCTGATAATTACAGGCCAGAGTATTTCTCTCCACCAAGTTCCTAACACCACAGGAAGCACCTTCTGATCAAGTCTGAGCAAGAATTTAGATGCATGTCACATACCTCCTGCAACACACAAATCATATGGGGCTCAACTGCTTTCTAAAGGTTGCAGTTTCAAGTACAGGGAGTGATGTTTCACACTTTAACAAGTTCATTTTCATAGCTTTGAATTTGCTTTTGAGAACAGTTTAAGTAACCAGCCTCAGTAATGGATTAGGTATGGTTGATCTTGTTTTGGATCAGGGAGAAGGACAGAATGACCTCTGGACATTTCTTCCAGCCCTACTTTTTGTGATCCTCTGAAAACATTGAGGCAAATTTTAACTCAGACATATGTTGGTTTTGTGCAACCTCTTGAGTTACACAGTTTTGTTAACAAGGTGTGATGGTTTTGGCTGGGGTAGAGTTAATTCTCTTCATAGTAGCTAGGATGGGGCTATGTTTTGGATTTGTCCTGAAAACAGCATTGATAATACAGGGATGTTTTAGCTACTGCTGAGCAGTGCTTACACAGAGTCAAGGCCTTTTCTGTTTCTCACACCACCCCACCAGCGAGTAGGCTCAGGGTGCACGAGAAGTTGGAAGGGGATACAGCTGGAACAGCTGACCCCAACTGACCAAAGGAATATTCCAGACCATGTGATGCCGTGCTCAGCATATAAAAGCAGGGGGAAGAAGAAGGAAGGGGGGGACGTTCGGAGCGATGGCATTTGTCTTCCCAAGTAACCATTACACATGATGGAGCCCTGCTTTCCTGGAGATGGCTGAACACCTGCCAGCCGACAGGAAGCAGGGAATGAATTCTTTATTTTGCTTTGCTTGCGCACACGGCTTTTGCTTTGCCTATTAAACCATCTTTACCTCAACGCACAAGTTTTCTCACTTTTACCCTTCCGATTCTCTTCCCATCCCACCGGGGCTGGGAGTGAGCGAGCGGCTCTGTGGTGCTTAGTTGCCGGCTGGGGTTAAACCATCACACAAGGCTACAGGAGGAAAGGAAAGTGTGAGTGGTTAAAGGGCTTACTCTGTGTTGGATTCTGGACTGGAGGAGTTCAGCCAGCTTTGAGACCTGACTCTGCAGTAAGGATTAGACTGAAATTTCTGAAATAAAGTGAACTGCACTTGCAAAAAATCTTCCAGGAAGTACTTCAGCAAATTAACTGGGTGACCTATAATGAAAATGTTAACAAACACTTAGTTGTAGCAGTGGAAATAAGCATCTACGAACAGGTTTCAGAGTACACAGAGCAGCTGGTGGCTTGCACATCACTCTGGGAAGGCAGAGTCAAATCAACAGGATGGGAATGGGTAGATGCTTCACAGGAAAATGCTAGTAGTTGTGCCTCTCACAACAAGATACACCAATTACATCTTTATGGCAATGGAAAAAAAAAAAGTGTTCGGCTGTGTCAGCCTTCATTTTCATAACAGAGATTTGGCACAGAAAGGAAAGTGTTTGGGATAATCGCATGCCTGGGCAGAGTCTGCTCGTGCCATTTCTTCCTAGAGCGGAAAGGTGGAGATGCAATGAAATTACCTTGCATGACCCACAGGCTTGAACCCACACTACCTCATTATCAGAGGAAGAGCCAGAGAGAAGCCACACAGCAGACAGTCAAGGCCGACAGAGAAAGGCGAGAAGGTGAACCTGCTTCAGAGCATATGCTCTCTCTTATCTAGTGCACTGCAACACACTGAATGCTTATTTGGCAATTTCTAGTACTTGTAGGGGTTATTGCAGTCCCCCAAAAGCCCATGGGCAGCAGAAGCCCTGCAGCCTTGGACATGAGGCAAGAAGGAAGCACTGGGAAGGTGCTGGCACATGGCCACATACCATAAAAGCTCCCAACATGTCAGGAGCAGGACGGGGGGGCAGGGGACCTAGGGGAGGCAGGAACATGGCTGAAGGCACATTGGAAGTATGGTATAAACCACAACACAAGCAGCAACTCAGTCCTCCTCTGTGATTCAGTAACCACTTCAAGCCCCATCCTGCAAAGTGCTAAGCAACTTTCCCCTCTCGATAAGTTGCACAGTTTCTGTGGCTCAGTGCCTCTCCACAGAGGGTTTTGCAGACTTAACCACCTACAAGATACAACTAATTGGTCAATCAAGATAAACCTCTTTCTAAGGAAGGTTTAGGCAAAGACAGAAACAAACTCGAGCTCTCCACACTGTTTGGCCCCTCTACCTGGGTCAACCCCTTCTCTAGCTGTCTATTAGGGAGAGATAAAATGACAAAGGAGGTTAAGTGCTAGATATCTGAGGCTGGAGAGTCTATTCAGACTGATCAAACTTGTGGGTGCTTCCATGGTTGCAGTTATAATAGGTATGACACCTGATCTAGTCAATGCTACCTAGCCCTGAAGATACATCCTCTCACTGCAGGACTGCTGCAGAATGTGATCCCCGCTAGGGAAGTCCCATCGCACAAGCATAAGGTGTGCGAGAGCATGGAGATCTTGTTCTCTTTCATCACATTTCCTAAAACACCACAAAAATAAAGTGCAGCCTAATCAAGAAGAGGAATCTCCATGTTTACATGAAAGTTGGCCAAGGAAGGGGAAAAAGTTTGATAATCCCAAGTTCAAACCTTGCTGATGTACATAGCAAAAGACTCTACAGACTCGGTCACAACTTCTTCAGACTGGCCAATTCCGCAAATTCAGAACTGGCACAAATGCTGTCTGCTGGATGCCTTCTTTGTTATTCCATCTCTCAATGTTTCTGGTATTATTATCACTTTAAACTTCACAGATGGACAGAATCTACTGTTCCACCTCTACTCACCCTTGCTTGTGCATTCAAATCCACACTTCAAGACCAATCAGAACTACAAATCCATTTGCTCACTTGGGTTTGAACCGCAGTCACCCTTTATTAGTATCCTTCATGTCAGCATTCCCAACTGCTCTGTAAGTGGGAGACTGGAACTGTGTGACAGGCTGATGTTCCTTCACTGTGAACTTGCTTGTAACAGATCTCTGTGGCAGGGGATCTTTGGATTCCTGCTTGCCCAGCCATCAGGCAATACTGCCACAGCACACAAGGAGCAAAGGAGGAAAATCTCACTTGCTGAGAGCTGGTAAGGAGAAACCATACATCTAAAAGTCCAGGAGCAACAGGTCCATCCTGGACACAACACCAAAGTGAGAAGCAAGCAGGCCGAAGCTGTTAATCATTTCAGTATTGGATGATGATGCTGAACAGTCTTAACCTGATACTCATTGGCTTCAGCAGAAGTCAGCCTAGGGTTCCTTTTGCTTACTTTCCTTCAGGAAGCAAAACTGGTAGAAAGAAACAGATACAAATACTACTGAGCAGATAAACTGGAAGAGGAAACAGGCAGCTAACCTACACCCTGTGGGAGAAAGCAAAATGTAGAGAAAGTCAGTGTCGTGGTTTAACACCAGCCAGCAGCTAAGCACCACGCAGCCGCTCCCTCACTCCCTTCCACCCGGCTCCCAGTGGGATGAGGAAGAGAATTGGGAAAGAAGGCAAAACTCATGGGTTGAGATAAGAACGGTTTAATAACTAAAGTAAAACATAATACTAACAATAATAATAATGAAATATAATAATAATAATAGTAATAATCGTAATGAAAAGGAGTATAACAAAAAAAGAAGAGGGGGAAAAAAGAAAAAAAACAAACAAACAGTGATGCACAATGCAGTTGCTCACCACCCGCTGACCGATGCCTGAGCAGCGATTCACCCCTCCCGGCCAACTCCCCCCGGTTTATATACTGGGCATGACGTTCCATGGTATGCAATACCCCTTTGGCTAGTTTGGGTCAGCTGTCCTGGCCATGCTTCCTCCCAGCTTCTTGCACACCTGCTTGCTGGCAGAGCATGGGAAACTGAAAAATCCTTGGCTTAAGATAAGCGCTACTTAGCAACAACTAAAACATCAGTGTGTTATCAACAGTATTCTCACACTAAATCCAAAACACAGCACTGTACCAGCTACTAAGAAGAAAACCAACTCTTATCCCAGCCAAAACCAGGACACTCAGGAAAAGAAAGGAGGAATGAATAGAGTGAAGAGACTGGAAGTTAAAGCTTCCCATTTCATGCAGTTTGAACATGTGATGGACCACAGGCTGCTGTTAAATGCTGCATCATACACACCCACTCTACTTTTCTGAACTACAGACTAGAGTAGGGGGGAGAGAAGCCCTGGTGTGGTTCATCCAGGCTTGGTCACCATTATTACTGCCATGCAGCAATACACTGAAAGGACCACCACGCACCAGACACTGTACGAGGACAGTACACATTGTAGGAGACTCCAGCCTCTGCTCATGACCAGACATTGCAAGTGGGATGGCGAGATGGAATAAAAGCTGGAGCATGACTGATCGCTAGGGCAATGAATTGACAGGATAAACACCTCAACTTAACTGTGTTTCATCAGGATGTGCCTAGACACCAACTGCACTATGACCAAGAGGCTCCATTGCCCTGACTAGCACCAAACACAGTGCAGCACGCACAGAGTCTCTGCCCTAAGGAGTGAGCAGTCTAGGCCAGGAAAGAGGCACAAACTGGCAAGACGTAATGGTCTTAAAAAGAAAAACTAAAAATAAAAAATATCACAGTGCAGATCAGTACCACAACCCATCTCCTTCAATGCTCTGTCTCCCAATTCCCCTCTGTTCATCTATTACTTTACAGCCTACCTTCTCCAAAGCATGACTTACCCAACACAGGCAGGATACTACTGCCAATTCATCCTATCACTCCAGAAATCAGTTTTGCCAATTTCAGGTCAGCAAACCATATTTCAGTTAAATTATTTAAAAAACAAAACAAAAAACAAAACCCAAACCATACTCTGGCACTGACCCAAGTTTCAGATGATACATGTATAACAGAAGCATTTAGGTACACCCATTAAAGCATAATGTGGCAACACCCGCACAGGCTTCAGAACTCCTAATGGGATTATTGTACGTCTACACCCTCACAGGGTTCTCTCTTTCTGCTTTTTAAAGGATGTGATCTGCACAGTTAAACATTTGTTCTGAAAAAGAGAGTCTGCCCTTCCCCTTTTTAATCAGCATATGGTGCTCTGTGTACGTTTACAGTATAAGAAAAAAAACCTCAAACTCACTCAGTTTGATCCAGCATATAGTGAATAAATTACACATAGTCTTTCCACAACAGGTTTTGTCATGATTGTTTCTTCTTCTGCACTTTGATTTCCAAAAGGAGAGATTATTGGACACAAGCATTTTGAAGAAAAGGTGAAAAACAAAAAAACCAAGAGCTTGAATACTTCCCTGCTGGGCAGAGCATCTCCAAGCTTCTGCTATACCTGCAAACAATCACAAAAAAGACAGCTACAAAACAGCATGCTGACACCTCAGCTCAGTTCTTGACACCCCATGCTGTAGGCTTGTCAGTTCCCCACTTGTAAAATGGGGATATGAATATTTCCACTACCATCTACAATTAGTATCATTAGTCTTTCCCATGCATTACATTAATTCCTTCTCAGTGTTATGGTTATACCAAATTTTAAGGAAAAAAAGCAAACACACAGAGGAACCTATATTCAAAGTGTTCAAATACCATAACTTAACTGTTCTGGAAACACTTAACTGTTCTTTACTAAGTACAATGCTAATTGTCATTTGAAGAAACTGCAAAGCTAAAACTGCCATCTGCTTTATCCCTTTCCCCATACTGCAGCGGTCTTTAAACACGTTTCTAAAAGATAAACCACAACACCCAAGAGGTCCTTCATGACACCTGTTAGGGAGGGGGGTTTAGATACAGCCAAATTCCACTTCCAACTGAATTTAAGAGGCTACATGTAACAGGAAGATTACCTCCTCTTAATGAAACTAAGTACAAAAAGTATTCTGAGCAAAGTATAAAATACAGAGCCCTTGCAAATAGCATTCAATTCCTATGTATTACCTATTTAAAGGATTGTTTTCTGCTCTGTATACCTAACAACCTACACTGCAATTCTCCCTTACATCACCAGTACTGCATGGCCATATATCAGCATTATTAATATCATTTACAAGTGCTACAGATGTTATCGTTACAGGCAGCTCCATGCAAACATTGACAGAGAAGACAGACTTCTAATAAATAGATGCAGATCCGTATGTTAACTTGTTACAAGCATTTCACAGTACATAGCAGAACCATCGAAGTGACTCATTAGAGAAAATACCTTCCTTCATCAACAGACCTCCCTTGCGCACTTCTTGTGCTCCAATGCTTTCTCCTACTCATTTTTAAATTTATTTTTATATATTAAAATGATTAAAGTTACTATTTTGAAAAAGAACAGATTTGTTTTAGGACAAAAAGCATTACAAGTGTAGTAAGAACGGATGAGCTGCCATTGGTTTAAATCATGCTCTGGGTTTACAGCTACAGCACTGCAACTTTCCCACGCAAAGTCTACCTAAATCAATATATGACAATCAAGTCAGTTTAAGGGGATGAACAATGAAATGAAAGTGATTGAATTATCATGACATAAATATACTACTTGTTAGCTGAGCCACAGTAACGTTATACTTGGTAATGGGGCAGAGTAAGTACACCCACCCACCAAGTTAATTATTGCAGCTTAGCCGACAGAGGAGCAGTAACTTCTTACTCTGTGGTAGCCCTCCCATTTATGACCACCACCCATCCCGTATGCATGTTCCCCTAAACGGGTTGCACCGACTTAGCTTTATCTGTTTCCAAACCAATTTAAGTGCCTTGTCTTTGAACAAGCACATTGTCCCAGAATAACTCAATGTGTTAACTTAAAGCAAACATAGCCAAACAAGTGCAAAAGTCTGTACGCTGTCTACTATTTCAGATGAAAAGTGCCTCGCTGATTTTGCCAAGGTTGGATAGAACCATAAACTTGCTCAGCTATGCAAGGAAGTTGCAGGTCAGCTAAGGTGTGAATAAACTGTGATAGCTAAGCTGCTGTCGCTCCCTGAGAGGGCATCAGCACGGTTTCCACTGCCTGAGTCTATGCATCTGATTTAAACTCCCAAACAGTCTGCAAGAAAAGGAAAAATTTGGATCTTAAAGTCTATTACCCCTCCCTATGCAGGGAGCAGAGGCTGCTAATTCAGGGGAAGAGGGGAAGGTGCTGCCTACTGCCTAACACACCCAAGGGAAGAAGGTGGTCTCCCTCCACACACCCAGAGGAATACTGCTCTCTCCACGGACTGCTCAGGGCAGACAGACAGGCTCCTAACAGGAGGAGCTAAGCTTCCCCACGCACAGCTCCTGCTGAGAGCACCCAGGGCTTAGCTTCCTGCGCAGTGAGAACAGACAAGCCCTAAGCCTCTCAAAGCTCCTGCATATGGATGAAGTTCAAATCAAAGGAAGTACGACCACTACAGTGTGGACACAAGTATCCCAATTTATTGCCATGTGGCTTATTCCTGTCCAGGAAAGGAACACACTTTCCAGCACGCCAGCTGATGCATAGTACCCACACTCAGACAAGCACTTACGAGAGCAAAAACTTGGGGGAGCATACCCTCTTTCACGTGGCATCTTGAAGACCTGCACTTCAACGCTATTTCATAGACCCTAAACAGAACTGTAGCACCAACAGAAGAGTTGCAAAAAGGCAATGCTTTCCAATAAGGAATAGCATTCTCCATTATACCCACACACAATTCTTGCACATACAGTACAGAACACACATGTGCTCAATGTATCAGTTTCACTATAGCCCACAGTACAGCACAGTTCCTAAACTAGCCTTGGTAAGCAAAAAGGCTGCTACGTCCTACGTCCACTCCCAGCAAAATAGCACAGTACTGCAAACTCCGCATTTGCTCATAGCCAAACCTATTGACCAGTGCAGGTTTAGAAAACAAATTTCTCTCAGCATGGCCATATTGGTGGGTTGCGAGAAAGTGAGATCCCCAACCAGGCACCCTCCGTAATGTTACACAAGGATAAGTTGAGCAGTTGAAAAGACAGTTACACAAGGAGAAATGTCCCTTTCTTTCAATAGAGATTGGGTTTGGTTACGACAGGCAAGTCAGTCACATGAAGTGTATCTCTGCTTGTATATCTATGTCAGTGCATAAGTCCTCTGGAAGGATATCAGTGTGACTGTATCAGTAAAGTGCTCCAAGTGTAAACTTCAAGAGTGGAACAGCTCTCAGGGCCAGGAAGGAAAACTGCCATCCTTTTCTGTCGCTGCTTCTCTCTTTTTAAAGGAAAGAGAGGAGCAAACAGGATCATTCCCAAAGCAGACCGGTGTCAATCACAACTGAGTCTAAAACTCAGAGTTTGAAGCTAAATGGAATCAGTTCAGCCAGGGCATTTTGTTCCAGATGGGTCCCCCACGCACAGAAATTTCACCTCAGATTGTCTTTGCTACACCTGTTGCATTGCCGGTGGAGAGGAAAACGTTGAGCCCTGGTCCCAGCAAAGGAGTGAGACAAATCATCTCCTCTGCCCAGGTTATCCATGTTGCTGCATGCTTGTTCCAGACATGATGGTGTCTTCTTATCAGACTCAAGCTGGAAAGAGATTGAGGCCTGGAAAGGCGCTAAAGGAATCCAAAATAGAGGCAAGTGTTTCTTTAGTTGGTATCTTATCAGGAAGAATGGGAGAAGGAATAAGGACTAGTAGAAAAAGCAGCACATTACGGTGAATTTCCACACTGCTCTCCAGAAGAATTTAAATCCTTCCGATGTTGGCTTTAGCAACAAGTGGGTTAGAGAGTTAGTGTGCCCCAAAGAAAGTTGTTCACCTCCAACAAGCACTAATGATTGACAAAAACACACTAATGTCACAGTAAGATACCGTGGAATGAAAAGCTTGAGATGCACACATCCTTCCAAAATGTCCTGACAGCTCACTGAGCAGCACAGCAAACAATGGCTCCTTCCTAATTCCCAGAACTCAATTGCTTACAACGGTGTTCTGGGCTATTACTGGAGAATAATGTGGCAATTTAAAAAAAAAAAACCAACAAAACAAAAAGAACACACACAACAAAACAAAACATACGGTTCATGGTAATGATTGGGAAACCCACTGCGGATTAATGAATTTTGCAAATTAGCAAAGAAGGAGCAACCAGGATTAAAGAGAAAAATCAACAACACTGAGATGCAAAACACTCTTTGTTCATTTATTTAGCAAAGTGTAGTTCTGTCTGCACTGAAAGCACCTGATAGCTTACCAAAGCAGACAGAGTAGTATATTTTGTAAAAGTAATTAAGCCTTTGAAACATGAGACCTCACTACATCACTCAGCTGCTGCTGAGGAGAGGGATTTGACTCCCGAGTTGTTTGTGCTGTCAACGAGAGCGATCAGGCTCACAGATTACTCCAGGGAGAAGGAGCAAGATTCTAGGAGTGCAACAGTGCTTGGCTGGAAACCCACAACCCACTGCACAGGTGCCCCTCCCAAAGTTAAGAGGTAAATATTAAACAGCATCTTTCAGAACTTGTACCAATTAAAAGATATGTCTGTAAAAACTACGGGAAGCCCCAGCCTTCACCAGGGCAAACTGCTTTATCTGTGTACACTGCCTTCAGCTCACTGAGGCTCATGGGGGAAGAGACCCTCAGGTCAGGCAGGCCAGACCCCAGCCTGCAGACATGGTTTGGGGATACCAAGAACCTCCGTTAGACCCCTCACCATTTTAGGAGATGACTGAAGGATAAAGTTTTAAACACATGGCTCTTAACTCAGGAAAGAAGTATTTTGCAAGATCATTAAGAACTGTGATTTAAGTCATTGTATCCAGTGCAGTTACAACAGTGCAAAGAAACAACTAGCTATGAAGCCTACTGAAGAAGTACTTGAATTTGCAGACACTAACAAAACCAGCCTTCTTTAGAGACAGATAGTGAAAGAGCACTGCTACCTAGCATGCTTACTCAGCTGGAACATCAGACTTCTTCAATATGCTTTTCTTCTAAATATTTTTTTAAATGACAGTAACTAAAGTTTTTGAAAGCACCTCAGTGCTTAAGTGACAAAAATTTTATTTCCAGAAGCGACGGAGCCTAGTTTTTATTTGAAGATAACAGAACTAACACTCTAAAGTCAGTTTTGAGAACAAACCTCAGACACTCTACATTGCACACACATTCTTTCTTATTTTAAACTCTGCATGCATAGGTCACTAAAACTAAAAAACCTTTCATTGGAATAGCTACTGTCTCAGCACTGAGCACTATATAGGCAGCGAGTATAGAAGACAATATTGCAATCAAGCTTATGCTGAACATTGAATAAGACTGTTACCCTCTGCCCAACCCTTTTATTAAGCATTGTCTCAAAGCACTAAAGACATGCATGAGTGAGTATTTTTAACCAGTGTGGACTAAAGAGAAAGAAATATACCATCTTAGCATTTATTCTTTCCAAAAAGGAAGGCTTTGAGGTCAGGAGTTACTCTGTTTCAGCAGGAGCCTCCCAGTGTATTATTAAAAACTCCCCAAACTTCTGTGCTAACAAAACAAGACACACAGCAGTCTGCTAGTGCTGTGATCTGCAGACTGAGGCAGGACTTACATTTACAGTACACTCAAGTAGTTGGGGAGTTGTAAGCAATACAGATCGGGTTTTTTTGCTTGTAAAGCAACCAGACTGCTTTGGGGATTTCTTGTTTGTTTTGATTGATGCATATTTATTGTGCACGTCTCACCCATATACCGCAGCACATACGGTACTCACCAAGTCCTCTCTAATACCTTGACTTATCACTGTGTGAAATAAAGACAAGAGTTTCAGCTTTAAACCTAAATTTCCAGTTTAATTAAGAGACACCCCCCTCAGCACACTCATATATACTGAACACATTAAAAATACTAACAAGCATATTAAAAAAACCACTTCTCTACTCCCAGCAAGAAACAGCAGGTGTGCTTTGCTAACTGTGTTACCCCCAACCTACTATTTACTAGTGTCAGGGACCTTAAGATGTAAAAAAAAAAAAATATATATATATAGAAAAACATTCAAAGTATTAGTGAAACCATCATATTTGCTTATCCAAAAAAGTTTATTTTAGTAACTTTTGATTCCTAAAGACATCAACAGAAAGGTATATTCACACTACGGAATTGTCACAGAACATTTAGCGCGAACCTTACAGAATGCATGCTCCACGTTGTCAAAAGTAATTTCTGTAGGAAACACATTCCCTATTGACACCCTGCAAGACTGAACCATGTAGCTTAAAGACGCGCACGGATCTGCGACCTGAACACTACAGCTTTGTTTGAAAGTGAAACCAAGCAGGCTACAAATAATGCTCTATCCCCAGCGCCCAGGGAGGTGCAAAAAACAAACAAGTAGTATAAATGGAGGAAAAGTACAGCTGAGTTTTGAAGTTTTACATTTTATTATCGGTAGCATTATTCATAGCGTGACATTTCTATATATAAACCTGTGATCTGCGTTTCTTTTTACACCTATAAAGCATATCAAGTTTAGGCAACGAACCCTTGGTTTCCATTTATTTGCAAAAGTTCGGTAAACACCAGATATTTACACGAGCAAAGAAGCTGTATATACACATATATACACAAATATACGCATGCGGACACGGACAACACACGAAACGCGCACTTTTCAGCGCATCATATGCAGCCTGCTCAGACCTTTTTCCAGCTCACAAGCCAGCGACCCAGGCGGCGGCGGGGGCAGAGGGAAATGGCCGGGAGCAGCCCGGCGCTCGCCCAGGGCGCAGAGCCGCCGCCGAGCCCCGAGCCCCGCTCCGCCGCTCGCTGCCGCCCGGAGCCGGGGAGCCGCGCATCGCCGGGAGCGGGGACTTGCTGCTGCCTAGCCCCCCCTTCCCCGCTTTTGCCTTTTTTTTTTGTTGTTGCGCTTCCCTCCCTCTTTTTTCTTTCTTTTTTCCTTGTTTTTAAGGGCGCCTGCAGCCCTCCTTTTCCTCGCCCCTAATTTTCCCCTTCAAAAGATGGCGGGCAGAGAGAGCGAGCGAGGGAAAGCGAGCGAGAGAGGGGGAAGAAGAAGAAAAACAAAAAAAAAAGGAAAGAAAGAAAACCCCTCCTGCGTGGGGGCGCGGGGCTCCGCGGGGCCGGGGCTGCGCCCGTCCGGGGCGTCTTCGGGCGCTCGGCGAGAAGGGGAGGGGGGAGCAGAAGATGGAGAAGAAGCGGCAGAAGAAGAAGAAGAAGAAAAGGGTGGGCAGGAGCGGCGGGGCCGGGAGGAAATCAATGGCCAGGCTGCAGCCAGCCCCGCCGCGCTTTGTTGCATTGTCGCGGCGCACAAAGGCTGCGGGGCCGCGGGGAGCGACGCGGGGCTCTCGCAAGAAGAAGGAGCAGAAGAAGAGAGGGGGGGGGGGGGGGGGGAAATTAAAAAAAATCAGCATTGGCCTTTCCCAAGTGGGTTTTGCTTTCCACCCCCTTCTTTCCCGGCCCCCCTCCCTCCAGAAACCATGGCCCTGTGCTAGCAATGCACACCCAAGCATCTAACAAATAAAGGGAAAGATTAAATAGATTACTTTGCCCCGGCAGCTCCAGCAACGTTTGCCTTATAGTCCCTCCAGTTGCTCTTCTTTTTATCCTCGGCAAGGCAGTATAATAGATGCGCTACAGCGCTCGAGAGCTCATGCGCCGGGGCGCAAGGCCATGTGGGGACGGTAGTCCCGGGCCGGGCCGGGGGAGAGGCGGCCGCCGGCCCCCGGACTACAAGTCCCAGAAGCCGGCAGGTCTTCCCCCCCCCCCCTCCGGCCCCCCGCTCCCTCCCCGGACCGGCGGGCAGGGGAGAGAAACAGCAGGGGTGATGCCCCGGTCAGCGGGCGGCGGGGGCGGGTAAAGACGCTGCCCCCGGCGGGGAAAACGCCTCGCTTGGTTTCGGGGGGGGGGACCGCGATAAAAACCCGCAGGGAGGTGGAGGCTGGCGGGTCCCCCCCGGGCAGACATTGCCGGGGAAAATCCCGGCTTCCCCCCTCCGCCCGCCGTCGCGCCTCTCGGGCTCTAAAGGTACAACGAGAGCCCTTAAAAGTGCAACTGGAAATGTGCGGGTCCCCCTCAGCTCCGCGGCCGAAACCCACGCAGGGTCACGCGTGTTGCGGGAGATCGAGTTTTAAATCACAACTGCAGGAGTTGGCTTGCTCTTTTTCCCCTTTTTTTTTTTTTAAATCGCGGTTTGCATTGGGTAATGCGCTCTCACATTTATTACGCAACAACTAATACGAGCAGCAATAAAAATAGAACGCCGCCAATGCAAGCTGTAGTAGTAAGTGGCAAAAAAAAAATCCATCAAGAAAACCCACAACTTGATGTAGTTTGCACTGGTTAGTGCATTTCATAATATTGTCAACGGCTGAAAACAACAGAAATTTATCTAATGTATACAATAAAAACAGAACATGAATTTTACAAACACACCCACCATAAGAGCATCAACAAACATGAGCACTGTTACAAACACAAACACTTCCAAATGACAAAGACCAACAGCCTATATCCTGAAGCAAATCTACAAATGCAAACAGAAGTTAAAAAAAAAAAGATACTGTTATAACCACAAATATGATTCAATTGCTGCAGCACAAAAAGAAAGAACTGTTGGAAAATAAACGAGTCCAGGGGAAACATTTGAGCGCCAACATAAAATAAGAAGTAGTTACAGGATTTCTCTGTGGACACATATGCCAGCAGAGGCTGCCACCCTGCCTGTTAGACAGCCACGCGGTGATGCCAATTAATAAGTCAGTTTATTGTAACCATAAGGTGAAGGCAGTTTTACTGGAAGACCTTATTTCCAGAAGATTAGCTTTTGAAAAACATGACCAATGGGACTGAAATTTCTCAGGAGCTATGATATAATCAGAAAGATTGGTTTTTGTACAGGCAAGAGGACAGATGCTTAGGAAAATTCCACTTAGCCAGGCTTGCGGCTGCCTCAGGATGAAACCAAAGTTGTGCACGTGCCTTAACCAAACCCAAGAAAAAGTGTTTTGCACTCAACTTCAAGGCTTGTGCAAATTCAGGAACTAGAAACTCGCTCACAGCCGTACCGCTCTTGGACGTACTTACTTCGTAAGACAGCATTTGAAGTTGCATCTGCATCTACAGCCAAACCCCACACTTGGTCAGTGTGTGCCTTGGGCTTCCCTCCTGCAAGCTGACCTTTTTGACTTAACCATCAGGTACCCGAAAGCCATTTCAGTGCCCTCCGCACCCAGAGCACATGGCCTCTGCGGGAACACGGAGCATGCAAGCAGTAAGAAAAAGGTACATTCTGGGTCTTCTTAAGGGGAAGAGTCACACTTCACAAGCTGGTGTTCACTAAACCTGCCCCGCGTCTGGTCCTTCGTGTGTTCCATGTTGCCAGACTGAGCAAGGAAATCCCTTGGAAACACCACCTGAACTCTGCCCTGCCTACAAGTGTCCTGGATACCAGATAACGGGGCTATAGGGAAGGATTAGATTTTGAGCACAGGACACTTTTTACCATCATTCTTCTTTGTTCCCATTTTCAAGGCAATTCTAAAAGAGTATATGTGTATCAAAGTATTTGAGAGCTGAAGAGTACCAGGTCAGTTCTTTTGAACGCGCTGTCCTGCTCCAGTACATGCCTGATCCACATGGATACCCAGAGTATAAATTTATGAATGCTGTAACGCACACAAATCATAAGCATGACCAAAGAGCCCCTAAATGAAAACTGCTGCTGTTCTAGGCATGGGGGCTGGGAAAAGTTGGCAGGCTGAAGCTTTCCAAGGGAGGGGGCAGGGAGTAATCAGCTGAGTATTCATTATGAACCCTTGGGAAAATGTACACCTTTCACTCTAAAGACTCATTTTCAGCTGAACCATAATCTGAAAGTTTGATTTTTAAATGTATTTATATTTTAGTTTGAGACAAACTCCTGCAACAAAAAAGTGTGTTGGCTGAAATGTAAGACTTTGCAGAGCTATAAGCAACTGAACACAGGGGCTCATAACGCAAAGTGTTCAGCAACCTCAGCAACACGCAGAGAGCGCAACAGGAGGGCTGAGCAAAATGGGTGAGCGCATGCAAAAGGACAGAGACAAGAGAAGCTAGGAGGGTCCCTGCAAGAGCATAAAGCCCTTCAAGCTGGCAGGGCAGAGTCACCTCACAGTGAATATGCACAAGTTAAAAATTGGAGTTTGATCCTCACTGCAAATCCACTTTCAAGAGCAGCTTGGTGATGGAGAGTGCGACAAAACTGCAACCCCAAAGCAGTCTCCAACTACACCTTATACTCCCTTATCTCACCCAGGGTGGGTGTAAGACAGTTTCATCCCAAATTGTTATGTTCATTATGCATCAGGCTGAGCAGGCAAAACAATTCACATGGGAAACTGTCCCCAGAGATTTCACCACTATCAGCTTTCAACTTGGAACATACAAGTTACTCACACACCTACCTGTAGGTCTGCAAACTTGTGCTTGAAGAACCCAGCTACATCCTCCAAGGGAATAGGAAAGCAAACATATTCTAGGGATCCTTAAAGCCTTCTTTATGCAAGGCAGTGAGTTTAGATAATAGTTTAGCCAAACAGGCACAGGCTGACTCAGTTTGAATAAGCCCCATAGGAGGTACAGTGAAATCAAATCAGAATGATTAAGTTACCTAGCCCAAAGTAAAAGCACTTAGACTGAGGAAAAGACAGTTGCAATCTTTAAATTAATTTCTGAACTGATTTTGTCATATTAGTTTTACACACAAGATGTAACAGTCGCCTGTTCTAGGATACCTTAACTCCAGTTTTTCCATAAAATGCAAGACTACAGCAGTAGCTTTTTACTTCCTCCTCCTCCTCCTCCTCCCCAAGCTCAGAGGAGCATCCTAGATTCACCCAAAGCCTTTTGATTAGCCTCTGTGGTCTCTTATGTTGCACCTCCAGTTACCCAATTAGTACCTTGTTAACTAACACCTGCAGTGTATTTATTCCTTGCCATTGCACTACTTTTAACCCTTAATGCACAGTGGTACATACATCCTTCTTGGAAGCTTTGTGCATAGGCTTTGACAAGAAAAAACTTATTTGTGCAAAACCAGAGTGGTTTTCAGGGCTGTTAAACACTGACACTTTTTGCTTCTCTGCTCTTGGTGTCCAGGGTAGGACTTGAGTCTTTTGAAAAGAAGGGTGGACAGAAACGGAAAAGGGAGATACTTGTCTCTGTGGGACTGATGAGTTTTGTGAGAACTGGCCACACTCAGTGCCTCGCATGACTGCACCCAACAGTATTTAATAGTAATCAGGGACTGCTGGGAACACTAACCCGGAGCACCAATTTTTCTGACCTTTACTATAGGTACTAACTGTAAGCTTCTGATTCTTTACTTCACCATTCAGTGCCTGTTTCACCATCAAAACCATAGTTCCCCACTGCAAGGGAGCTCTTTGTTAGTATTTGTACTTGGCAATTACCAAGGGATTACAAGTGAAGAAGGCTGCTGAAGAGGTATGAATACCGCGTCAGCAGTGCATTCTGACCTCCATCTCTGGGCACATCTGTAGGCACGCTGTACATTTACATGCACATGAAAGGCTGATGCGAGCTCCACACGCCTCAAGGCAGGCAAATTTGGCCATTCTGACCATTTTTTCAGCCATCAGCCACCATGGGCTCCAAGAGACCTCACATATCAGCAGACTCACAGCAGAGCCTATTACCAGCAGCTGCTATCTCTAGAGTGGATGTCGTTATACATTAAAAAAAGAGAATTTATTCAATAACAGTCATGTTTGGGATAAAGAAATAATAGTGCCCAAATAGAAGATTGCTTAAGAGTGTGTAGTAAATGTCTGGGATTATATGACTCTGATCATCCCAGTAGCAGGGAGAAGGGTGTTGAACACAAGGGGATAAATGCTCTTATTGCAACAGAGAGTCATCTTTACCAATGATTTTCTTCACCGTAGTGGCAGGATTTCCTTGATTGAGTAAGTGTTATTCAGTAAGTTAAGGATGACAGGACTAGGGCAGAGGTTTGAAACAATAATTGCAGTTTGTTCTTCTGTAGTACCTTTCATCTGTGGAATTCACAACAATGCAATAATCCTCCTAACAGCTTTTGTAGGTAAGGAAATATTATGAGCCCTGTTTTTCAGCTGAGGAAGCTGAGAGGGAATATGATGATGCAGAGAATCATGGGCAGAGCCAGAACTGGGACTCAGCTCTTCTGACTCATACTTTGTAGTTCTGAGAGCCTGGGCACACCAGTTGGTGAGGCCACCCTGGCTACTCAGTGCCTATAGGACCTTTGTCTCTTCAGTGTTCACTCTTCATCTGGAAAAGGGTGAGCAGAGCCCCCAAACAGGGAACCCAGGAGCCAGGATGTCTACAAGCCCCAAAAGGCGCAGCACTATGGTAATTGATGGGGAGGCAGGAAAGAATTGAGCTATCCAAGACCCAAAGGATCTTGTAAGTGTTCATCTGCAAATATAAGCTTTGATTACAATCTAAATGCTGGTCTGGAGACAGCCAACATCCAATGGAGGGTCCAGAGTGGATTTAAATAATGTCCTTTCAGATTGGCAGTTCTCAAACCAGAGGAACAGGGATGAATGGTTTCCCCTGCAGTGGAGAGGAAGGGAGTGAAGAGCTCACAAAATATTCTGTCTGACCTTGGTGTCAGGATGTAGCAAGAAGCATTACTTGGAGGAGCGGGAGGCTGGGATACAGTGGGCTAAGATTTATATGTATGGAAAGAAGCGGAGCAAAGGCCTAAACTATTGTGGGAGAGAAGAAAGGGACACGACCACAGAATTTGAGAAGTGAAGAGAAACTGCCCAGCCAATATGCCTGTGTATCTCTGGCCACAGTAAATATGTTTCTTTGGAAATTAGCTGCATCTAAATGGTTTTATTACACATTCAGTGTGATGTAGAGACCTAGCACCTGCTGTTAACACAGTGGTTTGCACAGGTAAGCAAGCTTGTGAATAGTGTGTGCTCCTGAGTTGGCAGTTTAAACTAACAGATATGAGAACATGCTAGATTTCAGCTGGCTAAAGTCCTAATGGGTTCCTGTGTTTTCTTACTTTTCCTCCTGCCCTCTTACAAAGACTGGAGAGAATGGTAACGAGATGCTCTAACCAAATAGTAACACTTTCAAACATCTTGATTTCTAAATTACAATGAGTAATAAATATATTCAGATTTCACTAAAACTATCTCAGGGGTATGAGTTAATCGTATTGAACTGTCTGTTCATTGGAGTTGCAACCATTTGCACCAGCCAAGAACGAAGCTCCTGATGCACAGAAGTGCTGAGAACCTGCTGCTCCAGTTGAAGTGGCTGGGAGAGGCAGGCTGTCATCACGTCTGGCAGTCAGACTGTGTGTGATTCAGTCTGGGGCTCTCAAATCAGCAGCCTTTATGGTTTAACTTGGCTGTGACTTGCACTGGGGGGAACCTGCTTTGAATGATACACTAGCACATTGCTGGACTCCAATCCTGTGTGAAGTCGTACCTTCTCTTCAAAAACATGGACAGTTTCGTAACCGGTCTTTACTAACATGGAGCTCTATACACGCAGTGTTCCATGATCTTACTTTGAAAGAAGTTCTTCAACTTCCATAGGCCCCTTGTGCCCAGGCTAAGTGTTTGTACACATCTCTCCCAGGGCAGAATGAATCAAATCCTACCTGCTCTCCACTGGCGTAAGATTTCCTAGTTTTAAATGAAGAAATGTTGGCAGTGATGCAAGCAAGGTTCATACTGTAGTGGGGGAGGTAGAAATATCAGCCTGGAAAAGGTTCAGTGTTTGTTTTTAAATCCCAGCAGAAACATATGAATGTGATGTATCTGGGATTCAGAAAAAAACAGAGCAGCATATTAGCAACCACACAGAAACAGCTATATGTCAGAGATCAGCTGCTCTTTAAAAGCCTAAAAGGTACAGCAGTTCTCTCATGAGTTCTTCCTCCCTCTGTTTCTTGAGCAGCATGTAACACACAGTAAGTCTGTTCCGTGCTTCCTCTGTCTGCTGAGAGGCTCAAGCAAATAAAAGTCCTAACTGAGATTGCTAATTGTGCCAAAACATAAATATGGGCTTACACAGCTTGTAAGCTCGGTGCCTTATTACTCACCATTCCAAACGTAAGCACGAGCTTGTTTGCAGCAGTCAGGTCTAAAGAGCAGATCCAGCGTGTACTGAAGTTAGTGGGAGCTTTTCCACAAACATTAACGTCCTTTGGATCAAATCTGCAGGACTGGAGTAGTTCTGGTCTCAGCGGAACCTGTGACAAAATTGTATACATTAGTCATAGCAGGACCCATGGCTTCAGCTCTGTTCCTGACACCCTTAAAGCCATCCAAAGGGGTCCCAGCAGCACTGAAAGCAGTCACTTCCATATAATCTGAGCCACTCATGGACTTTTCTTTCCCTTTCATCATTACGGGAAGCTGCTTTCCCCCAAAAAAACCTCAGACAGGTGTCTTTTCCAGTGTACTTGGCAGGTCACCAAGTTCAGGCTATTTTGAACCAAACGGAATGAAAGATTTTGTGAGGGAGAAGCCTGCCAAACCCCACTCTTTTCCAGTGAGGGAATTTGGACAGATACCACATCCTGCTGATCCCAGCTGTGGCAGAATGGCCGGGGGAGCAAGAAAGACCCTCACAGATGACTCATAACCAACAAGTTAAATTTCATCCAAAGACAATGGGCTGTCTGTGCAGATCCCCAGGTACTCACGTTATGCAGTCCCAAAGAAATGCCCTTGCTCGCAGAGCTGCCTTTTTCTGCAACCGCCATGCTGTCAAAAACCCAATCTAGCATGTGACCGAGTACTTTGCCAAATGGAGTTTATCATACTTTAAACTTGTTTAAAAAAAATCCAGGACACTTAGAGGCTAAGGGGTTGTTTAGGATTACGATTAATTTGTAGCCGAGGCTACAGTTTTCAGGTTCCAGAGAGGTATTATTTATTATAGATATGGATTTTTATACAGACATATATATATTTTTTATACATATATATAAAAATATCAGGCAAAAACTTCTAAAGCAGATACTGAGAAGAGAGGCAAAATAAGAACTTTTCTCTCCAACGTGAAAGAAATGAAAACACCCTATCCCTATCACAGGAAAGTTATATAAATACATAGCGTTATACTGCTGATTTGATTTGTGCTCTCTCATTTTATTTCATATTTATTTTTTAAAAGAGTGAAAACTTTAAGCCAAAACCATCTGGAAGAATCAGCAATAGGAACTTCACTGGATTTGTTTCTTAATACTGTTCTGGGGACGGTGCAGCAATTATAACTGTGTTTTATCTCCCCGAGTTTAGACGGCAGGGTTAATTCTCCAGACTTCTGCTGCGGGTTTCCAGGCTGGAGGACAAGCGCCTTGGCTTCACTGTACCGCAGGGTTTTTTCGGCTTTTTTTTGCTTTCTCAACTGCCACTAGAATTTTTGGAGCCCAAAGATCTTCCTGTGTTAAAGGGCCAGTAAATGACACGTGTCTCCTTTTCTTCCCTCTTAACTGAAAGCAGACTGTAATGTGTTCTGTGCGGCATTGGGTTGCGGTTCAGAAAAAAACACTGCTCTCCAGAAAAGCGCTTAAACACATGCTTAACTTTAAGTTGGCTGTTTGGCCTTAATGAATCAAAGTTAAACACTTTTCTGAGTCAGGGCCCTTGTATGCCGGTACACTGAGAACTGCCTTAGATGGACTCTCACCCAGGCAAATATTACGGTGTTAAACGGCTCATACGTCAGCCTCATGCATTACATACATTACTGCCTTACGAATTAGCTTGGTCTTTTCATAACGGTTTTTATCAGTGGTATTGGTGTATGCTTCTAATGGGGCTGGCCTGCATCTTACAACCCAACGACAGCTAACCCTGCTGCAGCCAGGTTCAACTGTTTCTGAACAACTGCAACGTGTGGGAGCAGAGCCGTGCCCACGCGTTAAGTGGCTGTGTACCTGACCGCCAGTGCCCAGTGCGATCCGTGCTACAGGGGAATGTCACACAGGGCTGGATGGGGCCCTGACGAGACCCGCTCCCCACCACATGCCAGGCAGGGCGCTGGCTGCCGCTGCCCTCGATGCCCGCTCCCCACCCAGAGCCACTCAGGGCAAGGGCAGCAGCTCAGGGGCCTTACCCGTGGCGGAGGGAGAGCACGACAGGGAGCTCAGAGCTTCCTCCCCGCCGACCGCTGCCACTCAGCCCGGGAAAGTGAAAGAAGGGAGGGCGGGAGAAAGGCCGAAGCGAAGGCGGCGCCTGCCCCTTTAAGGCGCCGCCCGCGCGCGCGAGCGCTGCTTTTTGGCTCCCGGGCCTTGCCGTAGCGCTCCCGGGAGAGAGCGGCATTGTGCAGCCTTTGGCCCGGATCGCGCATGCGCCGTTCCACATTCCCCCGCCTGGCGGCCCCGGAGCTGCCGCCGCCGCGTCCCCCCCTCCCCTCCCGCGGCCGCGCTCCTCCTCGCCGCGGAGGAGGCGGCGGCGCTGCCGCCGGCCCCCCCTTCCCTTCCCCCGGTAAGTCACCGAGAGGCGCGGGGGCGGGCCGCCTCCCCTCCCGTCTCCTCACCGCCGGGCTCCCGCACCGCCGTTCCCCGCGCGCGGCGCCGCCTCCCCTCAGGCAGCGCGCGGAACCCACTCCCCCCCCAACCACCACCACCACCCCCACCCTCGCGGGGGGCGCGCGCCGAGCCCGGCCCTGCCTCGCGCCGCCACCCTCCCGCCTTTCCCCCCCCCCCCGCCCCTCCCGCGTGGGGACCCCCGGGCCGGCGCGCGCCGCGGGCGGTGCAGGCGCGCGTGCATGCGGGCGGCTCCCGCAGCCGTGCAGGGCTGCAGCGGGCGGGCCGGGGAGCTGCCCGCCCGGCCCCCCGAAAGTTTGGGGTCCCCGCAGGGAACTTCCTTCCCCCCCACCCCGTCCACCCCGAGCGTGGTGAGGCGAGGGCGGGCGGCGAAGGGGCGTTTGTAGCCGGTGGCCTAGGGGCCGGTGGGTGTGTCGGTACCGCGTGCCCGGCGGCGGGGGCTGTGCCGGTGCTGGGCGTTTGCAGGGAACCCGCGTCGCCCCTGCTGCGAGCCCCTCGGGCGTGGGAGCTGAGCGGCGGCGAGGTGCTGGCGCTGGGGTTTGTGCGGGAGGATGCGGCGGCGCAGGCGGAGCTGAGCGCTGGCAGCGGGATGCGTGCTCGCCGAAGTTCCCAGATTAGTTCCAGATGAAAAGGATCTGATCTGCATTAGAAAACTTTAATTTCTTATTGTTGCGACCGGTGATTTATCCACGCTGTGGAAAGGGCTTATTAAAGCAGACAGGCAACTGGTAGTGCTTTGCTCTGCACCCTCCCTTCCCCTCCCAAGAAGGAGATGCTTAAAATGCCAGCAGTCGCTGGAAGAGCAAATGCTATTGCTCCCAAATCTGCTGCCACCCGCAAAAAGAATGGTAGTGGTGGTGGGCTATTGTGAGCGTACTTCGAAGACAAATCCTTACAGTGTGAGCTGGAGGTTATTCTGTTACTAGGCTGAAATGTAGCTGAGCTGCAGCGGAGATCTGTTCCCTCTGCAGCATCAGCCCTGATTACCAAATACTGGCACAGCACTTTTTCAGATTTTGTTACAGAAAGCAAGTCTGGTGAGACTAATACAAGGCTGGCTTTTGGTCAGGTGAAAGTCTCAGGTGGAGAAGGGTATGATTTGATGCTCAGACTGTTTGGGAGGGAAATATGACACTGAAATACTTGCATTCTGAGATGAAAGGAATCTAGTAGGGTCTTAAGCTTTGGAAATGCCTGTTATTTTTTGTGTTCGTTATGATCTTGTATTCTGTACCTTAATAAATCTGGAAAAAAGGCCCTGGACCGTTCCTTCCACCTTTTGTACAAACCATGGTATTTACTCTGTAGTAAGTACTTGTTAGAAATATTTCGGGGAATATGATATGAAAACCCTGCCACACCGAAAAGCTATTCTGCTTTATTTCTGTTTGGAATGGAGCAGAGTGGAAGCAAGCTCTCCAAGAAGTGATAAAAGGCCGTGGCTTGGGTTCTTGGTCTTGCACGTTAGTAGGTCTGAAGGCCTAAAATACCGCTGTGTTGCTAAACAGATACAGAATATGGGTTTCCTTACTGGTTTCTGGTGACGTGCAGTTAGGCTAATCTCATTCTTCTAGCTGCTGAGAATCTTTTTGACAGCTAATGAGAATATTTTGTTTTTCTTCCAGGTTTTCATTTCAGTGCGGTTCTCTTCTCTGTGGCAAGGACTGCCTTTTGAAGCAGCACATTCATTCTCCCCTTCAAGCACCATAAGTCTCATTTGCCAGCTTCAGAACCATGGCAACAGAAGAAAAGAAGCCAGATGCAGAATCCACCAAAACACAATCTACTCCTTCCTCCTCAACCAATCAGAGCAAGGTGTGTGTGGAGCTCCGAACAATATCCATGTAAATACACATGGCAACTACCTGCATATTCAACAGGCAAAGCAGAATTAGAGAATTGAATTCTCATACAGATTAAGATCTTCTCCAGATCTCTGCTTCTGCTGTAGTCTCGAGCTGAAAAGGTGCTGAGGATTTTATGGGAAAAGCAGATGGAGTACAGCCTCTTCTGTAGCGCTAGGGTTTTTCTGATTTTGTGGAAGTTCTTGCTAACGAAATACTTCTTGTCACTTTGAGCATTAAAAAGGCAGGTTGGTTGTATCCTTGGAATGCCTGGAGGTGACTGGAGAATTGGTGAATCTATGATCGTAGTTGCAAAGTGGGGAAGCAGTCATTATTCAGATTCTTTGAAGCCTGCAAATGCTCAAAGGAGATGTTATTGTCTAACCATGAAGCCTTTGCAAAGGGTGAAAAGGGAAAAAAATGGGATTTTAGGAGTATGGAGGAAGTGGCCTGTGATTTAATTCACGTGAAGGATGAAAACTGCAAATACTTAAAAGCACTACACAGATCAATACCAAGAGTATTATTCTGATCTGCCAAGCACTTTATGGTTGGACTGTTGGATTACTCTCACCTGTTTGTTATTGGCTTGGATGAAATTCGTATCGAGGATGAGTTGGTGGTGTGCATGCAACAGTAAAGCACTGCTGGCCCCAGACAGCAAGGGTGTTTGTTTTGTTTTGTTGTTTTTTGAATTTGGGGGGGAGGGGGGGAAATGCAAACGCTGGAATCTCTATTATGGTGAACATCCACGCAGTCCATTACTGTGTACTGACCCAGTCTGATACAGAGCTTGTCACTGAGATACTAAATTTGGAATTTATTCGACTTATTCATAAATATTTTTCTTACAGCCTGCGCCAGTAAAACCAAACTATGCTCTAAAGTTCACGTTAGCAGGACATACAAAGGCAGTCTCATCAGTAAAGTTTAGTCCTAATGGAGAGTGGCTAGCCAGCTCCTGTAAGTATTGCTTTCTTTTTATCTCATCTAAAACATGCAAATGTGGGCCTTGGAGAACTGCCTGTCTTTAGTGTTACCTTCATCAGATGGAGGAGGGATGTAGTGTCATGGTTTTTCTTAAAAGGAACAATACTAAAGCTGTCAGTCTTTGCGATAATCTGCTTTAAGCTTTTTAAGTTCTGTTACTTTGAACACTGGATCTTCTATGCGTTGCCAAGTTGGAGAGTCCTCACCTGTTCAGCTTTCTTTACTGAGCAAATGGGCAAAAGCAAACGCAGGATTCTCTTCCTGTGCAAAGGAAACCCTTGTGCTTTTCTGTATCGCTAAATACATAGCTTAAGCTTTTGAATTAAACTTTGTGTATGATATCCGCAGGCGAAAGCTTAGCGCTGGGGAATAAGGAAGGTAGCTTTGCGCTACTAGACTGGACTGTAGAGTGTGGTATGGAGGACTGGCCATGCGTTTCTGTCACTGTACCTGTGGTGGTTAATAAGACAGAGCCTTTGATTACCCCAGTGAAATGTGCAGAAGGTTATTATAAATAGTGTTTCACTACTTGATGTCTTAAGTGGTAGATCAAGTCCTCTTCCTGTCAGCTTTGGCATTTCCTAAAATTTTTTCGGTAGTCAACATTGCTTGACAGCTTTCCTTTGAAAATGCATTGATATGACCCTCAGTGATCCAGAGAGGATCTGTATATAAGCAAAAGGCAATTGAAAAGAACACTGTTGAATATATTTTCCAACCTCTACCTCTGGCAAATATCGACCTTTTTCTCTGGTGTGTTTTGCAAGTTAACATGGATAATATGTTTGGGTTTTTGCAGGCATTTATTCAGTCCAGCTTCTGGTGTAATTTTTGTTCTTTTTGGGCAAAAGCGTTTCAGCATTCCTCATGGAATGGTACTACTTTTACCACTGGCAATCTAAAACAAAAGTAGAAACCCAAGTTGTCATCAGAGAAACTAAAGCGGCTGGAGACTCTGTGCATTCCAGGCAGTTTATGTAATCTCAGCTGCTGCAGCTTGGCGTGTACAAAACTGTTCTTTACCAATTACATATTACCTTATACACTTAGGTCTGCCTGGGGAGGGAGAACTACCCGGTGTTTGCAGAGACGTAGTTAACATATTTCTTTCCACCTGGAAGGGACAGCTGTATCTGTTAGTGCTGTTAATCTCTTAACTGGCGCGTTCTTTTCCAGCTGCTGACAAACTCATTAAAATTTGGGGAGCATATGATGGCAAGTTTGAAAAAACAATATCTGGTCATAAACTGGTAAGTATGAGGAGATTACTGTGCACTTGAATATGAATTTACTTGTGAAGAATTTTGCTTTCTTTTCCTCATCCAGAAATTTCCATTCTTGGTTAGTTTGACTTGTGTAGAAGGTTTGTTCTTCAGTCTCGTTTTGTACTTCTTTGTTTATACAGTCCTGTGCAACAGCCTGGGACTGGAATTGCTGAAGTAATACCAGGTCAGGCTGGAAATATGGGTGAAGTGCAGGCTGATAATGAAGTACCTGCGTGCACACTGCCTAGCCATTTTCTTGAGTCCCTCCATTTCAGGAACACCAACCTCAGACATGGGGCAGTGCTTTCTGGGGTGAAAATCCCTG
This sequence comes from Gymnogyps californianus, assembly GCF_018139145.2. Taxonomy (NCBI): domain Eukaryota; kingdom Metazoa; phylum Chordata; class Aves; order Accipitriformes; family Cathartidae; genus Gymnogyps; species Gymnogyps californianus. Next base: position 8,614,867 of record NC_059488.1, read on the forward strand.
TAAACTCTACAAGTGTGTCCTGTTCCTTCTTTCCTTTGTATATGGAGCAGAATGGCTTGCCTTTTAAGGAGATTGAATTTTTCTTGTGGGTTTGCCTACATAAACACAACACTTACTCATTCTGCAAAGTTCTAAAGAAAACACAAACTCCCAAACCCTTTGGTTTTGTTTTCTAAAGTTTCTTACATGCTGAAATTTCATAAGCAAAAATGAAGATTCACCAAAAGGAAAAAACAGTAGAATCTTGTTCTTCTCCAGCCTTTAGGGACTCAGACAGTAAAGAGCAAGCCATTTGTCATGAAGAGAAGCCACTTACTCAGATTAGTTTATATGGCATACTGTTTATGAATTCCAAGAAAGGGTGTTGGTGGCCACAGTAAGAGCTATGTGAACAAGCCATTGATGTTTTTGGAGTATATGGCTCAGCTTAAAATGAACAAGTGTCAAAGGAGCTCTTAACCCAGTCAAATCAATGAATTCCCAACTCTCAATGCTGAATTTTCTTTCAGGCTTCAGCTGTGAATATAATATGTGCTCTGTGTTTTCCGTTTTCCTGTGTCAGTGAACAAACAGAGCTGAGAAGAGAATTGTTTTCCTTTGTTTTAGGGTATTTCTGATGTTGCTTGGTCATCAGATTCCAACCTTCTTGTCTCTGCCTCCGATGATAAAACTCTCAAAATTTGGGATGTAAGCTCGGTAAGGGCAGAAACTACTATTTACCTTCCTTCTCCCCAGCATTGGCATCTTAACTCATGTTCTTCTGAGAGACAGCCTTGATGTGCTGTGATGAGAGAAGGTAGAGTTTTAAGCACTGGCTCCTCTTTGGGTAATACTCATTCTTTCCTGCTTATAATGAGCTGCTGGTTGAATGGGCTGTGAGCATGAGTGAGTTATGCTGTCTGCTTTCGGAAAGAGGGGGATACTTATGGATACCACGAGGAGTCTGGTTATCTTCTGAGAGTGCTTAAGCCTTATGGTGGCAATGCAACTGCAGGCTTCATTTCTGAAAGCAGCCTCTCAGAAGAAAGCTTTTTGTACCTTCTTATCATAGCTTCACTTGTTTTTGCTTCTTTCTCCCTTCCTTTTCTCTGATTACAATGAGAACTGAATAATTTAGTTGAATTTTGATTAGGCATGTTAAACTGCTTGGTTCTCCTGAGTTGCCCAAAGGGTTTGCAACTTGGCTGCAGTCATTAAAAATGTGGTTTTTTTCTTTCCTGTTGTTTTGCTGTAGCTGGTCCTCTGCCCATCTAAATCTGGGGTTAGAGATGGTTTCTTTGTGTGCTGCACAGTGATTAACCTTAATGCAGCTTATCTGAATGCATTTATCGCACTGAAGGATGCTTTATATTTAACTCTGCTAAATCTTATTTCAGGGTAAGTGCTTAAAGACATTGAAAGGGCACAGTAACTACGTTTTCTGCTGCAACTTCAACCCTCAGTCAAACCTCATCGTTTCTGGATCAGTAAGTGATTTTTTTTTTTTTCCCCCTTTGTGCAAAGCAAGTACCGCACACCCCTGTCACTCAGCACTAAGGGGGCAGACAGGTTCTTTTAGGGATCCTTGGCAGAATGATGACGGCACTAAATCATAGTTACGATTAAAGCTTTATTTTCTTAACAGGATATTATGACTAGTATAGCACAGAATTTATGATTAGAATGGCACAGGACTTCAAGCAGAATCAATATAGTACAATTTATAGGTAGCGTAATACAGAATTTATAATACAACTTATAATTTGTAATCACCTAGATTCTAACTTAACTCAAAGTATGAATTGTAATCACCTGGACCCCCTGCAGATCAGGTCAGACCTGAATACATGGTTTGCTGTATCAATATAACAATCATAATCTAGGCTCAAGAATAATATAAAATAAAAGAATACGAGTCACTCAGTCCTCGGAGGAAGCAGACGATGGTGGTGGTGTCCCTGGCTACCGGAGGGGTCACGGGCTCACTATCCAGCAGCAGTTCTGGTCCAAGTTCCCCGCTTAGGAGTTGTAACTGCTTGATTTTGTAGGCAGTGCTCTGTGTGCTGTTACGCTTCCCTGTTCTGGGACGGGGTGATCACCACCACCGGGTTGGCCGGGTGCCTGGGACCTTCAAGGCTGGCGAGGAAGGGAGTCATCAGCCTGGCGCCCAGGAATCTTGAGGCTGGTAGGGAGGGGAAGAAGAAATCTGTTTGGTTTGTCTGCTTGGTTCACAGGACCTTCAGGGCCTGATAATGAGGGAAAGGGAACAAATACCTGACCCGCTCAGTCACAGAGAATGGCTGCTTGCCTTACAAAATGGTGTTAGTTATGCTTGCAAGGGTCAGGAGCAGGGGGTACCGGTCACAACCCTTTACTATTTCAATTCTTTGTCTTCCTCCACAAACACAGCTTGTAGTCAGATGAACTGCGCAGTGCCACTGCTGTCTTTGCTTGGGGACGCAGTCAAGTCCTTAACCCATCTTCAAGATGCAGGTTTCCTGCATGGAGAGGAAGAGTTCAGGGAGCTGTGTTCCCAGTCTGTTATTTTTGCCCTGTGTGGTGCTTGTGTCCTAGGCTTTCTGATGCAGCTGCAGTGCAGCTGGAGGAAGGCACGTGCATCTAGTGAAGCTGTAACACCTTGCATGCCTCGAATAGGTGCGTCATTAAACCACCTTGTGCATTTCTTCAATCTTCAGTTTGACGAAAGCGTGAGGATATGGGATGTGAAAACAGGGAAGTGCCTCAAGACGTTGCCTGCTCATTCTGACCCAGTTTCAGCTGTAAGTCCCTTCTGATAAATGAGTGCGCTAACGTGCTTATTTTGCTTAGCAGAGCTCCTCTCCTGCCTCTGTTTGTAGAGAAGTGGGTTTGTGCTCTAACTCTTATTATCAAGTCCTTACACAGTGTGGTGGATGGGCTGTGGTGGATTTGCCAGTGGTCGTTGCTCAAAGAGAATGAAATGAACAGTGTTTTCTGTAAGATCGATATGGATTTTGGTCTTGGGTGTTAATGTGGGGAGCAGTGAATACTGGTGTGCCAGTCGTGCCTGAGTCTAGCAGTCTGATGCTGGGGCATAGATTTGTGGTCACTTGAGACTCAGAGAACAACCTGTATGTCTGTTGCTTTCATGTTGTTCCAAGCTATTACTAAAGTCCAGAGCAGGGTAGTTCCATAGTTCGCTCTGTTTCAAATCTCATTCATTTAATAGGTGAAAGGAGCTTGGAATACAGCAATATCCATTCAAATGAAGCAAAACGGAAGGTGTTCAACTCTTAATGTTTTTGAAATGAAGGAAACTGAAAAAAAATTGAGCCTCAGATGTGCTAAACCATGGCTGTTGTAACATGATTGTTCTGCCTCGTATAGAAGATATTTCACACTTACAAATGTACGTTAGTAGTAATTATTCTTTAAAATAGCAGTATTTTGAGGTGTAGTTCAAACATATATGTGGCTACCTACAAGGTTAAATTCCATGCCCTTAAAATTATAAGGTACTATCCCCAGGTTTGATGCTACTATTATTCAAGCCGCTAATGCTGTCTGAACAGAGTATCTGTGTGTTCATGTGTTCTTCTTAGCTTCTGAAGAAACATATATTCCAGGCCCTGATGCTTGAATAAACAGCTGTCGTTAACATCCATCCCTCTTTATAATTATGTCAGACAAACTGGGGTGGAAAGAATCTTGGTTTTGATCGTGTTACCCATCTAAACTCGTCCCTGTTGTTTGTATGTCGTGTTGACTTTCTGCTTCTATCCACATGAATTGCAGTGTCAGTAATGGAAGATAAGTACTTTCAGTGGAGCTTAAAAATTTGATCTTTATGAACATCAGTAAAGTTATTTTTCCCCTTCTATAATATTACAGGTGCATTTTAATCGTGATGGATCCCTGATAGTGTCAAGTAGTTATGATGGACTCTGGTAAGTGGTTATTTCTTGTCTGCAGCACTGTTCAAACCTTTTGCATTTTAAAAAAAGGACTTTTTAAAAAAAGCTTGTATTTGTAATGTTAAAATCGGAACAAAGACTTCAAAACCAATAGTAATGATTCTCGTGTGTTTTTAATAGTCGAATCTGGGATACAGCATCAGGCCAGTGCTTGAAAACACTGATTGGTAAGTAGAAATATTTCTTGTTTGTGCTCTATTTTTCGCTGTTGAGTTGTGAAACAGGTATTCTGCATCGTTGCTGTGAACAGTGGCTTCCTTAAGCTCAATTTTACTGTCTTCCTACTACTCTGTTAGTACACTGTTGTCCTCCTGTCTATTGCAATAAGAGGAAGTATCCTCTCACATGAATGGAAACTTGCTTAAGCTTTGAGTGTTGTATAATGTAGATGGACAAATGAGAGTTTTCCAAAGTTTTCTACCATTCAGCTGTGTAGTGCTTGCTGTGCAGCAGTTCAAAACTGCAACGACAAAGTTGTTTGTACTGTTGGATGTGATGGAAACAGGTAGTCTGGGACTACACAAGCTGCCTTTTTATTGCAAGATGCGTGAAGGCATCTTGTGAACATAGCTAATAAAACGAAACCACCTGTTGGGCATATGTTCCCTAGTCCTTCATATTCTTATAAAGCATTATATAGACAAGTTATATGGCACTGCAAATCAGTGGCATGTATTCGAATATAATGATTTTTTAAAAGGTAGAGATACGGTCTTGCTCTGATAAGTGTTGCTGCAAGGAAGGTAGGTTACAAAGGGTTATTTAAATTGTTATTTAAAATGTTTGTGAGCAAAATGCTTAATATCCGTTTCTTAAATTAAAGAAAACAATCACCTTTCCTACACCTCTTTCTTGAAGTACCAAGGGACAACAAAACTGAAAGCTTGTTTCAGTGAAACAATTAACAACAAATTATTGTCAAAAGAAATTCTCTGTCAATGAGACAATACAACTGTGCACTGTTTAATATTGCTTTTATTTTCAATGTAGATGATGATAACCCTCCTGTGTCTTTTGTGAAATTCTCACCAAATGGCAAATACATACTAGCTGCAACTTTGGACAAGTAAGTATTTAAAAAAAAAAAAGAAAAACCCACAGGCTTTGAAGTGTTTGAGTATCAGATAAAACTTTATTTTGCTGCTCTTTAGCTATCATAGTAATGATACTATACAAGTTCATATATACTATCAAACTTGAAAAGCCTGCAAGGTGTTGTGCTTTGCTAATGGCACAGGCAGGACTTGGGTGGTCTTAAAGTCTTGGCATTACTTAGTGACTGCAAGACCCATTCATTCCTTCTTGTACCTTTCAAAACCTTAGTATTTCTTTGCATTAATCATATGATTCTTTTGTAACATCAAGAGACAGAAAAAAAATCTAGCCTATGAAAGACTGCAATATATAAATAACTTTGTGTGTAAGGCATAAAAGCAGTGCAGGTGGGCTGATTGTATTGAGAATGATTCACCTGGAGAATTTCCATGCAGCTACTAAGAAGGGATTAGCTGGTCTGTCATCTCCATTCACAGACGATAATGATGCTGTTGCTTTCGTGAGACCTTCCTTTCCTAGGTCGTGAGGTTGATGCCCTCCTTGTCTGAGCATCTTTGTACAAAAGGTAGCACAGACTGTTGCCTGCCTTTTTCAACTAGTCAATGAAAAGCAGAGAAAACACAGGTTAGGCTCCCAGAGGAAGAGAAGGGGGACTATTTTGCAAGCTCTGACAGTAGCCTGCGTATCAGTACAGATGGTCTGTATCTGGACATGCATGGGACTTGCTTAGTCTGTGGAAGAGCCTAGTGCTTGCCTGAAACAAGTGACTCGCTTCATGTCCAAGTGGTATTCAGTAGCGTGCTTATTCACTTGCTCAGGCTTGAACAGGTTGAGGATGCCTCAGTCCAGTGTTTACTCCCATGAAACACCCTGGTGCAGGACTGCAAGTTGAAAAATTAGGGCAGTGTGTGCGTATTTTGGTCTGTATCTACTTTCAGCAGGATTTGATTTTAAAACAGCTGAGGGAAAAGGGATAGTTTGTAGGGCCATCCCTGATTCTAGTGGGTTTCTCACCCTGAGAAAGATCATGTCTAATGAAATCTGTATGAATCTTTTGGATGCATTGGGAGTTGGGGGATTACCAAACTACCTTATCCCCTCTCACTGTAATTTGTATGTTATCCTGCCCATTGTTTCCCTAGTTGTCTGGTCATTATTTGTAAAGAAACTTGCAGGTGGGGGGAAATTTTAAATACATCCTTTTTTATTACGGAGGAGAATATGAATGGCATGGCAGTAAAATTGATACTTTGGGATTAACTAATGCTGCATTCTGAAGCCAGGCTAAAGTGATCCATGTAGACTTTAAGAACTCTGGTATGGAGAAACTTTTTCTGCAGCCAGGAATTGTCAGATGAAAAAAAAAAAAACCCCAAGAACTAAAATCTTTGTTTTTCTTTTGTTTTCTAGCACTCTTAAACTTTGGGACTACAGCAAAGGAAAGGTAAAACCAGTCCTGTCTCACTATGTAGCCTTAACTAAGCTTATAGGAAAATCTGGATTTCATATGTGCTTTTTAAACTTGCTTAACATTTTATGAATACTACAGAAAAAAGTGTTAGTACCCTTTTACTGGAGAGGACAAAGTTCTAGCAGGGCCTGTTGCAATAGGACAAGGGGTAATGGTTTTAAACTAAAAGAGGGTAGATTTAGACTAGATATAAGGAAGAAATTTTTTACGATGACGGTGGTGAAACACTGGAACAGGTTCCCCAGAGAGGTGGTAACATTGGAAACATTCAAGGTCAGGTTGGACGGGGCTCTGAGCAACCTGATCTAGTTGAAGATGTCCCTGCTCATTGCGGGGGGGTTGGACTAGATGACCTTTAAAGGTCCCTTCTAACGCAAACCATTCTATGATTCTATGACTAAAGATGCCTTTGGGGGAAAAAAAAAAAAGTAATTGGGCTCCTGCATAGCCCTGAGACATTAAGTAAAGCTATAGTTCTGCATTTTTCTCTTTATGAACAATAAATTGCTGTTGCTCTCTTTCTCTGTAGTAATATGACAAATTTAGGGCTGCTTTGTTTTTTTCCCCTTCAAAATTGTTTAGCGTTCTAGGGCAGAGATGCCCTCTGCATCCTCTAGATAAGTTGGCAGGGTGGGAAACACCCTGCAGATATATTTAGTCTTTTCTGCCAAGAGAGTTTGTCCTTGACTGAGAAAACTACCTCCCAGCTGTATTAATGTCTTGTGGCTCTTCACTTTCAGTGCCTGAAGACGTACACAGGACACAAAAATGAGAAGTACTGCATATTTGCAAATTTCTCCGTTACTGGTGGAAAGGTTAGTGTTTATTTGAGATGCTTTTTACCGATGTGCAGTTTTTACTGCTTTTCTCTGTAGAAGAAACAGTAGTTTGGGGATTGAAACCTCCTTTGGTGGGTGCTGGTTCACAGGTGCCATAGTGCAGTGGGAGAAGAGCATGTCCTAGGAAAGTCCCTCTGAGCACCTCTGGTGTCTGTGTCTTTAGGGGGGGCCCGCTGTCCCATTGCAGGCTCCCGCCGCTGCAGTAGTAGAAGAGGACTTTCCTGCAGCAGGAGAGCGGCTGCTTGTGTATCGGTTCGCCATAGCCACATGGCAATCAGCCATCCGTAGGTTGGTGTGTTCTGGCTGAGATGACAGAACAAATCAGCAGAGATTAAGTCCTAACACAGAACCACCTTAGCCCTTTTTGCTCTGTTAGTTTTCCTCCGCCAGCATATGTAGGGTGGAACAAAGCTTTCTGCTGCCTGTATACACTGAATAGAGGCTGAGAGAGAATGAACCGCGTCAAGCAGTGATATACTGTGGGAAGTTCCCTTTCATATGACGACAATGAAATGTTTACTGAATAATAGCAGTTAGATATAGATGAGGGGAAGGATTGAAATAACTGTGTTTTTTCTCTGCCCCTCCAGTGGATCGTGTCCGGTTCAGAAGACAACCTGGTTTATATTTGGAACCTTCAGACAAAAGAGATTGTACAGAAATTACAAGGACACACAGGTGTGGAAGAGGATTTTGTTTTTATTGATGGAATATCCCTCACGTCAGCTTGTAATGAGGGCTTAGCTTGAGCATTTTCTCTCTGATGTTTAGTTTTGACTGTCAGACCCATGAATTATTGACTGGCTGAAGCTTAATTGAACCCCAGGAGTTCGCTCCTTTTTATGAAGGGTTTTTTATAGGCATTGCAAGTGTTTATTCTTTCACTGTGAGAACTTTGACATCAGCTTATAAAAGAGATTTCCTTGAGTTCAGAACTGGATGAGATATTTAAGTGACTCATAATATTAGTGACTTTGAATTGCCTATTAACACCTTCCAAAGCTGCAGCTCTTGAAAGGATAAGGACTGATGTGCTCCTGCTGTTTGTAAATGTCTGTACGTATGCCTGCTCTTGAAGGCAGAGTTGAGCATGTGTTGAGATGTCACCTGATGGATACTTCAGTCTGAATCCCATAAGAGAGCAGCACTTTCGCCGTACTGACTAGAAGGAATTGTGCTGTGAAATCTAAGCATGCTTATTCCTTTGCAGGACCGTTGATTTGGACTGTAAGTGGGGGCAGTGGCAGCAGGTTTTCATTTTCAGGCTGGAGCAAGGCTCTGAAGATGAAGTGCTGTCTAAGCATTGAATAGGATGTTGGAAATACCTTACATGGAAAGAAAAAACTGAGCTGGGTTTTTATTAGCTGTGTCTGACATAATATGCCGAGAGTTTTGCTTGTGAAGTAAGCAAGAACTAGAATCTAGAGAGTTCTCACATTTTGAAACCTGTCAAACACATTCCAGCTACTGCTCTCAATTCTTTTTTGCTAGTATTTCCTCTCACAGAGAAGCAACAGTTGGAAAATATTTATGAATAATGCGTTTGTAATTCTGCTACGAGGAAATAGTAACTTGGCTATGCCGTTTTAAAATACAGTAGCAATACACATGCATTTTCAGAAATGCCTACTATGAACCAGATTTCATTGCTGTAAATAATGATATTTGTATATCTTTTCTTTTTGTTTAGATGTTGTAATCTCAACAGCTTGTCACCCAACAGAAAACATCATTGCATCAGCGGCACTAGAAAACGACAAAACAATTAAACTGTGGAAGAGTGACTGTTAAACGTTCCAGTATCACTTTAGAGACTGTCAGGAAAAAATGTTTTTAAAAAAAATATTAAAAAACCACATGAGAATAATAAATGCAGTTTGGCAGGAAACCTGAAGAATATTTGATAAAGTGGTTTCTGTTAGTCTTGGCCCAAAGAAAACGTCTTAGCTCTTTGCTAGAACCGGGCAACGTGGTGGAAAAAAAAAAGATGCAGTGTCTCCTTTTCTTGCCTAATCTTTTGGCAGACAAATGGATCGTTCTGACATCGCGTTAGAAGTGTCAGCCTTGTGTTGGACACCCCAAAGATACTGTACTTTATGGTGGCATTACTTCTGGGCACTGTTGCTGCTTAAGGAAGAGCTGCCAGTCTACTTTGTAACAGTAAGTTGTCACGAGCCTAGAGATGTGTGGAATTTTTTTTAAATGTCTAATTTTTTATTTTTTATTTCCAGAATGTAGGTTCTAGTCTCCTGGGAAGTTTCTGTATTGTTTTAAATAGGAGTACTGCATCTTTAAGGGTGCTTCATTTTAAACACTCAGCTCAAACTTTGTGACCAAATAAAACCATGCAGTTCCAGATTTCCCTCTTCCTGCCCCTGACTTGACTCCTGTGGTGAAATCTCCTCTTACCTTCTGTATAGTTGCTTACCTCGTTACGTGTGTTTAATAGATGCTGTTCTAGAGCAAAGTTACAGTTCTTCAGTTAACCATTAAAATGAACCCTGCTTGTAGTTGTTCTCGGCATATTTTAATTTTTTTCTCTTCTGGTTATAAAGCAAGCTCACAAAACACTGTAAAGTTATTTCAATGTAAAAAGAAAAAACCCAGACTTTTGTATCTTGAAAATCCATCGTATGAAACTGTATTGATAATGGCATGACTCTGTATCTATTTCAGCATTGGTATTTCTTTCCCTTTTTGTCATACCCATGTGGTATTTACACATCCAAAAAAATACCATATGCCATAATAAAAAGGTGGGATTTTATGTGTATGCTTGTGGTAAGAGTGTACTAATGTGAAGTGTCTGTGTCCAAAGAACCCTCCCTTAAAAACACCTTTAGAAGGAAGTATTCCTGTAGCAGCTCCATTGCTGCTGAGGAGGGAAGGATGAAAGGAGGAGGAGGAGCAGCGTGGCGCTTTGCATGCATTGTGGAGGAAGAAAAGAGGAGCATAACTCAAGTCAAAATTTGTTTAAAGAAAGTAAGAGGATTGAACTGAAGGTGTCCTCAGCAGAGGCAACATTAGTACAAACCCTCACAGAGACCTTTAGCTAAGGGGAAAGGAATCCTGCTGCCCTCTCCTTGCAGAATGGGCAGGGCAGGCTGAGTGATGATCCAGGAGTTAGCTTGTGCTGGTTAAGGATTGCGTTGAGGCACAAGTTTTATTGCACCCAAAGGGTTCTGCTGTAAGGGGATGTTTTGTTCCTGTTGAAGCAAAAATCCATTTTTTTTGGTATCAACCTCATGTGCTTGATAATAACTGAAAATCAATTACAGCACAAACCTCTCCTCTAGTGGCTGCGTGGAGACTGCCTTGCTTTACCCTTAGCGAAGAAGACAGCTGCAAGACATGAGGTATAGCTTTTCTTCTTAAAATAAAAAGATAGAGTTCATGTTGAGCTTGTGCTAAAATGGCTATTAATAATATCACTGTCTTGTGAGGTTTTTCATTACCGCCAGGAAAGGAGACTCTAGACTTCATGGGCGTCGCTGCTGAAATAATCAATTTCTTCATGATTTTTTTCAGTCTTTTTCTCACAGGCCAGTGAAACTTTTCAGTTGCGACATGTGGCTGTGCTGCTTTACCAGTGTAGCGAAGCTGGTATATTACTTCAGCAAAACATTTTTACACAGATTCAAAAATGTTTTGTAGCACAGTATTCTCCATGTAACTGTGTGTGTGGCTTTGCTTGCCCAGCTGTGCTATGGCTTTCCCTGCCCTCTGAGCCAGAGAGCTATGGAGAAGGGAGATGGTTTCCCTGCTATTGGGAGGAAATCTCTTGAACAGGGATATTCTTTTCCCGCAAACTGAAGAGCCCTGATGTAAGGGATCTACTAGATAGCTGTCCTTTGTAAAGGTTGTGTTTAAGTCCCTAGTATCCCACCTGGGAGTAATGCTGGGGCAGATCAGCATGAGCTCTACTTAGCTATAATTATATCCAGCCTGGCATGTCAGTGGTGGTTTGACAGCCAGGATTAGCTAATCTTGTAAAGCACAGTACTGAAAACAAGGTTTGTGCGATGGCTGGGCTGGCTCACCCTTCTGTAGTGGGAGAGATGTGGCTTTGCTTGTGTTAGGTGCAGGCTGATCGGGGCTGGAACATATTGCAACCTGCTGAGGGAAAGTGAGCTATCACCCTGGGGCTCTGCTCCACTGGGCGCTTTTAGGCTGAAGGAAAAGGAGAATCTGGGTGAAGAAAGAAACCGGGGGGAGGTGGTTTTTTTTAGGGATCCCTCCCACCAGAAGAAGAAAAAAAAAAAACATGGTTAGATGCCACGAAGTAGGTGGCAGTGCCTTAACCGTATGCGTGTTGTACAGGCCACTGGGGCCTCTTCCATCCTTATCAAGGGGAGTGCTAACCTTCTCTCCTTTCATACAACACGGGTGTGCGCCTGCGCCCCCTGCTATTTAAACCTCCACCGAGCTGCTTCTCCACAGGATCGGATGAGAAAAAGTTCGCGTTTTCTTCCTCCTCACTTGGCCATCTCTTTGATCCCGATACAAAATTTTCACTCTCATTCCCGTATCAGTACGTAAGAACCCTGAAAACCCCGTTAAAATAGCATAGACGCGCGCTTTTTGCCGCCTTCTTAATGTATTCATCACACTCAGCCAATCAGAGCGCAGAGGCCGGCTCCCTTTCGACTGCCCCCTGCCGTTGGCGCCGAGCTCCCGCCCGCCGCGCATCTCGCCCTGACGAACGGGCACGCTCCCAATCAGCGGGCGCGTTTACCGGGGGAGGGCACTTCTGCTTCCGCCTCGCTAATGGCGGCAGGAGGGCGTTAGTATCCGGGTTCGAGTCCCGGCTCGGGCGGGTGCGGGCCCGGGCTGGGGTGCGGAGCGGAGCCCGGGGCTACGAGCGCCGCTGCCGATGGGTGGTGGGGCGGGGGTGGGTGCCGTGCGCTGAGCTCTGCCTCCCGTAGGGATCAGCTCTAAAGCAGGATTTGCAGGCGAACCCATCTAATCCGCGCAGGGTTTAGCCGTCTTTCTGAGTATCCCGAAGGTTTAAGTGGGAACACGAATGTACCGGGGGATTTGCTAATCAAATTTTTCTCAGTCAGGGGAGGAAGACCGTCTCGTAACGTGTTCCCGGTGCCCCTGGGCTGATAAATCTCTCTGAATTGCATCAGAGCCGATGACAAGTTAAAAGAAACGTAGACTGGTTCCAGATGTGGAAGCGGTTGAAGAGGTTGGGTTGTTTTTTTTTTTTCCCCCTTTTCTAAAGGTCTTTGCCTTCTGCATCCCAAGGGAATAAAACCAAAACAAACGTCTGGCTAAATCAGCACCAGCAGCACCTCAAACCGGCTGCGGGAGGTTGATGCTCCTGCCAGGGTTACCCACCTCAGCATCCTGCTGCCAGTCCCACCGACGCCGGGTTCAGTGCACCGTGCTGTCCCTTGGCCCCACCGGCTCTCCCAGGGCTTCCAGCTTGGTTCCCTGCGGGAAGGGCCAGCCGGTGCCGCGTGCCGCTCATGGAGGAGCCGCTTTGCTGGATGAGGCTGCGGAGCCAGGTGCTGCGCCCAGAGGTGTGCATGGCCCCGGACCCACCAGCTGTGCATTGCTGCTGCATCGCTGCAGCACAGCCCAGGCTGCTCCTGGCCGCCCCTTCCAGATACCGATGAGTTTATTAAGGGATTAAAAGTTAGTTTCCCCTCCTTATTGAATGCTCTGATTTATGCATGCGTTTAAGTCAATCCCATTTCCTGCATTTTATCCCTTCTCCCGGAGGCTTTCAGGCTTTGCTGTGTTAGACATTTGTTATAATCACATTGTTTTGAGGCAAGCGAGACACTGTGGGTGGTTTAAGTGATTTGAATAAATGAGCTGCATTACTTAGGCACTTCTCCCAGGTGCTAATTGCCCCTCCTGAGCTGTAGATGCCTGTACTTGGACAAGTTTGTGCTGCCTCCCAGTGAAATATTAACAAGCATGCTTGTTAATGAAGATGCTGTGTGGAGATTAGGTCCGAGCCCCTGCCTGGCCGGGAGCTGCGTCTGGCAGAGGAGGTGCCCGCAGTCTGCCCGGTGGGCTGGGGTGCCCAGGGTGGGGGATTTCAGGTGCTGCTAGCAGGCGGTTGCTGGATGGGCTACATAAGCAGCTTACTTTGTCGTTTTAATTTTTTAATCCCATGCATTCAGTCGTGCTTTCTTATTAGTAAGCATTAGCTCTCTAAGTCCCATTAGCTCCACTGAGAGCTGGGGCTTTGCTTGTGGGGACAGTGGTGGAGGAGCCAACAGGGGTCTGGGGGCCTGATCCTGCAGCCGGTGATGTCCCTGATGCCCCATGTGGCTGTGGGTCTGATCCCGGCTCTGCAGGATCGGAGCCATCACAGCTCAGTGCTTTCCTCCGCTGCGCCCCTGGCCCCCCTTCCCAAGCCCCAAGCAGCCCCGGCTGGGCTCCTTCCAGAGCCGATGCAAACCCAGGACTGGCCCCGTTTGGCCTCTTACTGCTTTATTAAGGCAACTATTTTCTTGTGCGCAAATGCATACGTTACATTCAAACGCACTTCTCCCTCCGTCAGGTTTTCCCTTGAACCCCATGGCCATCCCCAGGGCTGTACTTTGTTAGAGAATCTCGAGCCTTGGATTTAAAATTAGTTGACTGCTTCTCTTTAATAAAATTATTCCTGCCCTCTTTAAACAGCACAATATGTCGCAGAAAGCCGGTGAGTCCATTGGTGAAGATGAGGCAGCTCAGACAGGAAAAAGAGGAGGGAAAAAAAAAAAAAAAAGTAAAAACACACATCTCCCCAAACCCCTTCTGCCTAATCCAACTGAATTAGAGGATTTCGAAGTGGATTTAAACTAAATCTTGATTAGGGAGAATTTCTCTCCAAGAGCTGCTGCACGGTAGTATTAATGGGAAGTGATCGCGGACAGAGGAAATAGGACAGAAATAACCGAGGGTAGCACATACACACTCACGTCTGTGCATGAACTGAAAGAATCGGAGAATTTCTCAAGAGGAAAAGGGAGAAATTAAGCATCGACATAACAAGACTGGGCACCACGGGGCTGGCCGGAGAAGCGGGGAGCGGCCAGATCTCTGCTGCACCCTTTATTCTGGTGGAGGGTTTTGCAGGTGAAAAGCAAGCGGCGTGTACGACCGGGGGAAAGAGCTGGGAGGAGAGGAGGTCTCTGCCCACTCCCCCAGACACCGGTGTTCATCCTCCAAGCCCCGGGCGGGCTCCGGGAGCTGACCCCCATGCTCTCAGGACACATGCCTGGAAGTGCCCATGGGATCCTCTCTCTGATAACGGTGGTGTTCGTCCTCCCAGAGGGTAAGTGCCGCTGTCGCCGGGGTGCGGAGTGTGCCCGTGCTTTGGAGTTATGGTGGTTCGCATCCTCCCCAAAGCCTGGTTGTTCAGGTGTGATTTATCCTCGGGATGAACTGGGGGCATTCCCGCCCCAAGCGATGTAGCTGCGTGTTGCCATGTGTTGGTGGTTTTTGGAAGGAGCTAATGTCATTACATTTAGTACAAAACAAAGGCGTGTGAGCGAGGAGCACGGGCCAGGAGCCGGGATCCCCTCAGCTCCCCTTCCCCGGTGCCACTGGGGCAGGGACGCCCCTCACAAGCCCGGCTGTGCAAGGGTGCTCACCCACCTCCCGAAAACCCCATGGGAGCAGACGAGTCCGGGCTTGGGAAGGGCTCTGGGTCGGCATTCAGAGGCAGGGAAAGGTAACGGCAACAGTAAGTGCAACCTGATCTCTGTTGCTGTCATTAATCAACACAGAGATCAGGTACTGCGTTTGCCTTAAACTCTGTGGATGATGTAAATTAATATCCTTTGAAGGCTTTTTTTTTTTAAGAAACCTGAGAAATGGCTTAATTCCCATTCTGGTCTAGGGCAAGCAATTCTCAGACACAGTCGCTGACCCTGCAGGGAAGGACTGAGCTGCCACCAATACAAGTGTGCAAAGCTCTGGGGACACACACCAACGCCACTGTCCCGGGCTCACAGGCATGTTGGCTCACAGTTGCTCTGAACAAGGATTTCCCTTCTGTTTCTGAGTTGTTTTGCCTCCCTCATAGACCCTGTGATAAAAGCAGGACCGCGTTCAGGGAGAAAAGCAAACCACGCCAATGAAACCATCCCTCCGGTGTGAATGCCTC
The DNA here is from genome assembly GCF_018139145.2 of Gymnogyps californianus. Lineage (NCBI taxonomy): Eukaryota > Metazoa > Chordata > Aves > Accipitriformes > Cathartidae > Gymnogyps > Gymnogyps californianus. The sequence continues at coordinate 8,630,281 of NC_059488.1, forward strand.
CAACATAGGCGCCACTGAACCTGGAGGAATTTGGCGAAACAGGCAAAAGCTGTTCCCGAGAGCGGCCAAGCCCTGGCTCGGTGATGTCTGTGGTTGGGAGGTTTCACCTACGCTTTACAAACCCTGTTTCAAAGCTCCCTTGTTCCCACTATTTGATCCCAGCTCAAATCTGCGGCTAATCTCTGATTTTGCACTGACCTCTAGTGGGAGATGCTTTTACATTTTTTGGGCCCACTGGGTAAACAAGTGGCAGACAGCTTCGGGCTCTGACTCGGTGCTTAATGCTACTTGGCAAGGCAGAGTGCGCTGCAAAGCCATCGTTAGAGAGCAGCTAGGAAGGAGTTGAAGTATTTTCCCCCTGGAAAAAAACCAATTTTGTTTCATATGGTTCTTGTTTAGTGTCTGGACTCCAGTGTTATGGCTGCAACATCATCGTTGGCACCAAAAATGTGGACATGGGGTGCTCTAACCCAGAGGTGATCACCTGCTCCCACTCCCACCAGGGCTTCAAACACCGGTTCTGCATTAAGACAGAGAGCGGTGAGTCTGCCCGCAGGGGCCGGGGTGGCAGGGGGTGCCTGATTGAGCTGGTGATGCTTGCACCCCAAAGCAAAACTTGCAGCCTTCAAACGGGGCCTGGCCCTGGTGTAAGGCTGGCAGAGCATCACCCTCCATCCCGGCCGTCACCCTCCCCGTCCCTGACGTCCCGCACTGTGCTTGCTTTGCAGTGGTCCTGGGCATCCTGCTGACCAGCGGCTGTGCCACCTCCCGTCACTGCCAGCAGCAGGAGCTCCCGGGGGTCCGCATCCACTGCTGCGACACAGACCTCTGCAACGGCTCCCCCAGAGCCCCCCGGCCGCCCCCCGGCCTCGCTGGCGGCTGCCTCCTGCTGCCCTGCATCCTTGCTGCCCTGCTCCTCTCCTGAGCCCCCCAGGGCTGGGGGGGGGCCCATGGGACCCTCGGGGGGGGGGGGGGCTGGGAGCAGGGTTGCCCCCATCCCTGCTCTTACAGATGGGCAGGATGCCCTCCTCTCCCCTCTCCTCAATAAAAGGTGCCGAATGCTTTGCCCTGGAAAGGTTTCGGTGATGCCCCAGCGGCAGGGCTGCATCCCGGGGAGGATGGGGGACATTTCTCCGGGCTCGGCGGGCTGGGGGTATCCGCACTAGCTTGGGGCAGGGGGAGTGCAGGGCCAGGGGTACCCGCGGCCACCCGTGGGGACTCTGCCCACGTCCCCACGGGGCGCCGGGAGGGCGGCCGAGCCCGGCTCTTCCCACGAGAGGGCATCCTCGGCCCTCGCTCCGCCGCCCGGGAGCCCCGGCCCGCCCGGGTAGGGCTTCGGGGTGCAGGGATGGAGCACCCACGCAGTACAGCACCTCCAGCGGGGTCCCGTGGGATGGGTGGGCGATGGGGTGGGGAACAGGGTGCCCACGTGAAATGACCGTTTTTTTCAGACATTATCCCAACCAAAGAGGCCAAACGGGAGCTTTAACAGCAAAATCTCATCCCATACGGATCGGAGCCTAAGTGGCTTGTTCAGGGTCATCGCGGGGGTGTGTGGTGGAGCTAGGAATTAAATGCATATGTCTCAAGATCCAGCCTTGTGCTTTTATCACCAGGGAAACAGCATAAACCTCACTGGTGAGAAATGAATGAAATATTTTTATTCTGATTTTTTTTTCTATAGACAAAAAAAAATAGTGCAAAAGACCTTTTCCATGCAAAACATCAGCTTTTGATGACATTTATCAGATGTGTGTCAGAAAACAAGTCAAAACTCTACTAAAAATATTATCTGAGGCACCTTCCCAGCAAAAGCACCTTGGGGCTGATACAAAACATGTTCAGATTCTGAAGATTCAAAATAAAAGGAAATCAGAAAATAAATCCTGTAGAAATGACAAGAACAGCAACACTAACCAATTCCCCCTCTTTCCCCTTAAAATGTTCCTTATGATTTTTAGGGGAGCAAGAAACATTTCCTTGGCAGCTGGAGTTATTCCCACTACCGGTTATTTACCTGCCTGGATGAGTGCTGTGCTGAGCTTTTGCAACAAAATCTCCACAGCACCAGCCCGCGCCGATATAAATTCTGATATATTGGCTGAGGCTGGGGACGGGCTACCAGCAGAGGTGACAGAGCTGGTGGCCGGGGGTCCCGGTGTGGCATGGGCCACCTTGCCATCCGGCAGCATCTTGGGGAGAAGCGAGGGGCGAGGAGCTGCCGTGGTCCCCTCCATCACGGTCCCCTCTGCTGCGGTCCCCTGGCCGCCTGCATGCTGGTGATGCTGCTGGCCCCGCTCTGCCCCCCTTGCCCGGCTTGAGTCATCCATCTTGCGCTGTGTAAGAGGCCTGTTGCAATTAAGTAGGCTGAAGTGCTCCTGAACTCTTTAACCTTTGCCCTGGGATTGCTCCTTTTGCCCCGGGGCTGTGGATCAGCTCCATTGCACTCTCCAAACAGCGCCTGCTACTTAGCTGACATTTCTTTCTCCTGCTGGATCCTATTAGCACCCTGAGGTTGAAAATGCTACTTTGGAGTGTTGTAAGGAATGTGATTTATACTGGAAAGTAGCGGCAATCTATCTTTCCCTATACACACACTACACATGAGGCTGGAGAGCTAAATCCACATCGCCTGAACAAACAGCAACTGGGATAATTGTTGAGGAGGCTTCAGACACCTAGCAGGGAGAGAAGACTGGGTGGAATGGCACAAGCAGGGCAGGCACCGGGGCCAGGGGATGCCGGGCTCGGGGCAGGCAGCCAACAGTGGGGCTGCGCAGGAAACTTGCTCCTCATCGGGATCCCATCCCCACACCAGTGCAAACTGGTGCTGGATGCTGCTGGTTTCCAGGCAATGCTGAAGACCTGGCTGGGAGCCGCCTGCGCTGTTTGCAAGGGCTCTGGTCATAGGCTCCATCGTGTACTTCTTCACACTTTTCATTGCCTGTTGGTCTTGTGTCAAGGGAAGACCAAAGCTGAGCAGAATTTGCACTGGTTTGCCTGCATATGAGTACGTATCATAGATAACACAATATGCATGGGAGGCAGATGAAAATAAGAATTGAACGGTGCCTGAAGGAGGGCTGATTAGCCTTTATCAGATATGACACACTAACCACCGAGGCTCCTTGCTGGAATACCCGGTTAAAATCTCTGCAGTGTCAAATTTCATCCTCCTAAGCAAAGAGACACTTTCCATAGTGTTTGTGTGAATCTTCTGGATAAGCCCTGGAGACTGAAACCGTCTCAGCTTCATGTGGGCATTAAAAGTCCCACCCACATGTTTAAAAAAAGCCCCAAACCCAGAAACGCAAAAGCTGACATTTACTCTAAAATGTCTTCTTCCTGCATCGCTGCATGGTATCCCGTGTGAGCGGCGCTGCCTGCCTCCTCGCTGGTGCCGGATGCATTTCAGCAGGGCTGCGGGCATCCTCGTGGGCATTCACATGAATGGCCCAGCTGAAAGCCAAGAGATTATTTTGCACACGCAAAAGTGTGCGCACAAACATGCACACGGACACTAGCACAGTGTTTTCTGGGAGAAAAACCAACTACAACCCCCCCCCCAACCCTAAGCAGCCTCTGTGTCAAAAGCCCTTTTATAAAAGCCTCAGTAGCTGAAGAATTGCCATTGTTTCAGTCTCCAGTGAGTGCTAGTCTTAAAATATTTCCAGCTCAGAGCAGGCTTTGACATTCTGCCCAGACCCAGGAGAGGGAACAAACATGAGTTCAGAAATGTTTCTACAGGGCACAGATCCTTCTTCTTTTTGGAGAACCACGTTCAGCATCTCGCATCCTGTGGCTAACGTCCCCCAAAGTGGGGGATACGCCCCAAAGCACCCCCAGAAGCAGGGCAGTGGGGACTTCTTGGGGGCTCCTGGTAAGGCAGGGAGAGCTGGCCCGGCTTTCACGCCAAGGCGCCAGGGTTTACTTTTCGTGCTTTTACTCAGCCTTTCCCTCGCGAGCAGCAAAACCATTTTTTCTCCCCCAGAAATACGGCACTCCAGGCTGCTCTTTTTGCTTGAACGCCGATGGCTGTGCAGACTTAACTCCCCACCCCATTGGATGCCAGCAGATGTTCCAAAAGTGCAGGCTGTTTAGACCCTGGAAATCAAAGAAGACAGAAAGTATGCAGTGGTATTAATCTCCCTTAGCCTTTTTGGTGTGTTCACCAGTGATCCTGGGTGTGAGAGAGCACAAATTTGGGAGGAAGAAGCTCTCAATGCTTCACTCTCTCCATCGCTGCACGCAGGAAGGGCGTGTGAGGGACGGACCACGGCACACGCGCCCACCGCAGCATTTGCTTCCATGTGGTGGTGGGAGCTGGGGTAGGAGGACCTCGGGACAAGGCTGTCCCTGGGACTTGACTCACCGGGGAGTTGCAGCACAGCTCTTTGGCCAGCGTTCATGGTTTCTCACCCTTCCCCTTTCCATCATGTAAAATAAGGAGAGGAGCTGGCATGTAAGTTACCGGCTCAGCTACACTTCTGCAGGCCAAGGTCGTTCCCCACTTTCTTCCAAAAAAATTTTTGGCAGAAAAGTGCAGAAAACTGTCAGAGGTCTGCAGGCAATCGGGAACTCTCTGGCTGCCCTGGGGTCTGCGGGGTCTGCCTGCAGCGCTGATGCCCAGGCCTGCCTTGGGAGCGCTGCTGAGAGGCTGCGTGCTCCAGAGAGCACGAGCTAACGTGTGCTTATCTCCGCTGCGAGCACTCGTCATGTTGGATAAAGGGCAGTGTTTACCCAAGAACAATGTGGGGTTAAAATTTAGTAAGTCCTTGTGCAACTCTTTAGAGAGAGGCAGTGAGGACAAATAAACATCTCTTAAAATACAGTCAGTACTCAGGCTCGCTGTTTAATTCATTCTCTGGAAATGCATGTTGTTTATAGCCATTCATTGCAGGAGCTAGGAACAGCAGGGGTTTGATCCACTCCAAATTTCAGGCAAAATAATATGATCCTCGTTCTTCTCTTGTTTGTTCTTAGGAGAGAACACAAGGTCAAATCTTCACCTAGTGCAAAGTTTGGTCTAAACTACTGATTTTTTTATTTGAGAAAGTTTCTTCTCTGCTTACTCTTTCTCCCTCTCACCATGCCTTCCCCTCCCTCCAGCTAGCGAGCCTGGGAGGAGCCCAAGTTCCCAGAGGATTTGGGTTTCCTCTTTGAGTGATAAACGCTTCTGGGGGGAATCAAAGCTGGGTGGCCAAAACCAGAGGCTCCCGAGGTTGAAGGTTAGGATGTCTCGTATCTGCTCCCCTCCCATGGAGAGACAAGCAGGGGAGCAACCACGTGTGGGACATCCAGCTCCCTCCTCCCTGGGGCTGCCCACCCTGCCCCGGGGGATGCTGCAGTGGGCCCCGGCAGAGAAATCCCCCTTCTCTGGGAGCTGGTTCAGCTCCATCCGTTTCACAAAGCTGAGAGGGAACAGTGCCAGCCTTATTGACAGAAAACCATGAACTGGGTCACTTTGCCCATTCCCCTCCCAGCGCAGAGCTCTCCTCATGCACAGACAAACAGGGAGCTTATTGCTCAGGGGGATGTACAGGGCACGGCGTCGGTACTGGTCCAGGAGCTGCACGCAGGCTGGCTTTGCTCAGATGAGCCCAAAGCCTCAAAGAAATGCTCTTCATCTCTAGGATGAGAGCCTAACCTGCCCTCTGCCAAGGGCTGGGCATTGGGGGGGGTTGAATGGAGGGAGAAGGGGGGATCCTTGTTCATTTTAATAACCTCATGGCAGTGCCGGAGCCAGCGATGTGCCTGACCTACATACAGCCCAGAGCTGTCTGAACACAATTGATCCATTGGCAAGAGAGCGAACGCAGTGGTGGGGGGAGGACCTGCCCCGCTGTACCCAACTGGCATCATCCCCCCCGGTCAGCCGGGAGCCGGCGGCACTGTGGCCGTGTCACGGTGTCTCACAGCCGGGATGAAGCCACGTGGCAGCAGCTTGTCCTCCGTGCTGGGCACCACGTGCATCCTGCAGCCCCAGCATCCCTGCCCCGTACCCTCCACGCTCAACAGCCCCAGCACAGAGCAACCTGGACCCGTGGACATATATTTTGAGATGTTCTCCTACAGCAGACTTTCCTTTTGTGTAACTGGCTTCTGGTAGGGAAAGGTGTTGGTTTGTGTGTGCCCCTGGGCCACCTCTAAGTAATGCACACAAGGTTTTGGCCGCTATTAAGTCAAAAGGCATGCTCTTTGGCTCAGAAGCTAGATTCACATCTCCTTACAGAGCCTGCTAATGGATCATCAGTGGATTCGAGTGTCCTTCCTCCCCAGTTGTCTAGTTTATCCAGCCTGGCAACACACCCGTAAGCCTTTTCCTTCGACTCTGTTGTTTTAGCATCTTACACCCTTGGGCCACTCTCGCCGACCTCACAGGTTCTGCTGCGAAGGATGGATATTTCTGTCATAGTTTGCTCTTTTCTGTCCTTCAGCAGAGGTTGGTAGGCTGGCAGGAATATAACGGAAAACACAGGGAGGAAAGGGAAGACACTATGGTGCCAGGTGATTTTTTTTTTCCCAAGTCCCCAAATTCTCACTAATTAAGAGCTAGGGGGAATAAAAATACCATCTGGTGACACAGTGGGCATAATCCTGCAGTCTGCCTCTCCCCAGGCATGTGGACACAAATTCACTTGCCTGGCTGCTGGTGGCATTAGCCAGTGAGTGTCAATCTGGGGGAGGATGGATCAACACCCAGAGCGAGAGACTGCGGCGTGGGCAGCAGTGTGGAGGAGGATTGAGAGAGGTGGGTGATGGACAAGAGGATGTGCCCTCACAGTGGGTAACTCTTTTGGGACAAAAGCCAGGTCTTCTGGGTGTCGGTGCCATGGCCCTCCCCTTGGGTTATATCTTCACTATTAGTGCTACCTACATGGAGCAGCAGACTTTACCTCTGACGGTAATTACAGAGCTCGTTAAACACAGAAAACCAAACCCTGGTGCGGAATAAGGAAAAATAAGGCAAGTTAAAAGGTGGGCAGAGTCTGGAGTTGCCTCTTCCCGGCGGCATCGCTTTGCTCCTGGGAAAGCACCGTGCCAAGTTTCAGTTTTACACAGCAGAAATGAATCACAGCAAATTGCTGATGGAGCCTCTGCCGCCGTCAAACACCAACTGCTTCGGTATAAAGGGAAAGTGCTGCTGGCCCCCGCTCCTGCCGTCTGAGCGCAAGGCTGCTAATTAGTAAATAAGGGATAATCCGATCAATTAAATGCTCAGCCTGGAGGCTGGAGAGGAGGGCACACCGTGCGGGGTCGGTGCGGGGCTCGGGGCAGCTCTGGGTGTGCGGGGGGCTGGCGGGGGCTGGCGGGGGTATCTGCCACGGGATCCTCCTTGAAACCCAAGCAAGCGATGCCTCTCTCACTGAACAGTTCTCCCTCTCCGGTGAATGTGTGGTTAATTGGGATGCAGTGAATTTGGACTGTGGGATGGATGCTCAGTGTGTCCCATGCCCCCCAGGTACTCTGGGCTTTCCTCCGGTGGGCAGGCGCGATGCTGGGGGTGATGAACACAAGGCAGAGAGGTTTTTATACCCTGAGTGCATGGGCAGGCTCCATCCCTCCTCTGGCCATCCCTCCAGGGATGGAGGGGCTGGAGCCTGTCCAGACCGTGCCCTGTCCTCATCCCCTAAGTGATCCCAGTGTCACCACAGTGGGTAAATAGTGGCTGCCTGCACCCGTGGAGTCTGGCACCTCATCGGCGAGCGAGGCAAAGGCAAGCTGCAGGAATCGTTGACTTTTTCCAGACTTGCAAATTCAACCTCAGGAGAGCAGCAAAAGGAAATTAAATGCTCACTCGATGATGGCAAGTAGGGCTCTCCCGGGGCTTTGCAGCAGCCAGGGCGGCTCACCTGCAGAGCCCAGGGCAGGGGGACCCAGCCGTGGGTCCCAATCCTGCTGCCATCCCCATGTCAGCCCCCCGGCAGCCCTGTGCCCCCCGTGGCTCAGCCCTGCCCCAGCAGATCCCTCGTACAAGGGTTTTTCTGAGCATCCCTTGCTGCTTCCCCTCAGCCAGCTTCAGCACTATTAAAATGTTTTCCACCAACACCGATTTCAATTACATGTTTTTAAAAAGTCATTAAAGAGAATTCCCCATGAAATTATTTTTATTTCCCGCCTCTTCTCCCTGCCTTCCCGCCCCTCCGTCTACTTCCAAACTAATGAGATTAATTGAAAACTACAAACATTTTCCAAGGGCTGAAGGCAAATGCAATGTCAAACAAATGTAACGCTTCCTAAGCTGCGCAGGATCACATCGACCCTCCCTCTGGCTCGCCTGCTCAGAGCATCCGTCCCGACAAGGGGCTGCATTTTGCAGTCTCAGAGGGTGCTCAGGTTTTGAAACCTTTGATTTTTTTTTCCCTCCTTTGAGGAAGGAAGGAGAAAGTGCCTGAGGAATGAGAGCTGTCAGATGCAATAACGTGAAATCTTACTTTTGGCTGGCAGGCAGAGGGAGGGGGTCTCTCTGGCATGTGGCATTACTTGGGGAGGTTGAAACAGGGAAGCGGGGAGGAATATTAGAAAAGTTATTCTGCTTTCTCTCAGCCCCGCAGGTAGGAAAAGAAAAATAAAATCCCCCAAACCCAATAACGTGCAAACCAAACCCAACAATAGCCCTATTCACCTCCCAGGCTTTTATCCGCTCCCAGTGTTTGATTCCTCCCATCCCGGCGCTGGGTTAATCAATAGAACAAATCTCTGGCGTCGCACCTCTCCCGGCCCCCACTGGCTCCTCCAGGATTGATTAAAGCAAACAGCCATTTGCAGGGCTGCACGCCTCCGAACACAGCACACTTTTTCAGGCTCCCTTGCTACCGCCTGCTCAGGATAAATAAAGGAGAGGGAAGAATATCGGAGATTTGTTACTCGGTGGAGCAACTGCTCAGCGTCACCTTCCCTCTGGTGCTGCTTTAAGCAGGGCGAAGGAAAGCCTCAAATAAAGCCCCAAACCCTGCTGAATTACGTGGGATCATACATTTATACATATGTATACACACACAGCAGTGAGGAAGATGGCAACAATAGTTTTGGAATTGGAGAAAACAAATTTATTTACATGGAACATGCCCCCAAAGCCCAGTTTGTGCAAACACACGGGCACTGATGACGGCAGAGATAATTAAGGCTGCAGAATGGACTTACTCCTTTGCCATGACGACTTTAGCCTTACTTACAGCTCATATGTGCTGCCAGCCCCTCTCCTCGCAGGGGCATGGATGGATTTCGGCGGGACCACAGGGAAGATGCTGTGAGATGCCCGTGGAGGGTCTGGCGCGTCACCCCTTTGTAAGAGCGTGGGGTGCCTGGAACCGGAGGGTGCATAGAGAGCAACGAGCATCGGCCCGGCACCGGCACGGGCAGGGGACCAGGGCAGCCGTGGGATGACCTGCCCTGCTGCCGATGCAACAGCCAGGCCAAAAAAGACCGCGGCGGATCGAGTCCCCGACACCTTCTGACAAGTTAAAAACCTCCAGTTTATTAAAGATACATTCCTACGCTAATAAAAGACATGTTGTCTGGTGGTGGAGAGGCTGCAGGATGTTATGGTTGGAATGTTCCTTGGCCCTTGTGTAATTAAAAGCCCCACCAGCTGTGTATCTGCGAGAAGCTATTTCCCCCCCCACCCAGACAGACAGACTTGATGTTTTCTGTCATCTCCATGATGTCACCAGCTCCCCTTTGATGTGTGCCACCGAGGAACCACTGAGGCTTACGACTCCGGGGGGATATTTGTCTGAGTACTGCTCATTAGACGACCCAGTAGGATGGAGGCAAGATTAATTGCAGAAGGGAAGAGACCGATCCCTACATCCATATTCATTAGCGCATTAGGGCTTGGTGGCCACTGTGGTGGGCCAAATGCAAAAATAATAATAGGACGAAGTCACTTCCCTGAAGATTTCAATAATGGGACAAAAGGATGGATTGTTTTCCCCATTTCATGTGGGGAGGATGGAGACGCAGAGCAATTAAAGGCTTGCCTTAACATAATAAAGCAGACTATCCCACAAGGGGCGTGCAGTGGAGCCAGACCCAGAGCAGATCCCCCCGATCCCCCTTCTGTGCTTTCACATTTGTATAACACGATGAAACCACAAATTTGCAGTGGTTTCCTTATGCAAGTCATCCTCCTGGACTGGCTGGTGGCAAGTAACGTTGCAGGGGTGGCCAGGGGTACTTAAAGCAGCAATGCTGAATGCTGCCGCAGCCGGCAATGCCGGACCAGCCCTTGGGGTTTGTAGGGCATGAATGAACTGGGGTCTGAGCAAATGGCCTCAGGAACTCAGCCCTCCCTGTGCTGAGTCTTCTGACTCCACAGCATACAAACCAACCTCCTAAAATCACTGGAAAACACGTTGTTCCTATTCTTTTTCCGACACCCTCGTTCTCATCACCGTGTTACGTGCTGGAGACAAAAGGCTCTCCCACGGCACAGCTCGGATGCTCCCCGGGGACTCTTGGCCCCTCTCTAGTGACCTGGATTTTCCAGGGACAGAAAAAGCTGGAGGCAAAATCCTGCTTTTATAAAGGAACATATTTTATGCAAGCCCTCAGATGTGTCGTCTTTGGGCTCTGGGGGTCCGTGGAGGACAGCTGGAGCCCATCCTTCTGCCCAGGCTTGGTAGACCGTTACACTGGTGGCTTCTGAGTTGTTATTCTGAGTTAGGTGAAAAACAGCCCCACGACAGCAGAGAGGGCACAGCACAGGTTGTAGGAACAGTATGTCCTCTCTGCTCACACCCTGGCCGCTTGCTGGGGCAAATACCGGTCCCAAGCTTCCGAGTGAACATTTCTGCACGTATTTACCCTGCAAGCAGCCCAGAACTGGATTAAGATAAGGTGAGCGCTGTGACGATGTGGAAATGCCTGTCAGGCCTACAAACCTGCAGGGTGAATTAAGCAATCATGTTCCCAGGACATACATAAAAATAAGTAAAAAACACTATTAATCCATAGCAACAAAAGGAGATAGCATGGCAACAGCAGCAACTGCTGCAAAACAAAACAGTAACAAGAAGAGAGCAGGGGAGAGAGAAAATAAAGCCCTGCTCTGTCCTTCAGGGGTTTTTAAGGTAAAGTGGGATGTTGCATCCCAGGTCGGTGGGCGTCAGCGCATGGCCTGGGTGCTGATGCGAGGGGCTGGCTGCGTGGTCCTGCATCGACCTGTGCGCAGCTCTGCTCGGCTGCTGGGGTCCTGGAGGGTCCTGGGGTGCCTGGTTTGGCCTCCAGAGCTGGGAAGGGGCTGCAGCGAGGCAGTGGCCGTGGCACGGGGCGGTGGTGACGGCATTTCCCAGGCTGTCCTTAGGGCAGGTCTGAACTGCTGTGGTTTTCTGGGGGTACCTGAGCCTGTGCTCGGGCTGAGAAAGGTCCCAGCTCCTGATGGTCACCAGCAGAGCAGGGCTGGGAGCTGATGATACCAAACCCATCGTGGGGTTTTTTTTTTGGTAATTGCTGTTGAGAAAATTAAAACAACACATGGCCAGCACAGGAGGAAGAGTCCTCAACAGCAGCTCACAGTCACTTCACAAAGATAAGCTGCTCATGGCTGTTGGTACTGTAGAGGAAAAAGAGCCTTTTACTCCTTAGGACTGATGTGCCATGGACTTGCTGGATTAAATAACTGAGCCCATGAGCAGAACTGCTCCTCAGAGGCAGCCCTGCTGCGCTCCCACCCTCCAAAATGATGCTTTTGGCTCTGGTGAGGGCAAACCCCCCCAGGAAACAAAACTGGGATAAACTCAGCATCAAAACAAGGCTCAAACCCTGTTTTGAACCCAGGTAATGCTCTGCTGTGGGTGCGTAGGAAGAGCGTGATGGAAATAAGCCCTAATGGGTGTTAATTTGAAGTGGCAAGTTTGTGAGTCAGGCGGTGGGGTGCAGGGGGAGGAGTGGGCAGGCGGCACGATGCAGGGATGAGAAGTGTTGCTGCTTCTGCTGCGTGGTGAAAGGGGTTACGTACTCTTCTGGCATGGCAGGCCAGGCCGAGAGCACCGCAGCGACGTTGGGTGGGCTTGGGATTTGGAAGGAGAAAGGGAGCTGCATGGAGAGTAGAGAGGGGATTGCATAAAGCTGAGTTGCAGGCAATTTGGCTTTATCGGAACCCACGTTCAATGGATCGTTGTTAAAAGGAGGAGATTTTCCATGCTGTGAGAGCCAAAGCAAATACAGTGAAACTTAATTAAATACTTGCCTGCTAAAATAATAATTTTCTTATGAATTGAGGAAGGTGAAGTACAATGAGAGATGGACCTGATAAAGGAACAATGATTCTCCAGTGTGCCTGGCAGAAGTGCACAGGTAAAGAGCACAATAAAGCAGTTTTTTTGGTGGGGAAGGTTCTCCACTTTTTCCCTCACACAGATCCATGTGTAGGATGCCTTCCATGGCTCTGCTGGCTGCCGAAGCCCTCATGTACTGCTTGTCTCCATCACAAAACATGAACATACAATCCAGTGCTGCTCTACACAGTCAGCTCAAGGAATGGTATTGTCTGAATTACCAGCAGCGAATGGAAATACTAATGCTTGTCCAGAGGAAATAGAAGGAAGGGAGGGAAAAAAAAATCTGTGAATAACTGCAATTTTAATTCTGCTCTTGCTTGCCGGTGCTGGGGAGACGGGAGGCACCTCGTCTGGTGGGCCTGGGGCCACTTCTGCACTCCGAGAACTTGTTCAGTGGGGCTCTGGACAGAAAAAAATGTCAGCTGGAAGAAAGCCCTTCCAAATAAGAAGTGAATGGTAATATCATCATCATACAAAGAACCCGGGAGAATCGTTTCAAGAGGCAAAGCTGGAAAAAAAAGAAAAGAAGAGGTCTTGAACTGTGCACCTGCAGGACTGGCTGCCTGTGAGCGTGCGGAGCATGCCTTGCATGCGCGTGTGCGCTCCTGTGGCACAGCCGGAGCGCTTGCTCCCAGGTCTGCAAAAATTGCAGACTTAGAGGCCAGGCAGAGATTTCTTTTGAAAGCTAAAATGTTTTTTCTGTTTAGACAGCAAAAAATTAGGACGGACAGATGGCTTTCACCTTTAAAGGGCTCCTCCCCGGCAGCACACCGTGGCAGGACCGCTCCTGGCTCACCCCGCTCTGCCTCCGCTCCTCCAAGCCCTGGGGCTTCAGCATCTTTTAGCACCCCAGAAAAAGACGCTTTCCATCTCTCCCCGGGCTGTGATAGGCGTCAGGGCACCAATGTAACGTAGCAAAATGGGGAGAATAAGAAGCAATTTGGAGCTTTTCTCTTTTTTCAGTGGTTGGCTTCATCTCAGCACTGCCAGCTCCAGCCAGTGCGTTTGACTTCTTGGGTTTGACTCAGGGTTCGTGGGTTCAATACTTTTATGTCGAGGCCTCAAACCATGGGCGAAGGGTTAGGCCAAACCCCTGTTTTTCCATTATTTCAATAAATGTGATCATTTTAAGAAAGTTTGGTATTCTAGCCTCCTCCAAATGCAGATATTCTTTCTCTCTCTCAATGCCCCCCCCCCGAAACCAAAACACTGAATTTGAAGCCTACGTTACTAGGCATTGACTCTTTTAGATAAGTTGAACATTACCTCATGGCTGAAATTACAGAAATAAACCCGCTAATAAAACAGAAAGTAATAACTTCTACCCTCTTTGTCTTTCTATGGGAGTCAGGAATGGCTTAGTCTGTACAATAATTATACTGTATGCACGGCAAAAAAAGTTCTTGACTCCTGCCATTCCCAGCCCTTCCCCACCAAAGGGGGAAAAAAAAAAGTTGGCAATAAATTTAAAACAGTTTTATTTACCTTGAACTACTCAGCCAAGAATGCACATTATTTAGGGACTGGAATAAAAAGCCATTCACTCTAGTTCAATTGGCCATTTAGTTCAATTTGTGTGTGTTACTGCAGGTAATTACTATGGTAATAATGTACTGTAATCTGCGCTGATTTGGAACTTGTCCTGTTTCTGTATTAATAATAAGTGCCGTATATGTACTAATTACCAGTTTGTTACCATGGTTATTTGCGTAGATGCCATGTTAATGATACCCTGGAAACATAAAGCAATCACATTTTTGAATTAAATCTTTGTGGTCTCTTTAGTGCTAAAAGCCCAATTCACATAAAATAATGATGAAGAAAATGAGATCATCGTCGCTGACTTGCCAGCAAGCTGATTAGCTGCACTGCATAAATATACGATTTTACCATACTGAAAAATTAGAGCCTCCAAAACATTTTCCATGGTTGCTAAGTAACTTCCCAAAGATTACATCACTTACAGGAATACGCGGTGCCAAATCTGTCATGCACACATATTTATAGAGCATACAGTGTGGGGAATGTATGCTTGGCGGAGAGGGCTCCGGTGCTGCCATAGGTGTAAGCCGCTGGCTCCCTGCCAGAGGAGGGGGGTAAATAAACAGGCATCCCTCCCCTTTCCCGACAAACTCACACACATCCCCCTTACTCCTCGGAAGGAGCCAGGAGGCAATCCAGAGACATCTATTTGTTAGGATTATTTAAAGCCAGAAGGGACCTCTGCTGTCCCTCCTCTACAATAATTTCACGCTGCAAGTCCTGCACTGGCTTGTATCTCTTCTCCTCTTTAAATTGAACCGAGCAGCACATTTTGGGGGATGATTTGTTGGAAATGCATACTGGAAGGGACAGGGCTGGCTACCGCTGCCTCCTGGTCCGAGCGAGCACTGCTGTGTGTCACCACGTGCTGGGTACATGCTTGCGCAGGGCAGACGTCTCGAGGTTTTGCTGTGGGACGACGAACAGCGTTTGTCCCTGCAAAGCTTCTCCCCACAATCTGCCGTCCAACTTGTTCTGCAAACAACCTGCTATTCCCACGCAGCAGCTACCTTGCTGGCCATGCTGGATCTACATTACAATTAAAAATAGTTTATTGGCAACAAAACCATTCCCTTTTCCCTGATCGCACAGTAAACAATGGGTCCTTCCTACCCTAAAATTAATGGCAATTCTTTAACCAGATGACACTGGTGCAGGGGCTGGGGATGGGGAAACCTGGAACAGTGAAGCTATGTGTCCCTGCAGACAGCAAGGAATAAGGTAGGGAAAACTATAGGTCCCAACCCTATAGTAAAGTCTGATCCCTACTGCTGTGGGTGAAGCCCCATGGATCTGGAGCCCTTGCAGGTCCGTTGGGAGCAGCAAGACCCAGAGGCTGCGGGAGGCAGCGGGGTTTGGGCACCCTGCGTCAGCCGAAGGATGGAGCTGGGGGTCTCCTCTCTCGCTGGCAGGGTTTGTCCAGGAGGTGAACAAGGATGTGGGAAAGAGCATCCTGGTGGGTCTGCTGGAGAGAAACCGGGGTCCTGGACTGCGTGTACCTGGGAGGACCAACAGCCACTGCAATACCGGCCAAAAGCCCCGGGAAAATCACAACATCAGTTTGCCAAGTGAATTTGCCTGACCCTCGGCACGTCATGGAGGGGCTGGCTGAGGCACCCGCTGGAAGGTGCCCCCGGCTTTCACCCGGCGAGGAGCCGCTGGACCACGGCCGCAGTGGGAGTGGAGTTTCTCTCCGTTATCCTCCCTCCGCTTTGGCCCGAGGCCATCGCAGCATTTTCCTCCCTGCTCCTGCAAAACCCAGTCCCGCGCAGCGGATGTCATGTCATTCGAAAAGCTACTTAGTGCTCTTTATTATCTGGTCATTATTTTTCCACTGAAGCCTGAGATAAGCAAAGCATAAATCAAACCAGAACAGGAGCCACTTGGAGCAGGTAAAGAATGGAAAAGATTTTAATCAGCGAATCTGGGCAAGAAAAGCCAAAAGAGGGAGAGGGAGGGAGGAAAGGGGGGTGAGAAACAAAGAAAGGGAGAGAAACACCACTTGTTGTTTGTGGGATGAAGACAAATGTTTCCAAAGCCACATTTTCCACATGACTCCCAGTAAAAGCTCTTGGTTTGATTATTAATCGCAGGGCGGCCTCCATCCATCACTCCATCCCTCCATGCCTCCCGAGCTGTTTGATGTGCTACCCTCCGCTCTCCCATCCCGCATTCCCCACATCGAGCGGTTCTGACAGGGGAAAGCTCGGGAAGTTATTCCAATAAAGAAAATGCAATCAAATAAAGAGAGGAGGAAATAAATAAAACTATCAGGAAAGCTGCTGCTGCGTTGGATGGAACCCTGCCTCTCGAGGCTTCTGGAGAGCTGCTGACACTGGGACCGTCTTCTGAAATGGATGGACTTTGCCTCTTGCCTCATACATCTGTTTAATGACCTCTCCTTGCAGGCACTTGACATGTGATTTATGGGATATAAATTTTACCTCTTTGCTTCGGTGTTGCAATTGCTACGTTCTGCAAGGTGAGAGCACCTCACCCTGCCGGGATGCCGTGCTGGCTCCCTCGCCCCCCTGCTTGCCGAACTTTCTTGCTCTGGCCCTTCCTTTAAAAAACAAACAAAAAAACCAACCAAAAAAACAACAGACCTTCAAAAATGTGTTTTTTCCTTTTTAAAAGAAAACTGCTGCTGACACAGCCTCCGCAGCGTTCAAGGCTGATGGCACTTTTCAGAAAAAGAAAACAGCAGCATCCCAGCTGATTTCCTGCAAATAATAATAATAATAAAAAAAATATAAAAATAAGTAAGTCCTTAATTCTTTTACTGGCATCTGTAGCCTCTAATTCATAAATTCATCAGGACTTTCCCAGGATGTCAGTTTTGGCAAATGAGCCCTGAGTTGCTTCATGCTAATGGAGCGGTGGGCTGCCTGACCTCAGGAAATAGAGAGGCCAAACATGAAAAAACAGAGCCGGGTTCAAGGCTGGGGCTGTGAACCCCAGATTTGAGGGTGAGGTCGGGAAAGGGTCAGGGAAGCATTGTGTGCGCGCGCGGGAGAAACACTGGTTTCTATTTAAAACCTTTCATGCCGCTGCCAGAGACCTCTCGCCATTGTGTGCGGGAGCAGCCCGGCTATTGAGAAATGCGCCTTGAAGATCCTGACTGCAGGAATGGGAAAAGATTGGAAACAGTCACACTTACGTGTTACAAGCCAAACCCTCCCCTACCTTGGGAAGAAAGGGAGGGCGAGATCTGCCTGGATCTTTTCAGCGGCTAACGCAGATGGATTTGCTTTGGCATTTAAGGGTGATGGATGTGCGAGGTGCTATTCATTAGAAATGATTTGTTGGGGCCAGCGTAGCTCGCCTGCCCATTAGGACGCATTTACTTCGCAGGTTAGTAATGATGGGTGCGCTTAATAGTTTCTAAGTATCAGAGGGCATTAAAAAGCCCTGGAAGAGAAGGCTATCAATATTTACAGCTTCAATTTGTTGGGGGAGGAAATCAGTGCGTGTGCCTGGAAGGGGTGTCCGCCCCGAGTCCCTGCTCGCCGGTGGTGGGTGTTGGCATGGGGGAGGCTGGAGCGGAGCAAGGGGGAACGGCTGGGAATCCGGTTGTGCTTTGTCCTTAACGCATCCAAGCGATGTGGCAGCAGCAGCTTGTTTGGCTCCGGTGGGGGGAAACTGAGGCCCATCACCAAATTCAGGCGCACACCAAAGGCAGAGCCAGTGGCAAAGCCCAGCGGCCGCGGGTCCAGCCCTGGGGGGTGGTGGTCCTGTTGGGGTTGCCTCTCCGCGAGCATCATGGACCATGATCAAAGGAGGCGGAAGGTCATTCAGTGAGGGATGATTATGGCTATTACATCCCAATTCCCTTCCCCTGCCCTTCCCCCCCAGCCCGGGCTTCTCTCAGAGCGAGATCCCGTTAACAGCCCTCTGCTGATGGGCGGCCATTTACTTAAGTCCCAATTTTTCATTAAAATAGCACATATGGCTATCAAGCATCGCAAGGTCACAGGGCTGCATTGTCTCAGCTTAATATGATGCTATTAAGGCTGGACTATAATGTCCCAGATACAGCAAGTTCAGCAGCATAAGATCAAGCATTGGGCAAGACTGCAATTTCCTCCTGTCCTCCTGCTATGATCTTATCAAAGCCTGACTGATCTCTATATACGAAATCGCACCAGAGAGCATTAAATATCATGAAAGGCTCTGCTTCCACCGACCCGCGGGGAGGTTGGGTTCACAGCCTGTCTCCCTTTGTGTCGCTGCATCCCCTCTCCGGCAGGGTCCGGGGCGGCATCGGCTGGGGTGCTTCAAGCATCCAGGTTGAGAAACGGGTGCGAGTTCACGTTTTATCTTTGCCATTGGTTTTTGTTTTTTTGAAGCCTGACCTCCATTCAAGCCCACATGGTTTTGAGTCTAATTTTTTGCACAGCTCGGCATCGTGCTGCCGCCTCTCGGCTGCCCTCATGGCCACCACGCTGGCCTGGGACCCTCGGAGCGGTGGCCATCACTGCTCTCTGCAACCCTCAGCAACCCTTTTATTTCTCCCTCAACTAAACTAGACACGAATAATTCTTTTCTTCCAGCCGTTATCTTCCTATCTGAGCTACAAGTGCCTACATGCAGTCCCTTTATCTTACCACGTACTTGTACAGTTCCTAGCACAGCAGGGCCCTGCTCTTGGTTCTTGATGAAATGCAGGAAGACTAGCTAACAATTATGGAACAGAGGCAGAGGTAGGAAAAGGTAGACTGGAAACTGTCTGGTGGCTTTATTAAGTCATGCAAAGATATGGCACTTATTGACTCACTGACACTGATGTACGTGTGCCCACATGGGGGAGGTTTTCATAGGAAGAAGAAAGCACGTAAATAAAGGCAAGTTTGTGTGCACACCAGCCCTGCCAAAGAGGAAACATCTCTCACAATATCTCCATGAGAAAGGTTTGCAGAGCAAACAAATGTGTTATTTCATCTCAGTAGCACGGAGGCACGCCAAGTCCCCCTGCAGCCCCCTCCGAGGTGTGCGGTGAGCCTCTGCGGAGGGAGCGGGGAGGACCGGCACGGAAGGAACACGGTGGCTGCTCCCAGCAGATGTGCGGGGTGACACCGTGCACGCACGGCCGTGCCGTGGTGCCGCCGCGCCGGGTCGGTGCCTCTGCAGGGCCCCGTGCACACCGGGCGAGCCGGGGGATGAGAGGGCGGCAGCGGGAAGGGGCTTGCTTGCAAAAGAGACCTACCAACTCGCCAAAAAGGAAAACAGATGCCAAAGCCAAGCTCCTCTGCCATTATTTCCCATTTGAGTCAGAAGAGCTTAAAAGATAATTAGTTAATTGAGCAATGGAAGCCATCTCCCTATAGCTATGTGTCAGCTCCTATTAGCTGCTCTGTAACGTTAACTGAGAATACACAGATACTCTCTGGAGATATCGATCATTTATTTACCAGGCCCTGTGCTTCCCCTTCCCCTTCGGTGGGCAGGGATCGCTGCGGTGGGCAGCCGCTCCATCACGCCGCGCCGGGCTCCGCAGACAGCCGTCAGCTGCAATTGTTTTCTAGTGAAAATAGATGTTCAGTATTGATCTCTTTCCTCCAGTGGAGTCCAGGGGCCTTCTCCTTAGTTACTCTAATAAAACACAACTAATTAAATTTGTGCCTTGCTTTTTCAATATTGCATTATCCTAATTACTAATTAAGGGGACCACATGTAAGGGGTAGGCATTATTCCCTGCAAAAGATCCCCTAATGGCTTAAATGACATCTCATAGAAGGAGGAAATCTTTCAGCAAAGGCCAAGACTGAAGCTTGGGAAGGGATCCCTGGGGGCAACTTAACAAGAGGCTCTTTAACTCTTCAGCCGCTGCCCTGGTATTTGCTGAATCATGAACTATCTGGGAAAGTACCCGTGCAACGCTGCCCTGCACATGGGAAGCAGCTGACAGGCAGAGAAGCTGCGCACTTCTGTGTGAGGAGAAATTGGGGAGGAATTAAAAGGAATGGGGACACCCGTGCATGCCACTGTCTGCCTGGGAGAGCACGTCAGGGGAAAGTGGAGGAACTGCCTCTTCAAGATGAGTGGGTTGCCCACTCGTGTCCTCCCACACCAAGCCCAGCCACGCAGCCTGATGTGGACATACTGTCCGGCCCGTACGGGGACATACCAGAGCTGGGGCTTGTCAGGGAGGAAGAACCCTTTCAAGCCTGTACACGATGTCCTGCTCTCATCAGGTCTGTGCCAAAGTGGTTTCCTTACGTTCCAAGCAGCAATTAAATGCACAAAATTATAGAGAAACCTCTTTGGCGGACCACTGGCAACAGGGGGAAAGCTTGCCACTCTGCGCTCCAGGAGCACCCAGTCATTACCAGTGACTCTGGCTAATGAAGCACTGGGTGATGCGCTGAGCAAGGGACGCCAAATAAGAGACAGGCTTAAACCAGACCTCCAGGCTCTTAGCATCCCTGCTTTGGTACTCGGACCAAGTTAAGCTGGCTTCTACACAAGGAGCTTTGAATCAATCCCAAACTTCCTTTAATATGCCCCAGGGACCAACGATCAGCTGTGCAGGAGCCTGCGCTGGGCTGCGCTGACCCTCTCCCCGCTGGAGCACCCTTCGCTGGAGCTCACTAACGTTTTCATTTCATTTTCCGTGTGAATCGCTGCTCACACTCTGGCTGTTCTGGCTTCATAAGTCACCAGTTCATTTCTCATACAGCTCTTTTAGAAACATGTTTTTCCCCTTAAATATGTGGCCTGAAAGTGTGAACTGAAATTTATGCTGAAAAGAATTGGGAAAGAATAGCAAATATGTACTTACTGGAGGAAAAAAAAAAAATACTTTGAGCATTATAGAGAATCCCCCAACACTGGGACTCACGAAGAACATGTTATGACAAAGATGTAAGCATTTACCAGGGCCAGCTTTACTGCCCAGGGCAGCAATGATACTTAACCTTTGGAATGAGCCTTTCAGCTGTAGGTCTCCACTTGGGAGGAGAGGAGTCACCGGTGTTTGACATCTGGGGAAACTGAGGCACTGCTGCACCTTGTACCAATAGGGGGACTGTTAGAGGTCAAACACCTTCCACATCCTCCCCATTTCCCTTTTCATGATGATTTATGTGTTGCTTTATGTAGCACTGTTACAGACAAAATCTGACCAAGGAACCATATCATTAATTGAAATTTAAAAAGACTCCAGACAATATTGATGTCTATGATTTAGCATCCTCTTGGTTTCTGTTCTGCTCACAGGTTAAATTGATCATGGGTCCATTTTGGCGTATTTTATCTCTCCCTTCCTTGAAGTGATTGAAATCTTAATAAACAAGGATAATACTGACGCCAAAGTTTTAAGCAATAAACATATAAACAGAATGAAGAGAAGCAGAATGCTCACGTCTCTCAACAGTGAAAATTGTTCCATTTTATTTTGCTGTAGCAGATGTTAAGTTTCCAATAATAAAATAAAATAAAAAATCTAAGGGAGACATTTAGCAAAGTATAGCTTTGCACTCCAGAGTTATCACTCCAATTTCAACTGGGACCATAAAGTTTTATGAGCTATTAAATTGTCCTAAACCTCCTTTAACACACTAGCTCTAATGTTGGAGATTAACCATTTAGAAAAAGGAGGTTACCTTAGCAGAGATCGGGCCATTTTCCTGCACTCTTATTCAGTCAATAACACTTTTCTATGGTAGAGCCATTTGCTGGAGTGTGTGGCTGGTAATTAGCCTGCATGCCCTGCAGGTAATGTAGCCGCAGTAGATGCAATCCCTCCCACAGAGCGAGGAGCATCAGCAGCACCAGGACGGATGCTCAGGAGAGCAGAGCTCTAGGCTCTGGGACTCTGGAGAGCAGAGGTAAAATGTCAGCTCCTTGTCTGGCTGCAGTTTTGGTTCCCCCATCCCCCCACCCATTCAATAGGGATTCTCGCGATTTCTTCTTTCCCCATTTCCTTTTCGTTTGGGTGACAAATCCATCTGAACATGGCCTTTGACTATGTTTTATTACCTTGCAGAAGAGACCCTTGATCTTAGCTTGAAGCCCCTGGATGCTAGAGTGAAACTGGTCTGTACACGACCCAGGAAAAGGTTAATAGCAATTTTAATTTGCACTTGCAGAGCTCTTTCCAGAGGAGGAACTTAAAAACACTCCAGCCACATCCACAGAGTGTCACAACACCCTCCAGAAGCCCAGTATTATTTTATTGATTTTTAAACAGGCGCAAACCCAGGAGCAGAGATGGCCTGGATCCACAAAATGATCTTCAGCCTGTTAAAGGGGACTCGTGGGACTCTGCCACTTGTAATCTGCCAAATCGCCACCCTTCATCTCCCGGCTGAACTGGTGTGTAACCCTGTGGGCATCAAACCTCTGAAGGTGTCATCATTTTGACTGCAAGGTAGCCCAGCTGCCTGATGGTTTGGGCTGGCCACACCTGGAAACATCTGTCTTGAGAGAGCTGAGCAGCGTGGGGTTGTCTCACGCTGACGACTTGCAGGGATCTGGCGTTTCTCCTCAAATTTCTGCTATAGCTCCTCTTCCACCATAAGCTCTGGACGGTCTCCCGCTTGGCTGGCTTAGAGCCCTGCTGAGGGCTGCAGTACAGGGGAGCGCCCCAATATTAAGATAGATGGTCGTATCCCCACTTTTCCCTGGTGTTACCTTAAACTTTTTGGGACCATGTGGGAAGCCAGCAGCAGGAGAAGCGGGACCTGCTCCCCCAGGAGTGCCTGGTGAACACAGCCCCGATGCACAGGGAAGAGCCAGGCTGGACCCTCCAGCGGGGCTGAGCCTGGGGTTAACGTGCACAGAGCAACTGGATGGCGAGGCACTGGGGAGAGGGCGGCTCCTTCCCGGGAGAAGTTTTGAAAGAAAGGGTAACCCCTGCTCTATTTTTGAAAGAAATGTTGCAGAGGCCTTCTCCTGCATCCTGCACACCGCCGCTGCCAGGGCTCTGCTGCAGCACGGGGTGGCTTGCCAGCCCTCAGGGGTGGGAAATGTCTCCTCCCAAAAGCCCAATTCCCATTTCCCCTCTGATAAGATCAGCAAAGACTAGTTTTCCCCCTAAATTTTTTTAAAGGCATTTCCTATTTTGAGTCTTTATTGATGGTTTTCCCCTAGCCGAGGGCTTAGAGCGGATACCTCCCAAAGCCAGGGGGGATGTCTTCCCCATGCACACACTCTCATAAAGATTCATTAGGGGATGCTTCAAAGCCTCTGGTAGCTGTGAAAGGAGTAAGCCGGACCCCACTGTCAGTCTCCTCTATTATTGCACAGCCCATGTTCCAGGTTTGGCTGCTCTGGAGGGTCTTTGCTTTCTTCTCAACCATCTGGTGTGGTTAAAATCCTAACTGGGACTTCAAATTCATGGACAGTTGGTGCAACAAGCCAGTGTGCCAGCCTGTTCTGGGGAGCAAGGAGGAGGGTTATCCAACTTTGATCCTTCATCAGACTTTGAGGACATGGTTCACCAGGTTTGTGTACACTGCAGCCTTTTTCTTTTTGATTAAAAAGATGCATTCTCCTGTCTGAGATGCCTCAGACATCAGCAGAAACTGCATTAATAACAGCCATTTAGTACAGCAAGCCCCAGGCTTCAGAAATGCTCTGACTAAGCCTATCTTCACTGGTACAGATGCCTGCGATGTCCCATATCACAGAGAAACAAGATTTAACTGATGCAAGCTTGGAGACTAATAGGACGGTTCATCTACAATTAGCTGGAGGTTTAAACTTGTGGAGCCATATCTTCTTCTGCAACTGGGATAGGGCTCAGAGGAAGAAATCCCTCAGATGTAGCATACTACATTGCAGTGGACATTTTGATTGAGCAAGTTTTAAGACTGAGTCAGAGAGATTTCCTAACACCTCTTCCCTCCCCACACTCCCCAGATAACAAACATCAGCTCTGAAAGACAGAAAAGCCCTGTTTCTCCCTATCCTGACTGGAGGCAGCCGGCCTGGAGTCAGACGGGGATTCAGTGGTCCCCTGCCTGAAGGCTGTGGGTTTCCCTCTGCAATCTTTAATTGCCCTCAACTATTACTGAGATGAGGGGCACCCTAAAAATCCTACATACCTTAATAGAGCTTGAGTTCACAGTTTTCTTCTTCCAAACCCCCCTCTCTTGAGTTAAAGTAGCCCTGATAGAGCAGTCCCATTCTCTACTGGTCCCTACAAGAGCCCCCAGCATCTGCCCAGAAAGCAAGCCCCAGCTGGAGTGGGGCATGGTCTTATATAGCAGCCTCAGTGTCCCACCGTGCTCTGCTGGGGCTCCTGGTCGCAGCCAGGTCTGTTGTCCTCGCCCTAAGGGGCTCTTAGTCAGAGGGAGTAAAAGACCCAACACCCCAGGAGGTTCTTTGTTGCTCAGCTTTAATAGTTAAAGGGATGAAAATAAATGCAAGACCCTATTCAAACCACAGACCTGTCAGCATTTCCAGGCCATTCATCTGCCTCTTTCAGTTCCTTTGCTTTCCTTCTAATGTATGTAGATGGAGAATGCAAATACCATCATGAGAAAACTGACCTTTTGGCTGAATGTCACCAAGTTCTGCAGCACTGGGAGTGTTTGCATTCAGTCGTTAGCTTTAGCCTGTACAATTATTTATATATATCCCTGTAAGACTCGATGGGATGACTCAAAAATGGTTTTGACCTTGGTTGTTCTGGTGGTTTGATGGGCTGCAGTCCTTAAATGTTGTGTTGCTAACATCAGTGCTAGCCTTTCAAACTAGCAACACCTAACATGTACCTGGGTCTACCACTGCCCTAGAAATGCCATCGTTCAGTAGCTGGGAAAACCAGCCAGCAGTCTGAGATTACACCTCCAGGAATGGAGTCATCTAAACTCCATTACTAACATGATGTTTAATGTTGGAAACCTAAAATATAAGATACTGAGCTTGAAATTCCTGAGGGACTGTTTCCAGAGCTTTTAATTGACAAAGTCAACTTCAAAGACACCCCAAAGCACCCCTCTTTGGCCATGACGAGCTGGGTACGATCACATGGCATGCTGCCGGTGCTGCTCTGGAGTGACAAACATTTTTTCATAGAAATTAAGCCCAAAATGCAGCTTTGGTGGCACTTCAGAAAACCACTGCCCACTTGGCCACACTGCCCATGCCTGTAGGAATCTCACAGTGCTTCCTCAGTCCTCACCTCCCGAGGAGGGGGTTCGAAGGCTGAGTTGGCGTCGTCTCAAACTTTTCTCCTGTAAGGATTTCATGCTGTTTGAAGAAAAAATGTTCTCCGCACCGCATTACAGGCAAGCAGTCTGCCTGGCTGCTGGGCTCCCTCGCTCTGAATCCTAACACTTTGCTTTTGTGCTCGCTCGCCTCTTGTTGAAGCTCTGTTGAATTTCATTCCAGCAGACAGTCTTTCACTGTAAGCTTCTTTTATATGATGTTAAAATCCATCTCTGCCATTCTCGAGGTGGTCGGCTGAGCGCACTGGGCTGAGGAGGTGCATGGAGAGGAACTCACGGCATGAAAACCTGGGAGGGGGTTTAGGGTGAGCTGTGAAGGACCAGAGATGGAGCTGGGAGTCTTCCGGGCAGGGCTCCAGCGGCTTGGCTGCCCTGGGTCTCTCCCTCCATCCTGCCAGACTCCAGCCTGCCACCGTCATTTTGACATCCAGCACGTCCAAAAACTTTCCTCATCCTTTTCAGCCCTTATTTTACATGCCACAGCCATCCTGTCGCCTACGTCTCAGCGATGTTGCTCGGAGAAATTAGGGCAACTGCTGTACAGGGTTTTTATTAGTATTGCCAAACTCTTTTAGCATTTTCAGAAAGGGCTTGAAAAGAGGCCAAGTCATTTCTCCTTCTTCTGTTTCTTTTCCTCCACCTCCTCCCTCGCCAACCCCCCCCTCCCCTTTGCTGTCTGCGGATGCTTTGGGATGAATTAATTTAGACGTGTGGTTTTGAATGTTTTTGGCTCCTGGTTATCGAGCCATTCAGCAGTTCTGGGAGCCTCCCCCATCGGCTGTTATTGAACCAGACAGAGAGGGGCGGAGGAGATGGCAGCGGCCTGATTTGTTGGCTTGTTAGTTCTGCTCCTGCGAACCGTCCATGTCTCATGTTTCTGCAGGCTGACAGGGAGAGACAGCAGCCAAAACGCTCCTCGTGGGCTGGCTGCAGAGCGATGCCCCTGCACGGGATCATTGCTGGCATCTCGGTGGAAGCAAAAATGGGTGGTTTCTCTCTGTTTTCCCTTTGCCTCCCTGAGCCCCCTGTCCCTGGGTCAGGCTGTCACCCCAGCTCTGCTCTAGGATCCCCATCAGTGTCTCGGCGAGGTATTTTTAGCCCCAAGGTGAGGCAGAGCCAACTGAGCGACAGCGATATGCATGTGGAGAAGACCTGCTCTCCAGTCCTTGCTTGCATCCTGGGCTGGCTTTAATTTCTCCTCCTTGGGGAGGCTCAGGCTCTGCCCCAAAGCCTTGCGGCTCCGGCAAGCTGCAGGAGCCCTGGTCCAAGGGCAGCCCTGCCTGCTCCCCCAGCCCCACGGTGACCCCCGTGCCAGGGCAGGGCTCGGTGGACACCGGTGCCATCAGCAGAGCCGGGCTCACCGCTGCTAAAGGACCGGCGAGCTCCGGGCTGGCACTCCTGGAGCCTCCCGTAATGTAAGCAAAAGCAGAGATAACCACTAAATCCTTCTGAAAAGCACTTCCTACTGGTGCCGCTCCGGGGGGTAGTGCTTAGAACCTTTAATCATAGGGAGGGTTGTTAGAATTCATTATTTTCTCAGCTTTCTAGTTAAATTTTAAAAGTCCACCTGAAACTCTCATTATTCCCTGTCAAGACTTTCTTTGAGTATACTTCTGCTCTGATTTCATACTAGGCTAATATCTAAGAAAAATATTATCTCTCTGCTTGGCTTACTGCCATCCCGGCCGTGTTTATATTTCAGTGGTGGATGAAGCTGCTCCAGTTTATTTATGTAGCTGGTAAAGCCGCCCCTCCAGACGAGGGACGTGGCAGGACTCCCCTTGCTCTGAACTCAGGGCCCAAGTACAGTAGGGCCCGGTGGAAATCCCATATGGCTTTAAACCATCACCATGTGCATGCCATGGCTCTGCACCAGGCAGAGCTCTCTTCCTGGAGCTTTACTTAGACATCTGTGCTTTAAACAGTAAAGAAAAAGCGCAGAGCCCTAATTCATGCCATTCACGGGGTGGTATCAGGAATTGGTAGAAAGTCTTTGGGTGCAGAAGTTCCTGTTTTTCATCTGTTTTATCTGTGCTACTCATTAGGTACCAGATTAAAATGTCAGAGGTGCAAACAGACAATTTGAGGGGCTGCAGTGGGCTTTGGAGCCTTTGTTTTAGCAATTTAAGCTCAGATCCAGAGAGGTTTTGAAGATGTAACTCCCATTGGTATAATTAAAATCCTCCTGAGATTTACCACCAGAGCCCTGATGGGAAGACAGCTGGTGCTGGGGCTGGACTGGGAACTCAACACACCAACAGCCCCTGCAAGGGTTTTTTTCAATTGATCTCTTTGGGAGAGGGTTAACACACTCCAAAAAAGGGACTTTTGGCTCCAAAAAAGGGACTTTTGGCCCCACCCTGTACCAAAGCATGACTTGTGTGGGTGTGAGCACACTTCTCCCCATCACTGCATCCCGATGCACTTGGGGAGTGTGCACCACCTTTCCTGCAAGCTCAAATCACTCCGGGCCATGGTTAAGAGAACAGCATTACTCTAGTTTGGGCGCTTTTTTGCCAGCTTTACTGCCTGGGCTGTCTGCTACCTGAGCTGAGTCAGGCAGGCACTGCCATAGCTGTTTCTTGCAGAGTTCTGGCTGCCGTCCCAGGAGAAGGTACAGCTACATGAGAAAGTTAACGTGAGGTAACCTAGAGCGTGAATTTATGGCACAGCAGCTGCTCCCTGGCCGTGGCCTAAGTGCACATTTACCCCGTGGTGAACGCAAAGAGCTCCGTGATCTGCTGCCCTGCGGGGATGGGGATGAGCTGCCCGCGGGGAAGGAGTAGGGACACAGACACCGCTGAGCAAACCTTACAACCCTACACCACGGGGAGGGCTTGCACAGGGAATTATCCCAAAACATTTGCAGCAGGGAAATGCTGAGCAAAGAGCTCTGCTGGTAAATTCCCTCTGTTTGCAAGGCCGCAGGAGCTGGGACTGGAGGATGCTTTAATGCACTCATCTCGCCCAGAGCACTGGATGCGTCTCCTCCATGCGAGAGGGAGAAGAATAGAGAAGAATGTGTGAGGGCAGAGGAGAGCGGTGCCAGCGCCATTGAGTGTCTGAGGTGGACGGCGGTGAGGCACTCTGCGAGCAGCCTTTCTCCAGCTGGGTTCCTCTTTTGCAATTCCAGTGTCTTGTTTGTCAGTAATTTATATTGACAGAGTCTTTCAAAATACTTTAGGGTTGTTTACAACATTGAGCAAGAACATTTTGTCTCATGTCCTCTTCATTCTTAAAGATGATTCTCTCCTTCGTCCATCCCCCCGCTCCCCTCCGCCGGCTTGCAGGCGAAGCTGCTCCCTTGCTCTCTGCAAACCCGACGGGCTAGAAAAGAACCTGCAAATCTACTTGATGTGATGCTTCTTCCTCTCTAATTACTAATTAGCTTTTCCAATCAGGGAAAAAGCGCCTTTTCAATGGCAGAAACCTCCCTGCGCCAGAAGCGCTCGCTCACACATGCGTGTCGTTGCACATGGAGCGTGGTTGTGAAGTGCTGGGAGCCAACGTGACACAAATGCTGCAATGAGGAATGGGCACGTTTGGGTTCTGCTCCAGCATCCCCACATCACCATCTGAGCCAGCAGCCCAGGCCACCCTCTGCCAGGCCAGCTCTGATATTTTCTCTTCAAGTACTGAGTGCAAGGAGCAAGCATGTCACTGGAGCCCAGCGAGAGCTCGGCCTGCAGCAAGCCCTCTCCTCTCCATCCCTCCTGATTTCTGCAGCCTTTTGCACTGGCCTGGCCCATCTGGACGTCGTGTTTGTCCCTTATTCCCTGGCGCATTGTCCTAAGAGCACTGGGAAGATGACTCTCTTATGAAGCATATGTCCAGTCTTGTCCCCATCCCACCAGCAATGACCAGTTTAAAACTTTTTAAAAGTCTTCTTCAGCCTTGCAGGCAGAGGCCTTTTGAAACCCTTTAACACAGGGAAATGAAGCAAAGGACTTGGACTGCCCGGGCAGACAAATCCCCTCTGCAAAACCAGCTACTCTTGGGGCTTGCAAGCAAAGCACTGGCCAAACCTGGCAGTCCTGCCCCAGGCAGCTTTAATGCAGCCAGCGCAGGGGGAAGAGCAGAGAGCAGCACAATCCCCGGGCAGGCGAGAGACCCTAGTGCTTTCTGGCAAGTCTTGGATGGTGTGTGCTCAAGCCTGCATCGCCGTGCTCTCACTGCCTGTGTCCTATTCCAGTTAGATTAAAGCTTATACACGTTTGACTACCCATGCCACAATAATCCTCCCGTTCTCACTTCCCTAAGAAGGCTGGAGTGCCCAATTGTTTTAGAGTCTGCTGTTTTACATGCCCTTGGCTTGGATTAAGACTTTTCATCTTTCAGGCAGACATCAAAGTGAAACCTTGAGTTTTCCAGCACCGCATCATGGGCTTGGGGTGTTCTTGCTGCTTCCTTGTGATGAGCAGATGAGCTGCCCGGATGGCAAAGCAGCGGGGAGGGAGCACCGCGCCCCAGCAGGCAGAGAGGCAGGAATGAGGACATTTCACCAAAGTCTTCCTCCTCCTACCCTGTTCTTTTCTATCCTTCCTACCTCCTTCCTTCCTACCCTGCTCTCAGAGGTTGCCCAGACGGCCGAGCCCATCCACTAAACCTGTTATCATTGAGCATGGTTTCCAGGAGGGGACAAATTTAGTGAGCTCAAGAAAAAAGCACCAAACAGTGCTTTGGCTTTCTAATCCCAGCCTTTGGCATGGCGTTCAGCCACTTGGTGCAATCAGTAGCCTTATAGCAAAATCAGTAGAGCAATGGAGGTCTTGGCAAGGCTTAGGTCTGGCCTGGTGGGTTTTCCCCATCCATGAAGGCATGGTCCAGCGCTCCTCCTTCCTCTCCTTGTTCATTAGGACAACACTCACAACAGCATTCACCCAAATTAATCCCCCTCCTACCTCCATACCTATTCCTTTGCAGAGATGTACTCATCTGGAGGGACAGGTAAGAAGCGTTTCCAGGCCTATTCGTCGCTGTGTCCCCTCATAAATTGCTCTGCAGGGCTAATCAACCATGGCACTGCTGGGAAACTCATTTAAATACATTAAGAGGGAGAATGGGGGCATGTGTCTCAAGGAGGCTCCCCGACACATGGCATCTGGCTGATGAGAGAGTCTGTCAGGAGCAGCCTGCGTGGTGGATGCTCCCTGCGATGATAACTGTTCAAAGTGGATGAGCTTTCTGTCAACAACTTAATAATCTGCGTCTGCCACAAGCCTGTGTCAGCCAACACTCCTGTAACGAATGGCTGATAAGGAGGAGGTTAGACTGGGGAAAATGGGCTGTTTTGTCAGCACAATGTTCTTGTCAACAAAAAGACTCTGGAAAAGCTCGCTGGCTCCTTTGGAGCTCGCCTGGGATGATTCACCAGCCTCAAAGCCCAGTTAGTCCCAAAGCCTTTCTGCACCAATAGCAACTGCAGCAGAAGAAGCGGCAAAAAACCCTGCAGTAAGCAGATGTGGTCGAGCCTCCTCCTAACCCAAGCAATTAGCCTGGTTTTCATCCTAAAGCTTTTCTATCTCTTCCCCACATCTTTATTTTTTAAACTATTGCTCTTGTATGTGTACAATTTCTTGTTATCCCTTGTGAATTCAGTCCACGCTGAAACTCTGCTGCAGCTTTGCCCTGCGGCGAGGAGTCCCGCAGCTGAGCTACCCTCTGTGCGGAGAAACCTTCCCTTTTGTCCTCAAGATCAGTGGGAATAATAGGAGCGAGGACCCGAGACGTGGCACATCTCCCCCAGACCAGGTCCCAGTTCTGCCTCTGGATGAGCTGATGCAAACCTGGGCACCCGTGGGGTGAAAGGGGTGGAGGAGGCTGCTGCCCTCCAGCAGTGCCCAGTCCTGCAGTCCTTCTTCACCCTGCGCTTGTCCCAGTTCCACCACGGCTGGAGCATGATGGTCCCATCACCCAGCTCACGCTGCGGAGCTGGATGCACTGGCGGGGACCAAGCCCAGAGCCCTGGAGACTGGCAGGAGACCAGCCCATCCTCGTTGCACAACAGGAGCCGTCCCATGGGCTTCTTCCAGGGAAAAAGAAGGAATTAGTGCTTGGGGAGCAAATTCCTCCAGCTGCTTGAGGCCAGGGCTCAGCGCTTTGGAATGCCAGAGCGATAACACGGCACGAGAGTGGACGTTTAAAGGGGCTGCGGATGCAAACAGCAACCTCACAACCTGTCCCAGGCTGCAGCCCAAAACTCGCAGCTTTAAGCCACTGTTGCTACCGGGAGCCGTTGGTTGGAAGGACCGACACCCAGGGCTCAGTTCCTCGGCTGGCGTAAGCTGACGGAGTTACTCCACATTTAATGGTGCTTCCCCTGGTTTGTACGAGCTGAGGATCTGGCCCACTGTGCGCAAAATTAGCCACTCGTTAGTGTTGCCTGCAATCTCTCAGTGCAGGGGTGAAAAGAAAGCAGATGCCAAATTGCCACCTGGAGCAAATTTTTTACAATTGAATTACAATTGGCTGGAGACAGCGGGAGTTTTTCATTCGTAACAAAGCACTTGGAGGCTGCTGCTGCTGCACTGGATTTCATACCCAGGTCCAGCACGACTCCCTGCACGTAGCAGCATCTGCAGAGCGTCTTCGTCAGCCATTGGCACCATGAGCCTCCAGCTGCAGCTTGCAGTGCCACAGGACCCAGTCCGCAGGCTCTTGCCTTGTCATTAACCTGCGCTTTGCGAGGAAGCTGGGGCAGAAGGCTCCAGCCAGCGCCAGGCAGCAGTGCCCTGAGTATTAAACTTCCACCTATTCTATCACAGATCGACATGCCACATTATGTCATGACATGTTCGTTAGCAATGACGCTTCTATTATGCACTGCAATTCCTTTCATGTCATCAAATAATGTAAAAAAACATTACATTGAGACATCTCCTAAAATAAAATTAAATTTAAAGTTCTTATTTTTTATTTAAGAAGACATTCCAGATTTCATTTTTTAATTATTTTTTTCACTTTTGAAAAGAAATTTGGAATATTTTCCCAACTGATGTTTTTATGTTTGGGGAACTGGACGAATTTTCCCTGAAGTACATGGAAATGTTCAAGGTGGCATCAGCATGGCCTTCCAGGGAACCCCAGCCTCTGTGGCATGGACCTCCCCATCATGAAACTACCAGGATACGTGCCTTGGGTCTCTTACAGCTTTGTTCAAGCAATGCTGCTATTGGGATTGGAGCTAATTAGCTTAAAGCTAGCCTGGATATGTCTACATATGATGCAATCACATTTCTGACTGCAGAGAGATACACTCTGTCACTTTTTGCTGGGAAGTTTTTGATGTGTTTAAGACAGAAAACATTTGTGGGCAGATTTTGAAATGTAGACAACGTACGCCCACAAAACCCAACCTCTATGAAACTTTCTCTTTGTAGGAAACATACTGATGTTAACATTTTTTCATGTATAAATTCTTGTTTTTATAAAGAACAGTCATGGGATATTCGTTTGAATCAGGCATTTGATATCCGTATATATGTACGACTCTATAGCTCCCAACTCATTTGGTAAATTCACCATTAGCCATATCCACTCATGCACTCAGTCAGAAAAGTCTGCTAGAACAGCATGGAAAATCAAAGTCACTTTTGTCTGGCTCAGAAAGAAAAGTCTTGCAAGCTGCCAACATCTGCTTTCACCTTGCTGCTTCTGGAAGTGCCAAGGGGAGCGGGGAAAAGGCAGAGACAGGACAAGTGCGTGATGTGGGAGCAATCACGCTGATGGACCCCATGAAAAAAAATAATCATCTTTCAAAGTAATTCAACCTGAGTTCATCCTCAGTGCCTAGGTGAGATTGAGTCATCTTCCCAGTGCAATATCCAGATATCCAGAGCAGAGCGTGAGGCGTACGGTCACACCATGGATCAGTCTGCCCCAGGCTGTCAGACTAGGAGCAGGGTCAGGCAATCACAAGCAATCGCATTAGCACGTTTTTAGAAGCTCCTGTCCCCTTTCCCAGGACAAGTAATGGGTGAAGGATGGCAGTAATATGAAGCAAACAGTCCCAATCGCTTGATATCATCTGGCTTCACCCCTAGGCATGTTCTAGCTCTGTGCCACAGCTGGGTTTCTCGGCGTGGTGGTTTCTGTACCGAGTCCATGCCCTCCTTTCTCCCCTTCTGTCTCCTCATCACGATGTCTTGCCTGGCTGATTTCGTGCTCAGAAGTAACATTGCTGGTTTAAATGCTGGCAGCTGGCAACATTTTCCCTCGGAGTCAAACAGCAAAGCGTCTGGTCTCCCAAGCCAGCCTGGGAAGGTTGGCTTTGCTAGTCCAAGCACAAATATTTCTGGCAGAGCATGCTCACTGCAAGAGTTTGCAGTTGATCTCACTCATTTCCTCAGTGCTAAGGAAATGCAAAGGGATTTTCAGTGGATTCTCCATAACCTCATTTTCAAGATGAGGATTGCTTAAGCAGAATAGAGCTCAAGTTCTCAAACGCTCTGCAAAATCACAAGGCACTTCTGATGTCACCGTGGGATCAGGAGCCACTCCCCATTGTCAGGGATGAGCCACTAACACAAAACTGCTGGCACTGTCAGGCACTCATCCTATTTACATGGCTTCAACATTTGTGAAGGCTCAGAGTCATTCATTTCCCGAATGGCTCCCTTTAATGGAAAACATGACGTTTTGGGAAAGACACCGGGCCAAGCTGGGCATAAAACTCTTCAAGTCATTTAACCAGGTGAAGCAATGTTATCTTCACATCCTGTTTTCGGAAAAGGTTTAGGCATTCGGGCAGGTGCCCACATCCTGTTTCGTCGGGAGTTGAATGTTTAACTCAATTAGACTCCTTTGGAAAGCCTGGTTTAACCCCACACTTCACTTCAGATGTGTCCTTTGGTCTCATGGAAGCCAACAGGACTTCTGTACATCGCTTAAAGTTTAACTGATGGTTGCATGAGTGGCTGAATCAAAATCCAAACATCCAGTTGCAGTTCTTGGGCCAAAAGTAGCCCTGCTTTTAATAGTATCTGCCTTTGTACCAGCACTTGCGAGTTTGTAGAACTCAAAGCACTTTGCAAAGACCTAAGCATCGATGCTGACTTCTTGTAGGTGGGAAAAATGAGTTGCAAAGGGTCACCTGAAGTGGTCCAGCAAGGTGGTGGGAAAGGCCATCCCCATGTCCTAGCCCAGGGCTCTGCCTCCCGAGGGCACTTCACCTCGCTTCTGGAGGGGTTGGGGTATGCATGGTGGGACTGTCTGAGTAGATTTCTGATCCAGGCAACACCGGTATAATGGCAGTTTCCATGCAGGCAGCCTTGGAGCTGTGGAAGGAAGGACCAGCAAAAGGAAGTCTCTGAAATGAAAGCGTTTTTGCATGTCAGGGTAATTCTGCCTCTGTACTGAGTACCAAAATGGGAGCCCTTCTGCTGATTCTGGGGGAGGGAGAAGAACTGAGCCTGAAATATGTATTTAACCTGATCTCAGCACAGCTCTTTCTTTTCAGACTGTTTTAAAAATAATATTTTTTTCTTCTTTTTTATCCTTTTCTTTGCATTGGGAAAGCTGCCAGAGGAGGACTGAGCAGTTTCTGTGTGCATGGATCCAGCTCATTTCCAGGCAGGAGCCAGACAGGGAGCAGGGAATAAACCCCATGTACAAGTCATGCATATATTTCACAACCAAATCCCAGACCCACTTCCCAGCCCTAGCCCCATGTTTGCACTTTGCTTCTGGAAAGAGAGGGCTTCGTCCCTGCCAGAGGACCCAATCCGCCTGGGTATCTGGAAAACGTTCTCCAGATCCATTTCCAAGAGCAAGGCTATCTCTGAAATGATGTAAATCAGGAGGGTGACTCTATTGAATGAGGAGCAGAAGAGCCAGGAGGTGAGGTTTAAAATAAACCCCTGATTTGCTGCATCTTTTCTTTCTGCTGAGAATGGAAGCAGCACACACCTGCTGCTGTAGAAGCCCGGGTTGCTTTTACTGAGGATCACCTACAGTTCCTCAATTGCTAAAGAAGTAACTTTAAATCTTTCCCCATTTTGGCACCTTGTCCCTTTTGGGCAGCCACGTGGGGAAATTTCACCTGCCTTGAGCAGTGGGTTCCCACGATGGCATATTCTTTTTTCTGAATATATTCATTTTGAAATCTGCTTCTTTAATGCAAAACCTTCTTGCTGCTCTGAAACAAAACAGGGCTATAGCTTCCCTGGCTTGGACTGGCTTGACCCTGGTTTTACAGATGGGATTATTGCTCTCTTGGCAGGAGTCACACAGAAGTAGGTTTTGCAGATTTCAAAGTGAAGCTAGTTCTTGGCATTGCCAGGGCGTTGCTTGCGTCCAAATATCTCTAAGCCCTTCATGACCATTTAGGTCAACCATTGCACATTGGGTTGTAGATCTGAACATAGGATTGAAAAAGCCACAAAACCTCTTGGGACCCAGTGGTGGATCTGATGCCATGAGCAAAGTTCAATCACATTTCTGGGCTGTGAGTGGGTTGCGAACAGCAAACAGACATCCCAATTCACCGGTTCATACCTGAGGTCATCCCAGTACCAGATACAT
This sequence comes from Gymnogyps californianus, assembly GCF_018139145.2. Lineage (NCBI taxonomy): Eukaryota > Metazoa > Chordata > Aves > Accipitriformes > Cathartidae > Gymnogyps > Gymnogyps californianus. Next base: position 8,665,805 of record NC_059488.1, read on the forward strand.
TACAGGCAGGTGGGAAGGGGACTAGGGAACTTGTTTCACAGGTATTGATGTGGGTGGTTGCATGATCAAAATTTGGAGACTGATGCTGAAACAGGCGGGCGTGTTCTGGAAATAGTCTGCTTTGGATTTCCATCAAGAGATGCCATGCTTTGGAACCTGTTCTTGCAGCCTGGCACCAACCCGAGCGAGCCTTGGACGTGGCTGTGCATGTTCTCCTGCTTCGTCACCCATGCACGAAGGTGGACGTGGAAACCTCCTGCACAGCAGGAGATGTAGGCGGCACGGCCATGAAGTGCCTCAACACAGACATCTGTTAAAGAGTGTGCGTGACAAAATCTTGTACCAATACGAACTGGCCTGCAAAGAAATAGAAAATAGAAATAGAAAGCCATCCTGTGACTCAGGATGCGTCTGTTAGCTAAAGCTGCTGAGCTGCAGTGACTGGACTCAGTCTCTGAGTCCGTATTGCTGCACTTACAGGAGAAAAAGCCTTTGACAGCAGCAGGTGGGAGATGTTTCTCCATTCACCACTGTCTGTTTTGATGCTCCTGTATGGGCTCCCTGTGGGAGCTCTGGTTTGGTATTACAGTCGTAAGCGTGATGCAGAATAGCACTAACGAGGGCTTTCATGGCTTATCCATGGCTCTCCAAATACGTGTGCCAGATCTCCTCAGTTCCTCAAGGGTCCTGAGGCATTTGGTGCTCGTCTTCAGTCTCTACTCTCTCTGGAGTCCTGATTCTATGGACATTTCAGTTATAATTACAATACTAGTAAAAAGGCCTTCTGACATCCCTGGTTATGAATAAACCTGACCCCTCTGGGAAGACTAAATCCAGAATTTCAGAAGTAAGGTCTTGAGGACAACGGCTTCGAAAAGAGAAGAAAATGTCCTTGTCCCGCGGGAAAGGCTGAGGCAGGGCAGTCTCTTTCACTCCCAAGCCAGGATGAAAATCACAGTCCCGGGAATTCTTTTACTGAAGGGAAAATTCAACATTTCCTTTGCTTCAGTCTTATCAAAACATCTTGCTTTGACACAGCACGACAGCCTAGGACCATGACAGTCAAATCAATATGCTTCCAAGCCATCTAAAAGAGTGTGATCTTTTCCAGCTCCAAATTAAGCCAAATTTAGTCCTTCCCTGCAACATGTTTTTGTGTTGCCATAGGAAGCCGAATGGCTGTGCTGGCAGGACTTTCGATCAACAGATCTGCCACCGGCAGCGTCCCCAGGAGCACTCACTGAACGGTTCTCGCTCTTTTACCTGTGTCCTCGCGGGTGAGCCTGTCCTCACATCCAAATTACGGGAGCCAGAGGGAGCTGGGGATTTTCTTACACTCAGATCCCCTGATAATTGCTCCTGGGAGGATTTTGGTCTTTGCTCAGCCTGTAAGCCAAACCTGTTCTGCTTCCCCAGGCTTGCAGCTTCCTCGAAACCCATTACAAAGAGCCATTGTAGGTCCTGCCCGTGGCATGTCTCCCGCTCCCGGCTCTCGGCAGTGAGCACAGTCATCGTCTGAAGAGGCACCTCTTGCCCACTTAGCTGGGAGATAAAGGCTGATTTGTCTTGAGTGGGAGGAAAGCATCGGCTGTGCTGCTGCCAGGTTTCGTGGTACGTGGTCGCCTGCTTTCGCTGCTGCTGCTGGGCTGGGCAGGCAAGTTTGCAGAGCTCCCTGGGATGGTGGAAGCTGCGGAGTGGGGACCCCCTGCTCCCTCCTCCCCACCTCCCTGCTGCTCTCCCTCCAAAGCTGCTGCATTTTGAGCCACCCGCTGAGCGGGGATCGATGCGATGTGCCACAGCCGCTGAGCTGGCCGGGAGGGTGCGAGCCTGTGCTCTCAGGTGTGAAGGCAGCCCCCCCGGGGGCTCAGCCTGTGGGTGCATTTGTGGCTCAGGGCCTGGTGGATTCAGAGGAAGGCATTCCTCCTCCCTGCCTTGCCTCACTTGGGGATGAAAAACAAGGACCCCCTCCCTCCCTCTGAGCTCAGTTTCTGTTTTGGTTTTCTTGCCTCCCCCAACCCTCTCCATCCCAGCCCTCCTTGGCTGTTTTTCTTGCAGTGCGATGCTGTGAGTGGGTTCAGAAACACTCCTTCCAGCTGGGCAAGCCCCAGCGGCTCCAAACTCCCTGGGTTTGTCTGTGGGCTTCGGCTGTGGGATGGGCACGGGCATCACAGAGCCAAAAAATGCAGTGGGGGTTGCTCTGGGTGGATCTTTTTCTATCAGTCCTGGGTTCAACAGGGAGCAAAAGCTCAGTCTGAACCCAGCAGGGAAAAGCAAGCTGGCATATGGCTTCAAATAGCCTTTTTGCATCCTCTCTAGGGTGGCTTTTGCTACCCGTACTTGTCCAGTGTGAGCCTCCTAGCATCCATCACCTGTTAAGTCGACCAGTTACCCCAGTCCCTCTGCCCCACTGGGCCTGGTTGGAATCGGCTGCTGGATCCAGGTCCATTTTCTGTCTTCGTGCCCTTCTCCTTCCACTGGAGGAGGATGCTTGTGTGTGACTGGGTACCAAACCTCGCCGGGCGGTCCAGCAACCCGGCAGCCGCCAGTGTCACAGGGCTGCCCTGGGGCAGAGGTGGCTCAGGGTGAATCAGTCACTGGGGACACAGGACTCACATGCCAGGGGACAGCAGGTTTCAGCCCCAGCATCTCAGCCACCTCTTTCATCCCCGCCATCAGCTCGGCTAGGCTGAGGGCACTGGGAAGGAAAACCAAGAAAGCTTAAGCATAGGTGCTTACGCATCACTGGACAAGTCACATCTGGCAGATGGCTCTGTAAGTGGGGACAGCAACATAGCCCAGCCTCTCCTGGGTGACACAAGACCACTTCAATGCAGAGCTGGCCCAATCCTCACACTCTGCTCTGGTAGATGCTAGTCAAAAATATATGCTTCCAGGGTGATATGGCAGATGCCGCGCTCCTGACAGATTATTGTATGCCTCCAGTGCTGCTGTAATGCTGGAGGTTTGGAGGCTAAGTGACTATAACCAGCTGAGCAGACTAATAACCCTGCAGAAATGCACTGCCTGCAGTGTTGTTTTCCTGCCTTACCAGTGCAAAACTCAGAGTACAGATGCAAGGCTGAATGGCAGGGAGGAACTTCCCCAGGACCCCAAATCCCGCTTACAGATTGCTATCGTCCATGTTATGGTCCCTGCCAGAGAGCCTGCCCCGTCGTGGGGCTGGGTGCTGAGCAGAGGGGCAAATTTCAGCAAGAGCTAAATTGCAATCAGGCAAGAAAGAACCCAGGGTGACATGGAGGATGAGAGTAAGAGCTGTGTGGTGGGTGAGGTGCTGTCACACCGAGCTGCTGGGGGCTGTGTGGAGGCAGATGCTTAGCAGGCTGGGTTTGTTAGCAGTGGCTCAGGACTGCATTGACCACAGCCACAGGTCCCAGCACGAAGCCAGGGCTGGCTTAAGCCAGCAAAGAGTATCTGCTTGCAAAATACCCAGAGGAGACACCCAAGAGGGAAGCTAGACCAGCCTTGCACCCAGTCCTGTGCACTCCTGCACCGTGGAGCTTTCCAGGGAGCTGCTCATATCCAGTGCATGAAAGCCCTTTCGCTGCCCTGGCTGTGTAAGTCTGTCCTCCCTGGACTTCTGTCCCGCTTTGATCCTCTGGCTGCTTAAAGTGCTCCACAGTGCCCGTGCCCTTTGCCCGCTGACAGCGTAGCACCGGACTTCACCCCAGGACACTGCTGCCAGCGAGACGATGCAAACTTGGGCTTGTGCAAACAGCCGGAGGCACGGACCTCGGCACGTGCCTCTTCGTGTGCTGCCCACTAACCGGGCTGTCCCCAGGGCAGGGCAACGGCTGGTCACCTCCAATCTGCCCAGTGCCACAGACGGCATCGTCACGGCCCGGGAAGGGACGTGGGAAGACGTCGTCAGGCTGCGGCTAATAATTGGATTGCGGCTAATGTGGAACAGTCCCTCAAATAGTTTCCGGATGTTGAGTTGCTTCTGGCAGGGTTCAGAGGGAGAGAAAGCTCCAGGGCTGGTGGGGGATCTGGAGCTCATTTCAAAAGGGCACTGTTGAGTCCTTTTGGTCAAAAAATTGAAGGTAGCTTTCATGCCGTCAGTCCTTGGGGGAGAGAGACCCCATGTTATAATGCAATGTAGAGCTGGAGCAAACTCTTTTCAGTCCTGGTGGGTTGAAACAGAAAAAAGAAGACAATGTGGGTCCTCCAAATAAATGGTGCACATGTGCTGCCATACCAGAGAGAGCATGTGTCTCTGATTTACATGCAGTCTGGGAAGTGCCACATCCGCCTTATGTTTGGAATATTTCAGCTCTCCAAGGCCTGAATTTAACCCCTGTCCTCTCCTCCCTCCTGCCTCTTCCAGCAGAGCCTGCAGCATCACTGCTCTTGCTCTTAGCATATGTTCCCAAGAAGAGCTTGATGCCGGAGGAAGCACAAGGAGGCTGACAGAGCGGAGGGACTCCCAGTTTGTGCAGGTGTGTGTCACCTCGTCCAGGCATGCCACGACAAAGACTCGAGAGAAAGGAAACCGCAGCAGCCAGGCAAGACTTTCAAACCATCTGTCCTGGTTCCGGCTGGGATAGAGTTAATTTTCTTCCTAGTAGCTGGTACAGTGCTGTGTTTTGGATTTAGTGTGAGAATACTGTTGATAACACGCTGATGTTTTAGTTGTTGCTAAGTAGCGCTTATCCTAAGTTAAGGATTTTTCAGTTTCCCATGCTCTGCCAGCAAGCAGGTGTGCAAGGAGCTGGCAGGGAGCACGGCCAGGGCAGCTGACCCAAACTAGCCAAAGGGATATTCCATACCATAGGACATCATGCCCAGTATATAAACTGGGGGGAGTCGGCCGGGGGGGCGGATCGCTGCTCAGGCATCGGTCAGTGGGTGGTGAGCAATCGCATTATGCATCACTTGTCTTTTCTTGGGTCTAATTTCTCTCTCTTTTTGTTATATTCCTTTTCATTACTATTATTATAATTATAATTATTATTTTTTTACTATTATTGTTATTATTACATTTTATTTTATTTTAGTTATTAAACTGTTTTTATCTCAACCCACGAGTCTTTTACTTTTTTTTTCCAATTCTCTCCCCCATCCCACCGGGAGCAGGGAGGAGTGAGCGAGCGGCTGCGTGGTGCTTAGTTGCTGGCTGCGATTAAACCACGACACCATCGCTGCTCTGCTCTGAGCTACCCGGGTCGGCCGACTTCTTAAGGAGTGCGCCCGCACACTGGGAGACATTGCTGTTTGTTGAATAAACCCAGAGAGCGGTGATCTGTAGACATGATTTAAGAGCCGTTTCTTCTTCTTTCAGCAGGGAGTCCAGCAAGTATAACCCCTGGTCGGTGGGACATTGAAGGATACGGCACAGGAGGGGGAAGTAAAGGCAGATATTGCTAGTGATTGTTCTATGCTTTTCCTTTATGTGCTTCCAGAAAGGGCTTCAGCATGAAAAAGGATGTCAAGACAGGAAGGATATTGAGTTGGCTTCGGCTCTGTCATACAAATAGCTTAAGTGACCTTTCTCTAGCAAAACACCAACTATCATAGTATGGATTTGTTCTAAAGGGTTGTCAGCTCTGGAAGAGTGCAGCCATTTCACAAGCAGGGGATGCAAAGATGGATAGATAGGCAGACAGAGAAACAGATAGATAGATAGATAGATAGACAGACAGATAGATAGATAGTGTATGGGGTAGAGACAGAAACAGAGACAGACAAATGCAGCCTTCACAAAACTTTGTTTTAACTGCCCTCATTTATAACTGAGGTTTTGTAGGTTTTGATGCCTTTGGAAGGGGACTTCATGTATCTTCACACCGTTCCTGAGTGTGGCAGTATTTGCACAGTGTTAATGTCTCAGGCATGATCCTGTACCCCTTCCCTTCATGCATAGCTCCCACCCAGATGGGGAAACTGAGGCACGTAGTGGCAAAGTAACTTCTAAAGGTCCCATGACATGTGGGAAGCAAAGCCAGGCATGGCATCCTCCATCCTCTCTTCTAACCGTTGCCCCTTGCTGTGCTGCCCGTTATGAACCCTGTCACACCTCTAAGAAGATGTCACCTCCTCTAAAGGATGGTGAACACCCACGTTCAGGAGTCTGTGTGCATGCGTGAGTCACGCAGGAAGAGCCGAGAGTCACGAGGTGGGAGCTGGGCAATTTCCAGGAAAAGCTGGGCTATAACCACAGAAGCCATTTCCTTGCAGACTCGAACCATTATCCCCCCCGCCAGAAACGACTGCTTTGCATGTGCTGAGCCCTCCTGAGGTTGAGGTTTGCTCCCACATGTCCTCACCGCGAAGCTGCCGCTTGCCCACCCTCTGGGCTGCTCCCAGAAGGGTGTTCTGGCGTGAGGACAACCATGGGACCATCGCTGCCTCAGTGCTCATCTCACTCCTGCAGCTTCCCTGGATTAACGACCCCTCTCTGCATCGCTGCACTAAGCTTCTCGGTCAGTTTTAACCCAAACCAGACACCATCCACTAAGAAAAATCACTATGCTCCATTTGGAGAGGTGTAGACCTTTCCTGCGGCTGCAACGCCTCCGGCTTTGAGGTAAAAAATCCATGGCTCCAGGTTCTTCCCACCAAAGAACAGGCACCCTTGGCTGCAAGTGCAAAATGTAGGATGTTATTCTCTCTTCTGGACTGAATTAGTCCCCAGAACATTGCAAGATTAGTAGAAAAATGGTATTAGAAGAAGATGGCTTGAGGTCGCTATTGAGGGAGATTGTTGTATTTCCTTGTAGCTGAGGCTGCAGGGGCGCAAATATTGATTTGGGTAATTCACCCATTCCTCATGTCCAGGAGAGATGAACCAAAGGGAAAAAAAACGCCCCAACTCTTGGGACACCATGACACTGCATTGCTTTTCCTAGGTGGGACTGTATCTACAGGCTCAACCAGACAGCAGGAGAAACCAGCCCAAGAAATAGTTACGTTACTCTGAGCTTGGCTACTGACAGGTAGCAAAGATTGTCAGAAACATTCTGAAAACGCCAAAACTCAAGGAATATTTCATAGCTGCATCTCCCTGGCCCGGCCCAGCTCTCAAGGAGAGATCCTCCTTGTTCGCAGGCCGACCGACAGCAGTTGTGTGCGCTCTGTAAACGTCGAATGGAAGAGACACTTTTAATGTCATTATAATTTAAGCATAAAATATGTCACTTCTGTAGGATTTTGTTGTCTGATGCGTAATTACTTTATGGCACTATAAAAATATATTACATTATGGTGCCTTGCTGTGCTTTGCTCAAATAATTTATAGCACAGTAATAGTGTGGAACAATATTCAAGACCATTGTATCCAATCTAGCACATAAATAAAAATTATGGAAAATAATGATCTTGGTTAAATGCTCATTTCATTATTTTGCAGTCTTGGCTAAGGTTTTTTATCCCAGTTTCATTCCCACATCTTCACCAGATTATATGCAAAATATCTAGAGGGAGACTTTTTAAAGCTCAGAGATAATAGAGCTATGTATGGTATTTTTTTTAATATGTTGCCATTCCCAAACAACTGCGAAGAAGCAGCGTTTGCTGCAGGTTGACTGGAATTGAAAAAATTCCCAAAATTTCTTCCCAAGCAATATGTTGAAAACCTTTTCATTTCAAGCCCACTGAAACATTTTGCTGGCTTAAAAAACCAACCCCCTTCCTTCTGCTTTTGAGGTTCTTAACATTTATGCCCTTGAAACAAAACTTTCGTGACTTTTGAAGCAAGATGTTGATTCAAAAAACCCAACCTCCTTTTTGCCTTAAAAACAGAGAAGTGAAACCTTTCTCTCTTTTCCTCTCAGCATCCCTCCCCCGGGCGTCTGCTTTGACCGCAAGTGGCAAAACGTTTCCCGCCTGCCCGTCCGCATCCCTTCCCTGAGCCCCCCGCTCCCAGAGCAGCCCTCCGGGGACACGCTGCCCAGCGGTACCCCACCACCTCCCCTCCCACACCACGAGGCTGTTTTGGGGCGTTCGCACAGATTTGCTCAGCGGAGGGATGCCCTGCATCCTCAGAGGGATGAACCTCCCCGAGATCAGCGGGTCACCTGCGCTAAGACCATTTTATTTATATTTTAGTGTTATATTTAGCAACTAAACTATGGGCGGAGTGGGGAGGAGATGTCAGGCAGGAAAACTCCAGGCAAAGCAAACCTCATTAGCAGAGGTTAAAGCTGAATTTGCAACTCACGAAGGATTGGGAACACTCACTGATATCGTAGGGACTCACTGGCAGAAAGCAATAATACTTTTCCTTTTAATCTCCATGTTTTCCTCTGTGTGTGCATGTGCACGCATGCAGGATGCTGTCGTGGCTTTGGGAAAAGGATAACTTGTGCCTCTGTTGCAGGAAGGTCACTCCCACTTAGCAGTTGCTTTGCCCAGTGCAGAATTAGGATGGGCTCAGCCAAAGTGCTGAGACACCGCCGTGCCTGCAAAGGAGCGATGGGGTTTGACGACAAGGATGGAGGTGCATGGATCTACGAGGTGCTTTGTCCTTGCTCGCCAGACCGGCACGCAACCCCGCTTGATGCCAGATAGCGATGGCGTGGGTGCAAGCGATGGTCACCAAGACACCAGTACCAGCCATTGCCCTGGACATCCCAGGGGGCAGAGGGGTCGGGTGGTTTGGGGCTGAAACCCCAGGGCTGCTCTGAGGTGAAGGCACCCAAGTCAGGCAGGTTTGCAGGCAGCTGCCCAAAGCTGCTCCAGCGGGTGACCAGCTGGAGCCGAGCCAATGTCCTGGGAAGATGAGCATCCCCGGTGAGGGAGAGGGGTGAAGCCTCGTGGAGGTGCCCTCCCTCACCAGTAGGATCTTCCCCACGAGGTCCCCCCCGCCTCCCCCATCCTCTTCCTCCCGCATCTGCAGCAGGAGCTGGGACAAGGATCTAAAAATAGTGGTGGGCCCTGTATATGCATCTTCAGCAAAGAGACTCATAAATGCAGCCAGGACTGAAAATCAATTCTTTAAAGCTGAAATCAATAACAATAACTAATATTAATAGTGATTATCCTTTCTTTATTGCACTTTGCAGTTGGAAATGAATTGTTTTTAAGGATTAGCAGCAGCTGAACTCTGTAATGCAATGTAAGACTGAAGATTTACTATGAAAACACAGCTTATGAGGAAAGACCCATTACCGCTGATGGAATACACTTTCGAAATAGCCCCGGCGATGGCTGTTGCTGCTGCTGAGCACACGGAGCCTCAGAACCTGAAGTCGGCAGTGGGTTTAGATTTCTGGCAGGAGACAGGGATTTTTGGTCTCTAACCCTGTCTGGTTTTCTCGCAGTCTGACTTTTTAGTTCCCAGACATCCCAAATGCATTTTCATTTTTGGTATCTTTTATCTGAAATAACTTCAGACATGCAAAACTTGGGGGGGAGAGGAGGAAAAAAGGGAAGTATGTTAAACCAGTCTCACATATATATATATCTGAGTCAGCCATACGTATATGAGACAGCAGTGTCTAGAGCTATCTGCTGTGTGTGTCAGAGTTTCCAAAAAGCAGAGTGTATTAGGTGTGCACCGAGCACTTTAGGAAAGTCTGGTCTCGAGCATCCCCATGGGAGTCCACCAGCACTGAAGCATTTCTGCAAACTACCTACTCTGACAATCCGGTTTCAGGTCTGTGTGAAACTCCTCTCTTAAAGCAGAGACAGCACACCTGGAGGCATGGGGCTCGATTCTCATGTCTCTGCTCCTCTGCTCGTGGGCCAGCCCTAACTCTGCTTCTTGCTTCTGTCTCCCGTCCCCAGAAAGTGATAGATACTTCAGAGGTTGAGAATAGATTTTGATTTATTTGAATTTCTGTACCTGAAGGCCAGGAGCCCTTTCCATATGTAAAGACCAGCAGAGCAGCCATCTGGCAGGCATGGAGCTGGTCATGGCATTCAGACTGCGCTTGACCTCAGTTTTTCCTAGAAGGTAACGTCTGCTGCGAGGGGGTGATGCCAAAGGCACAGTGGCCGTGGCACAGCCAGAGCTGGGTAGGGAGACGGGGCTTTAGCGTGGTTCGTTGAGCACCAGGGATGAAGTGCGTCACCCTGCTCGTACGGGATTTCCTGGTAAGCTAACCCATCAGCAGCATACCCATCATCTCAGCCTGCAGAAGGTCTTGAAGGTGGAGGACTCCAGCTATCCCATTGACATGTGGCTGTATTTTCCCAAAGGGATATTTGTGCTTATTAAATGTGGACCCTAAAAGGTTCCTAGAACTACCTTGCTCCACGCATGGTGTTTTCTCAACCACGAGATTCAGTGGGACAGAGTTGAGGCTGACATAGAAATTGAGAACAATACAGCGGGTAAAATCCTGCCTCTGTTGGAGTTGATGGCAAATCTCCCGTCGAGCTCAGGTAAGACGGGATTTTACCACTCCGGTTGGCATCTCTTCCCCCAGCATGCAGGATCCTGAGGCTGTTTGGGTGCGGAGCTCCTGGACCTTTGATTCTGGGTCGTTTACTCAGTTTTCTTTTTAACACGATGAAGTTTTTTACTATTAGCTAAATTGTAAAGACAGGCAGAATGAAAGCCTTTTGCAAACAGCAATAGATCAGCGGCAGCTGGCATGAGCAGACTGATTGTATCGCATTATTGATCTCTGTTAAAGGGGATTGACATTTTTCACCTGGGAAGGTTCTTTTATTTTTATTGAAAAAATGGCCTTTTCTCCGGAAATAAAATTGGACTCTCGCCTCCATTTTTCTCTGCCATTTTAATTCATAGTTGCCTTCCAGTTTTATAAAGGTTTTCATCATATTTGTCCTAACAATTTTGAAAATCCGGGTTTCAATCAGAAAACGCACTTTTCAATGGACACCACATTCTGGTAACTAGGGCAATAACCATGTCCAAAATGAAGATAACTTGGATGGCTCAACATTTTCCCCAAAGTTGTTTTTCCTCCCTCACTTGTACCTTAACTCTCTCTCCTTTCCACCGAGACCCTTCAGCCACCTCAGAAACAGAAGCACTGGGAGCTTTCCCAGTTGGGTTGAGCAGTGCTCGAGCTTCCTTACATCAGTGCCAGCCTGGAAAGATTTATTAGTGTTTCACTGAGCCTGGCATGTGGCATGCAGATGTCTCCGGACTGGTTCAGCTTTGAACTTGCTCGAACAATTCAATTTTTTCAGTTGTGCATCATTGCTAATTTCCTCCGACTCATCTTCTGAGGGCGGGGGTCTGGAAAGCAGCTTCTTTTTCCCAGCTCAGAGAAAACAGCCCTCCCTGGACTTCAGGAAACGAAGATGGTGGCTGTATATATTGACTACCTTGAAAAAGACCAAAAAAGACTGTGGCCTGTGCCTTGAGATGGCGGCAGCAGCAAGGCTGGAGATGCATCATTCCTGATGGAACTGAGAACCCAGCTGGGAGGGAAGACTTATTCCCACTTGGGATAGGTGCATACGCCGGGAGGATGCATGGAGAAGTGCAGATTCACGGGACTGTCTCCTTCCAGCATAGCATCTGCTGGGCAGCGGCTTGCTAAGATGCTCCTGGCCACATCATGCTTTCCTGATGAGTGTGTTTCACAGCAGCAAATGAATCATAGCGAGGGGCAGGAAGACACGATGAACTCCCTTCTAGCACACACAGAACCTGGCATCTTCCAGATCTCAACTCCCAGCCTCCTGGGCTATTTCACTCCTAACTGGCAGAGTGGGAAATACAGGCAGAGACAGGCAGGAGCCACGGCCAGCGCTTTTTAACCCGGGACTTTCAAACACATGCACCCTGGGGGTTGTCTGTCCTCCTGAAGAGACAGGACGTTGTGAGATTTGGGATGCGCAGCAGGCAACGAAGCCCGTCGCTACACATGCACACACAAACCCAGGCTGTAGAAAGGAAGTGGTTAGTGATTTTTTCTCTTACAGATCTGGGTCTTCCGCCTGTGCTTCCAGGTACCTGCTGCATATCGCTATGTTTGCCCTGCTGTCAGCCTGCCCGGCGCTCACAAACAGCGCAGGAGGGAGAAGAAGGGAACAAGACATAGGGGATGGAGAGAGACAAGGGAGAAATGAGATAACATGGGGATTGATCTGTCCAAAGGTTAAGAAGCTGAACTTATTTAACTCTGTTAGTTTATTTATTGTCCCTGAGTTATATTTGTGACTGCGACTGAACAGATTAGTGCAGGATTGCTGGGTAGATTTAGAAAGCGTCAGTGTTTTTCTAGCTCAATATGCATGGGTGCATGTGTCCGTGTGCATGCGCATGTATGCCTTATTCTCACTTTTCACCAAGCAGTCCCTTTCCCGCTCCGGTTATGGATGAATGTAAGCACTCATCTATACAATTAGGGACAGAGAAGCGGAAAAATTTCCTTGCTCATCAGATCAGAAGCTAAATTTATGCAGGGTAAAACACATGCTCTTCATTATACCATGAAAGCAGTGGGTAATAATTCCTCTGTCCCCAGAAACAGGGACACTCACTGCAGTAAAAAATACATATATATAAAAAAACCCCTCCCACTGGTGGTAAACATATGCGTCATGCAAGATTGATAGAAGCTGGAGCTGGTAAGTACTGGATGTGGATGAGTAATGTTTGTTATGGCCTTGTTGGCTACCGGGCACTCTCGGTAGCAGAAGCTGTAGAGAGAAAGAGCAGCCCAGTGGGAAGGACCGTCTGGTGGGCAAAGGGCCCAGGAGAGACCCAAGGTCCCTTCCAAGCCCGGCTGCAGGCTGGCGGGGCTCCCCATCTTCCGCAAAGCCGCGGTTTCCCTGGGGGGAGCTGGGATGGGTTCAGAGCCTGTTGCAGAGGCTGATCTCGGTGTGTTTCTTGCAGACCCCTTTGCTGCCCGGGTCAGGCAGCAAGAGCAGAGCCCAGGCTGGGGCTGGCTGGAGAAATGGGAGAGAGTGGGCTGGATGTCACAGATCAGGAGTGAGGTGCATTAGTCAGATGGCTTGGCTAATATCTCCTATTACATCAGTTTCTTTTCTTTCTCTGTCTCTGTAAAAGAGCCACAAAAAACAATGAGTAATTTCTCTGCGGAATATTCATCTTTAAAAAGCCAGGCCCAGTGCTTCAGCGCTTCCAGCACATTATTTTTCTCCCCTTGACTTTGAGAGTGTGTCTGGCCTGTAAACCCAAGCAGGAAAAGCTCTAACTGGGGGAAAGAAGAGCGCAGAAGAGGATGTCCCAGGCTGGGATGAGCAGGTTCCCCGAAGGTGCTGGGGCTGGCTGCAGCCCGGGATCCGGCGGGTTAATGCACGGTGCGCAGCGTGGCACCGGGACAGGCGCTGCCAGCAGCGCTGCTGTTTACTATGGATCCAAACCCTTTCATACTGAATGAGTAACTGCAGTTTTCTAGCTACCTCCTTTTGTCTCCTTCTAAAGGGGGGTAAGCACCCCTTCTGCCTTGTGCTCGACCCTCCCCTCTCCCTGCCCTCATTACCCTGCGCTGGTGATTTATCCCCTCGTTGGAGGTAGGGGTTATTTTCCACAGCAAACATGCATCCTTTCCAATGGAGAAAATACAGGCAGCGAAGGGAGAACCAAGACCACTGGTCACATCCTGGGCGGTGGATGGCGTCTTTTTTTAATCCCAACCTCACATTCCAGGTATCTATTTATGTCACTCAGGGAAATCAGGTGGCACTTGCCTCTCTTTTGGGATGTGCCAGAATCTAGGAGGCACTGGTCATCCCTCTCTGCTCCCACAAGCTGTGGCCCATGTACCTGTGGTGCTCGTGGCCAGCAGTGTTTGGGAGGGGACGGTGATACTGCCCGCGGGTGCGAGTGTCCAGCTGAGCCAGGTCCCACGCTTGCCTGTGCCTGGCACTGCCGTACGGAGAGAGTAGCCCGGGGTGGGTCTGGTTTTGGAGCTCCTCGTGGGAGCTTGGAGGTATTGGGTGCAGGGTTTGGGGCTGAGCTGTGCTGGGATTAAGGAGAAGAGCTGGTGTCCAGAACGCGCTGATGCCAGCATTTAAAAAATGCCACGCTGGGGACAGCACACCGCTCGGAGGGGACCACTCGTCCCGTTCATCTGGCAGCCCTGATGGGTTTTCACCATCACACAGGGGAGCAGACGCGGGTCCAGCACCAGCCCTGAAACTGTGAGTGTTTACAGCAAGAATGGAAATATGCCTCATAGCAGCTCCAGCCAGCATAAAGGCAGCAGTGTGAAGGGACACTGCGTAGTTGAATTTCAATTTGAAAGTCCAAACCACAGTGTTGGAGCCAGGTACGAAGCTCCCTGGAAAAATCTCTTTGCCTTCTCCTAACATGGTGCCACCAGCTTTACTGCAAACACAGACGGAGAGCTACTTTTTATAGATATAAAAAAAGTCACCAGCCGTTTATTTTATTTATGGAGGAGACAGATAATTGACAGGTGGCTGTCTAAAAGAGATGAAGCCCTCCAGCTAAACACTGCAGCTCCAGCAAGGGTACGAACGACAGAGAAATGTCTCCAGAGGTGATAGACTTGTTACTTTTAACACTGCAAGATATATAAGAGAGCAGGGTTGAATCGCAGTTCAGAACAATCATACCTAACCACTGAACTAAATAAAACCGATGATTTCATACCGGTGTCTACAGCAGCCTTCAACTGAGCTTGAATTAATGAGCGTGTTGTTGCCTCCCAAAGGGTCTTGCAAGCCCGAGGACTTCAGGTCCCTTTTTTAGGGCTTGAATGCACCCCATCCTGGGACCAGGAGCCGGGTGGAGGGTCAGCATTGTGCTGTCCAGTGATGCTAAGGAGCGGTGACGTTTGCCCTTCAGCAAAGCAAACTTTGCTGTGTGCTGGGGAGGCAAGCAGAGAGCGGGACAGCTTTACTGGGACTGGTGTGCTGGGCTGGCTGGCTCTCTCGTGTCCCACAAGTTGCAAATATCAATCTTTGCTTGCTTGTCTTCCCCCCCCCCCCCCTTCTTTTTTTCTCTTTTTGAACCAGCCTGCCTGGGACTTTGAAGCCGGCAAATCTCTTCCAGGCCTGGACCTCGTGCCCCTGGATGGATCTGTGCCTATTTCTAGGATATTCAGTATTCTCTGCTCCTGACTATTATAAACAAAAACAGAAGCTTAAATATTAACCCCTGCCCATCACACCACCACAATATTTTGCTACTCAAGAACTGCTTTCTCATATGAGAGATTTCCTTGTGTTTCTTAATCAACCTCAAACTTTTCCTTTTTTTTTTAATGTTTACTCGAGTTTTCCCCCCTGCAGGGCAGAGTAACATTTACGATGTAAAATTACAGAGGCTATTACTCCGCAGTGCCGCGCACCGCAGTGATTCAGTGTCAGGCTGGGATCGAGGGAACTAGAGCCTGTTAGCCGGATCCCTCCGCTTTCCCACCTCCACATGGCTTTGCAGCAAATCAAAGTGCAACAAATGGCTTTGCATCATTTCTTCGAGGAGTCCTGGGCCTTGTACGTTATCTCGAGGGCAGGGTATATGTTATAATAAAAGACGGCTTTATTGCCAGCTGCAACAAAGCCAAGGATTCAGACACGTATCGCCTTGTGGGTTCATTGTAAACTCCCTTTTATGGCCCTTCCAGTTTATTGCTAATAGAGATTTACAGTGAGAAGAAGGGGCCGTGTGCTGTAATTAATACTGTTATTAGCCTGGGTGGGTTCGATGCAACGAGCGGCGCGGCAGCACTGCCGCCAACCTTGTTATTTGCCCTTCGTTACCCAGCCCTGGAAATGAGATGGGGACGGGCTGCCTTCGGCGCGGCAGGGCTGGCGTTACTGGCGCCTTGCTGGGAGGTGGCTGGACCAAAGTCCTTCTCCGTTCAGAGGCAGCCAACGTGGGTTTGGCCACCTCAGAGCGGGACATCACGAGACACCACGTCAGCTTTTCTTGCGACGCTGAGGAAGATCATTTCTGTTCCAGCTGGTTTTCCCCCCAAAGCAAACGATATTTTCTTCAGGTGGGAGGGAAGGGGAAGGAGATGGATTATTTTCAACAGTTTCAGGTTTTCCTGGGTACAGGAATAATTTAAAAGCTGGACACACAGAAGTCACCAACCTTCCCCGTGGTCCCCTTTTGATGGAGCCTGTTTTAGTGCACTCAGCGTATGGGGACCGGGGCCAAACATGACAGATACAGGCAGAGCACTAGATACGGTAGTGGGGACTGTGCCGAAAATATCCCATCCCGCCTGCTCAGATGCTTTCTGCTGAACTGAGGCCGTTCATTAAAAGTGATCGTTGTTCCTTGTCCATCTCTGGACTCTGGAAGACTTCTGAGCCAAACTCCAG
The DNA here is from genome assembly GCF_018139145.2 of Gymnogyps californianus. Lineage (NCBI taxonomy): Eukaryota > Metazoa > Chordata > Aves > Accipitriformes > Cathartidae > Gymnogyps > Gymnogyps californianus. The sequence goes on from NC_059488.1 coordinate 8,682,011, forward strand.
CCCTGTCGCCACTGGAGACACTGGAAGTGGCTCTGTTAATATCAACCTGATTTCCATCACCCACTGCTCTGCTGGAACGAAACTTCAAATAAGGCAAATTTCATGTGGTTGCAGCTTTTTGCTATGAATGTTTCATGCCACCCTGCTTGGCAATTAAAAAGCGAAGAACCAGGGTGAGAACAGTCCTGCTAATGATTTGCAGTCAGCTCCTTAGAGCCAAGTTGTCTTTGCAAAGCCAAAATTAGATCATATCAGTCTCCAGAAGCTACCACAGAAGTTAAACATTAAGTGGTTGAAGTTGCTGGAAACTTCCGTGGTTTCCGACTGATCACAGGTCAAGGATAAAGTCATTGAGAGCGTCCTTCATCTCAAGCAACCGCCATGAAAATGGCCAAGCCCAGAGAGTGACTAGCAACAAACCTGCACCATAAACCCGACCACACGTGACTGCTCCTCTGGGCAGGCCCCGTCCCGACTTCACAGAAACAGGGAAAATGTTGCTACTGACGCTCATAAATACAGGAGGGATTTGGGGGATTGACTGTCAGGTCAGGTGGAAGGGAACATCCAACTCATGATGCTGAAGAGCCACCCATTGGTTTTAAAAATCTCATCCAGCCATCTAGGCAGTGCCAGCTACGTAAGTCCCAAGCACAAGTATAATATTTTGTGATTATCTGCCCAAATTTCACTCCAGGAATTTCCAGCAAAAGGAAAAAAAGACAAAGGTTGAGAGCCGCAAAGGTTTTGGGGGAAGTCACCAGGAATTGGGTACCGACCTGTCTTTGAGGGTTTGAGCAAGGGCAGGGAGCTGCTGGTGGTTCATCAATCATGGCAAGGTTTGGGATGGAGTGTGGGGTTTGCTGTGCTTTTAGAGATGGAGCTAAAAGATACCAGGCTCCTTCTCACCATTTTTATTAATATTCAAGCTAATTAACTTCACTGAGGGCTGGAGGAAATTGAATCTCAAGAAGAACCTAAGCTCTGCTTTAGATTTTAAGCCGTTTGGAGCTTTTGAGTCGAAGCTTGTGTTTTTATTATTATGATTTTTAAATATCTCTTTTTTTTTTTTGTTTTCCTGCAAACACCTGGCCCACTTCAGAGGCGATATAACAGTAATAAATGATTCTTATTAATTGGCCATCAGCTGACAGGGAGCAGCAGGCTCCCAGCTGAACAGAGCACGTTTATGGGGGAATCAGAGTCAAGTTTGGAGGTGCCAGGAGGGTGATCCCGGCCGGCACCCCTACGTGGGGGCTCCCGGCAATGGGGGGGGCTCCCAGCTGGGCACTGAGAATGGGATCAGCCCAAAGTGGTTGAGGCAGGGGAGCTTTTGTGAGGTTAAATAAAAAATAGCTAAAAAAAGGGAAGCTTTTACAAGCCTGAGCTTAAAGACGTGCCCTCCCTTTTTGCCCGTTTATTAAGTAATAATGAAAGACTTTTGTCAAAGCTTGGGCACCAAATTTCTGACACCAGATGAGCTCTAAAGCTAATCAGGGGATGGAAAAATGGGAATATAATTAAGGCTGCTGACAGCCCTGTGTCATTAACCTCACGGCTCTCAGGTGCCACACTGAACCACAGCTGCAAAAGATACTGTAGTACGGGTAGTTGGTTTCAGCCGTGGAAATGAATTTGGCTTTTAATGGCTCTGTAATGTCTCTGGAGCTGCTTCATCTGGAGCCGAGGCAATGGCAGAGAGGAAGGGAGTGGTGGTCTGTGCTGGGTCCAGCTTGTCTCTATCCCTTGCTTTTCAATGGTAAACAACTGAGGCTCTTTTCACCCAGAGAAAAGGAGGTTTTTCTGGGTAAGGGTTCAGGCTGGGGCTGTTCTGCTCTGTCCCTTCCTCCCCTGTAATTAATTATTATCATTATTAGGAGCGTGGGTGTTTGCTTTGCCCTAGCACCTGGGATTCCTGCCTGCATCCCACTGTGTGCTGTGGATCTAATCCTCTGATGTAACCCTGTATCAGCTGTAGGGCTGATATCTAAACCACCTCCCTGCTCTGTGACTCAGTTTCCCATCATACAGAGGAGGTAATAATATTGGGGCCTTTGGGAGGATGTTTGGAGGTTTGTCAATGTGTAAGTGTCCATTCCTCTTATGATTATGTTACCAAAGGAGGCTGTGATGGGCTCTGCTGGAAACCTCCTCTTGAATCCCAGGCCCATGCCAGCTGGAGGAACAGCTATGCAATGGGCAGCACTGGTGGTGGAGCAAGGCTTTGCTTAACTTTTTTTTTTAATGATTATCAGAGTTTTCTTTTTTTCAGGATTTTACTGCCCAGAAGGTGAGAAAATGGGAAGCGGCTGTTCCCACACTTTACCAGCACAAGCGCCTCCACCTTCTTAAAAATGCTCGTAAGAAGAATTGGTGGGACAGCCACATCACATATTGCAGTTAGGGAGCATGTGGGCTGCTGCCAAAATTATGACAGCAGTAACCCTTGAATGGAGCCTCTTATCTAGGGAATCTCAGAGCATGTTTCAACCGTTTCGCAAGGCATGTTTCATAGACAGGTACCCTGGGACATGGAAAGGGTAAAAGCATTTGCCTGGGAAGGAAGGCAGCTGCGTCACTGCCAGGAATAGCACCCCGGCGTCCCGTGACCCAGGCTCTCCTGCAAAAAAATGAGATAACGTTCCCAGCGACAGGCGCTGAGCAGCCTTGGGAAAGCACCGCGAAGACCTCTGCAAGTGCTGCCTCTTAGGATGATCAATGTGCTCTAGTTGTCGCTCGCAAGCACGCTGCACTGTTGTCTGAGCAAAGACTCTCAGATCTCCCTTGATGTGAAAAATAGCTATTAAGAGCTAATGAGCAGAATAACACTGAACCTGATTGAGCTCGGATGTTATTTGTCATTCATCCTCCGCGATCACCGCGGTGGCATCTGTTGCCCCAGACTTTCTAAGTGTGTCTCACACTTTCTCTGCAGCGTTCCCAGTTTCTCGGGTGCAAGACTCAAGCCTTGGACAGCAGCAAAACCAGTCAATTATGTTTTCACCCTGTCTGCTTTGAAAGCCCCGGAGTGTGCCTGGTGCAACCACAGCCATAGGAACGCAGGAGTTCATGATAAATTAAAAACAAAAGCACCATTATCCATATGGGACCTCGTGAGTGGTTCACATACTCGAGCAATTCCAAGCACTCTGTGTATGGTTCTTACTTGGTTTTAACTCAATTTCTTTGAGATGCAAATCAGAGGGATTATATTCAGAGGCTGCATCAGAAAGTCTTTAATCCAAATGGGCTATAAGATTTATTTAGAAGAGCCAAATGTCTTGTCTGGGACAGAAGCAACTGAGCTGAACTGAAACAGATGGACATAAAGGAAATTAAGCAACTCTAATGGTCTTATCCAGAGTTTCAAAGTATTTGGTCTTCTGAAAGCTGTAGCTCCTGGAAGCACGTGATGAGCCGGGGAGCTCAGGTTTCACTTAAAAACAGGCTTTGCAGTTCACTGAGAAAAACAATAATAATGTTTTTATCCCTCCTGTGTACAGAGGGAGGGCTGCCTTCCAAATTCTGACTCCTTAGCTAGGCTCACATTGTCAGACAAAAATATATTGCACGGCGTTTTTGGATTCCTCATTTTTATGACAGTGTCATTATTTCAGCAGTCTGGATTCAGGATTTTGGGAAACCTGATGCTAGCAATGGGGATCACAGTTTGTTTACTAATACAGGAAAAAAAAGTCCCTTGAGTCTGTTGAGGTTTTGTTCTTTGTTTCTGACGGAGACTTACCTTAGGTCTCTTCTAAGTCTGGGGTTTAACTAGGACGTCAGCAATGCAGGGCCAAGGTCACCTCTAGCTGTGCTGGATGCAGCAAACCCAGAGCGCACGTCTTGGATGCTGATAAACCACTGGGCTGGAAACCTTGATAGATCAGGCAGTCCCCCGAGACCCCACGCGTCTCCACTTCTTCTGAGGTCAGAAGATTTGCAGCCGGCAGAAGAGCCTTCCCTGGGATATTTGGATGTGTTTGGCCCCAGATAGACTGCACAGGCAGCAGAACAAGCATGAGGACAAAATCCCTACCATCTTACCGGAGCATTTCTGAATCGTAAAGATGGGTATAGCCTGGGGAGAAAAGTTTAGGTTTGAGTTGGTTCTACTATCTTCAGCTTTTAGGCTCTAAATAATGACAAGGTGTGTTTATCACAAGTAAAAACTGAATGCACTTCTTAATGCTTTCTGAGGCTCTCATAGCACTGCTCAGTGGTCAAGGAGACCCCAGAGACAGATGACGGATGAATTCTCAGGGCTTCAGAGGCTGAGCAGGGAGGAGAGCCCTGTGTGTCCGGCTCCAGGCTGCTGCCTTCCTCCCGTGGCTGAGCAGGGCTCCTGGGGCACGGGGTGCCCAGAGCCAGTGGGTGCTTGCTATCATCTCTGCAAGCTGGGAAATACTTCTGCAGCTGAAGCTCCTGACAGTAGCTGGGAGAAGTCTTTCTACTTGCATCTAAACGCAGTCCTCCTGGAGCCATGGTGCTTGGCTCACCGAGTTAAGTATCCAGAGCAGAGAAACCTCACGTGTTTGTGCATTTGCCATCCTTCACCTCGGTGCATTGGAAAGTGGATTAAGTAAAAGGTGAGAGAAGTGGGGAGAAGGGGAGGGAGAGCGAGGGAGTGAGCGTGAGAAGGAGCTCATCCATTACTATGCTGTGCACAAGGCAGGAGGTCTTGGCCTTCTGGTTTGAGTGCTTATTCCCCATAAAATACATCTGAGAGAAATCAATACAAGAAGCATGCAAGAACTTAAATCAAAGCACAAGGAAGCGGCACTTGGCGAATGGAGTGACCTTGCAGAGAGCTGTCAAAACCGGGGCCCCAGCCCTGCGAATGCAAAACCTGCCAGAAAAAAAACCCTGCAAGGCTGGCGTGCAGACTTCAGGCTGGTGTGTGCTTCCTTGGCATGGGGTTTGCACTGGGAAATGCTCTGATCTCTGCAGTGGAAACCACGTGGACAGGGTAGGCTGGTCATGGGCTGGATCAACGGCACAAGGGCAAGCTGCCAGGTTGCTCCTGGGACAGCAAGGAAAGCTGATGTACTCTGTGTTGCCTATTTAGGGTCCTCAAGTATGTCAGAGATAATGAGGCAAGGGTGGCACCCAGCTTTGAGATACAGGACATGCTCCCTCCAGCCTTGGCCGTGCAGGACCTTGGCCCTTGGGAATGTGCACACAGACCCAGAGCAAAGGTCCACCTCCACCAGGTCCGTGTCCTGCCAAGCCTCCCTGCTTGCCCACCACAACGGCCGAGGATGGAGAGCCGTCTCCAGCAGCCGGGTCCCCTCATGCCGGATGGCTGCCTCCCATCGGGAAGGGCCACCTTCGCATGCAGGTGCCGGCTGCCTGACCTTGGCGGCAGGTTGCAGCGCCGTGCCGCAGCCATCATAAATCTGCAAAGGTTTTCTCCAGTCAAGCTCCACCTCTGCAGACCGCGGAGCACATGTTCCCATGCTGGGAAATCTGACCCCTCGGTAGCCTGAGAGACAGGAGAAGCCTGGGTTTGGTGTTTTGAATAAGTGGCTTTTTATCTGAAATCCCTTTGGGAGCATGAGCTCAGTAACCAATGAAATTATATCTGTTGTTTCAAGCAGTGAAGAAAACTTGGCCTGATGTTTATTGAGATTTATGGCTTCCCTTGAGCTTAATTGTCTTTGGGAGCCCTGGATCTTTTTAACAGTTCAGCTAAGTGGTACTAAGAAGGATGGTAATGGTTTGAGCAGTCTGCCCCCTTAGCATATCTCTTTCTCTCACACAATTTGCTGATATTTGGAAATATAGCTGATACACTCCCCTCCTGAGGTCACAGTTATTCATTGGTGTGAAACTTCAAGAGACAAAACCAGGTGTGAAAAGCTCCCAGCGAGTGTTTCCTTGGTGAGGTGCTGACTTCCATCCGTCAGGGCTGCACTTCGGGGAAAAGGGGAGGAGGACACGTCCCTGCTCGTGCTGGGGAGGGTCACCCGGTCCCCTGCAGAGGCACTGCGGTCCCCCTGCTTCGTGACCCCCTCCTGGATGCTGTGCTTCGTCTTCCTTGGTCTTCCTGCTCACCATCAGCCCAGTGGCCTGGTGTAGATTCCTCTCTCGTCCTCGGCCGTGGTGGCTTTTCCACTCCTTCAGCCGTGGGCTCTTGGTTGTGTGCAGCTTCAGCTGCTCACACCTCAGCACAGCCCAGCATCGCTTCCTGAGCGTGCTGGAGCTCATCTGGGGGTGACCGGTGGGGTGGGTGTTGGGATCAACCTATGCAGATGCAATGGGTGTACTCTGGGAGGAGTACATCCCTCCTCTCTGCTCCTTGCACTGGACTGAACTGGGAAGGGACTATCTGGGCTGCAGGGAAGGAGCCTCCCGCCCAGTGCTCACCCCGCAGAGATGCAGCTCAGTGCCGCCCGGCCACGGCTGGTCCCTCGGCAGAGCATCCTCGGCGCTGGAGGGCTCTGACGAAACGCTTGTCATTGGGAGGAAAAGATCGCCCTTCACACTTAATTATTCCTCGCCTCTGGAGCCTTTTCATCTCTTATCGGTGGTGACCCCTGTTGGTTTGTTATCTCTCCCCAGCCATCCAACGGAGCCGTAGACCTGTCATCGTGGGGAATGACCTTAACCTATTTACTCACCTCCACAAGATGCCGTGTCCGCTCGGCCAGGCGCTCGCAGCAGGGCCGCGGCAGCAGCACCCGGCCGCCCTCTGCCAGGAGCAGGGGATGCTGTGGCGGAGGTAATTACAACAGCCCGCTATGGTTCAGCGGGCACCTTCATTAATAAACCTCAGGTTTCAGAGGTGCCTAACTCGGCCATTCGAAACCACATCTGGCCGTAACTCTGCAGCTTGTCTAAGCTTTCAGCTCATCTCCAACTGCCTAAGCGGTTTACAGGACGAGCAGTAAACAAAGTCTGTTTTGTTGGGCTTTTGCGTGCTTTAAGGCAAAGAAAGCAAACACACGCTCACTGGGCTAATCTCCTCAGTGGAGAGCTGGAGGCTGACAGCTCCTTCCTAGGTCACGCCAATGGGATTTTTATCTCTGATATGGCTCAAACAATGAGCATGGAGATGTTCTCCTATGCACACGCAGTCCTGGCTCGTAGCACTTGTCAGGGCGTCGTTACTCTTCTGTGGCACCTCCAGATTAAATGAAGTTTAGATGATCACGCTGGGTGCATGGATGTCTCAGACCGTGTTCTCCCTGCTAATAACTTTTGGAGCCATGGGCCAGTTCCAGCCTCATTGGGATAAAACCCCTAAAGAAGTTATACTCTGACATTTTCCATGGCTGTAGGCAGCCAGGAGCAGAAGAGCTGTGGTGAGTGTCTCACTGGGATGGCGGTGGCAGTGTGGCCCTTGCAGAGATGCAGAATTTGGGCAGGAGATGCACAAGGAGCCCTCCTGCCCCTGCTGCCCACGTACTGGTCTGCCCATATATCTTTAAAACTTGGCTCAGCAGTGGGGTCCATATTGGGATCGGCTCACCAGGGTTGCCGCTGGGTCGTAGCTCCTTCCTTGCAGCTGGGTGAACAAATTAACCTACAGCCCACATCACCTCTAAGCGTTTAAACATTTTCCCTAGCACAAGCGCGGTGTATAGGAGGATGAAATGCCATGTTGGAGGGAAGGATGGAGTTAAATTCCACGGGGGCGTAAGGAGAGGAGATGGGGTAAGGAGACGAGTCAGGGGATCAAAGGGAGTGGGTAGACAAACCTCCAACTATAACCAGCCCCACCCGTCAATAAAACATCCCCTCTAATAACCCGCATCCCACCAGAGCTGACAGGCAAGTGAATGCAAGCCCAGGGCTCCTCTGTGGGGGAGCTCTGGGGCAGACAGCCTGAAGGGAGCGTCGGGCTGCCTGGCTGCACAGAGATTTGGGGGGGCCTGCGCTGCTGGTGTGTGATGCCTGGCCAGCCCCTGGGCGAGCTGGACTCTGCTCAGCAGCCTCGGACCACACAGAGCCCTCCCATAGCTCTGAGGTTTTCAGGGGCTTGCGGCGGTGCGGGGTGCCCGGCCAGCTCCAGCCCTGCCCGGGGAGATGCCAGCAGTGGGGCCTGAAGCCAGGTCCTTGTGCTGGGGGCTTCCAGGTCCAGCTGAGGGAAGAAGATGCCCAGCCCTTGGCACTGCAGAGCAGCTACCCCTTCTCCCACACCCACCTCGGCTTCCCAGTAAGCTGCCGGGAAGGCGATGGGCTTGACACGGAGCTGCTACCCAGCCATCTGAGGGGACAGCTTTGTGCTCAGCGAACCTGCTGAGAGAGAGCCGAGTGCTGTGGGCGAGGGAGAAACCCCTCCTCAGCATCTCCAACCACTGCATCCCCAGTGTGGAGTGAGCGGAGGCCACCTATGCATTTCCCAGGTGCTGAGGGTGCTTTCCCACCCTGGGGAACTGAAGAGGAGGTGGCAGCTTTGGCTGTGGGTTGCTGCCGAACTCGCTGGTGGATTGCTAATGATGTTTGTGAAAACCCTGAACTAAGACCACACGCAGGAGGCTCAGGTGAGCGATGTATCTTAGACCTTGAGGGTACGAGGCAAAAATGCTTGTGCGCCTGACTCACCCGCTCTGTGCGAACACTGACTCATAATTACTGATTTCGATTCAGACAGAAGATTTATCTGCATTCAAACGTATGGAAAATGCTAATGTAACCTGGTAGTGAAAAGAGGAGGAAGGGCTGCTAAGTTGTCCACGGCCCTGTGTAAGGCTTGGGGGGATGCACTGGAACCAGCCTCCTCATCCCAGCTTGCATGACCCAAGGCCAGGGAGGGTCTGGTTACCCTCATCCCCGCACAGAACTGGCCGTGCTGGAGGGAAATTTGCTTGCAAAAGGTGACTTTTGCAACAATAGCCATTTTTCTGCAGAGCTGCCCAGGCGAGCTGGGTCCCAGCTCTTTCTGTTTCCCTCGGCTCTGGGGACACCCTGCTGTCCCCGGGGATGCATCAGGCCCCTTCTCCCACGGCCCCCATGTAGGAAGGCAGCTCTGGGGATGAAGACGTCTTGTGAGCAGCACATTGCACCTCAAAGCGTGTATGCACGGTTCCTCCGCTCCAGCACAATAGGTGCTGCACAGCGGGCCGGTCACGCAGAGCAAGCAAGAAAAGCCTGCCGAAGAAAGGCACAAGTGCCTACAATCCCCGTTAGTGGGGTAGATTAAACCCAGAGCAGTGCCTGGGCTTTGTACTGGGGGCAGCCCTGAGCTGTAAGCTCCCAGTGTGACGGCAGAGGCTACAAAAGCCTCGGCTCCTGCACGATGCCGTTCCCAGCAGTGCTAACCGAGGCTGTGCAAGGCTGAATCCCCAGCCGTCCCCGGACCCGTGCTGCCTCCTGCCCTGCCTGTGCCCTCTCCGAATGCCCTGCCTGTGCCACCTTTCCCCCCTGCTGCTCAGCCCTGCTGGATGCTAAGTGGAAATTTCCCCCTGTGCCAAGTGTTAAATACTTATCAAGCTAATACAGCGTCTTCGCGGAGGTGCGTACATGAGACAACATGTTACCGTAATTAACAAGCAGCTGGAGTTGGCACCAGTCTCTGCTGCAGCTGCTCCCGGCGGCTTCCAGCGCCTTTCCCAGGGCTGCGGCTCTGCCTCCTCCACGCGATAGCGGGGGGGAGAAGCTGGAGTGGGGGGGGGGTGATGCCTTGCAGGGTCCTTTCTCACTTTAGAGGGGATGGTTGTGGTTCCCAGCCCGTGGTTTGCAGACCCCTGGAAGTCTGGGGGCTATTTCTGATCTGTATTAGACAACTTGGATGAGTGGGTCTGTTCTCAGCAGGCAAGTGCTTACACAGGGGGATGAGGAGCCACTCTGAGAAGTTTTGGGGTGCACCAATTTGGAGAGGTTTAGGGAAACCCACTGCTGAAGGAAAATGAGTCATTGGGACCCAGTGGTTTGAGTGGTGGTTTGTCCCTCCCTGTTAATGTGGCTGCAGCAGCTCCCTTGGTTGGCTTTGCTGCGGGGATTGCACTTGTGCAAGGTCCCTTCCTCGGGCAGAGGTGGCCGAGTGCCACTGGGATCCGCGTGACGGCTGCCAGGGACCGGGACACTTCTGGTGGTATCAAGGCTGGAAAGAGTTTGGGAGAGAGAAAGAGAGAGGGGCTGGGATGGGTTTGCAAACCCAGCCTTTGGGAGGAAGGCTGCAGAGCGGGCTTTGGATGGTGGGAACCATTTGCAGAGTTTATCAGCTGGTTGACTGTATCTTCACAGCGCCCAACCCCTTTTATCTGGACCGGTATGGATTAGTTCACTCATCCATCTACCCACTTAGCCCTAAACAGACCTGCTGCACAAAACCTCCCCATCCTTTTAAATCGCCTTGAGCTCCCTAACTTTCCAACCCCAGAGAAGTCATCTCAGCAGTAGATGTTTGTATCATGACCTACATTGCTATTGGGTTTTAAATATTTTTTTTTTACTGTGCTATATACTAGCTTCCCACATGCAAATTGCTCTGAGTGAACCATTTATCTGGAAAATAAAGGTTATGTTCTCAAAAGGCATTTAGTTCCCTTTCTGAATGATTGAGCGAGTTTTCCGCTGAGAAAACAAAGGTCTTTAACACAGTCCAAGCCAATGACAGGGAAAAAGGTTCAGGTAAAACCCCTCCATTTATTTAACAGCTCCCCCTTCCTCATTCATATTTACAAGATAAAAGGGGCTCCATCAACCCATTAAAGTTGAAATACGTGTCCTGTCTTCAAGGAAAGCAAATCCCATCTGGCATCCCTGGAGGAATATAACCTTAACTTCAGCTTAATGCCACATTAGGGTATCTTACAGATTCTGCCTGAGATTTACCTGCCTTAAAGGGAGATTTATTTTGGAAGTAAACAGGCTCATGTGACAAATCTCCTTCCACGAGCAACTTTGGCGAGGAGGTACAGACCATTTATGACTCGCTGGTTCCTCGGGCTCTGCCTGGTCGCCGTGGGGCAGGCAGAGGGGTCGGTCACACCGGGGGACCGCTGGTCCCTGCCAGGGGCTGTGATGCAGGGCTCCATCGCATGTCTTGGGAGCTGTGGGATGGACCCAGCCTGGGCAGGCTTGGCTCCCACCTGCAAACCCAGCTCCCTGCCATGACACTCCAGCCATGGATCTGAGTAGCTGCGGGCTGCGGTGGGAAGATCAGAGCCCGTATTGGGCTCGCTTTCCCTATCTTGCAGCCCATCCTGGGGGAGCCAGTGCAGCTCCCAGAGCGAAGGCATTCCCATCCGCCCCCATGGCCACAGGCCCCCGCCTGGGCTCCAGACCCGCAGGGCATCACATCAAGGGAGATGTTTTTAAGAAAAGGCAGGTCCAGCGTCTGCCGACATCACTGAGGTGCTTGCACTTGCCTGGGAAATCAGGGAGTTTTCCGCAGCTAAGATTAGTGCTGCCGCCGCCGCCGCCTTCCAGCAGCCCCATCCCAACGCTGCCCATTTCCCTCATCCTCCTGCCTTAATGCTGACAACAACTACGAGCAGCTCTCTTAAATGTAACGTAACTTTGAGGACATCATTGGTGTTATGACAAAGATGGTTCTAAAAATACAGCCAGCAGCTGGGGACCGGAGGTCTGGGTGGTGCCCCGGGCTCTGTGCAGCGGCAGATGGGGTTTGCCCGTCCGGCAGCACCCGGTGAGCTCCTGCCCAGCGGTCCAGCCCCTGCCCGGCCGGCAGCGGGGCGAGCGGCCGGCTCGGATGTTTCACCCGTGGCTCCAGGAATGCGCGGATTGAATTACTGTACAGTCTGTACCTCGCGTCAGCCGTACCCAGGTGACTCCCTCCCAAATAATATCCTGCACATGTGGTTCTCCGGGGCAGCAAAAAGAAAGATGGCTGGGGGTAGAAATCAAAGCCTCCCCTGGTCTATTAAAAGGCTTTTGAGGCTGTGGGGTCACGGGGACCGAAGTGTCGTACTGCTCATCTGAATGGAAAGCGTGTTTCTGTACAGAGCTACCTGGAGGTACTCGTTGGTAGTTATCAGTTTATTATTATTGCTGGTTTTACTGATATTCATAAAAATGGTGAAGGTTTTCTAATTACTGAATGGATCCCAAATCCTTTTAAATGTACAAGATTATTTTTAAAAGTCATGGGGCTAAAATATGAGAAGTCTGTGTGGGGTTTCCCCCTTGCCTGTGCCTTGGGTCATAGCTGCAGCTCTTCCTTCAGACCTTGCTTCTACAACAAATGTAAACCTGGGAGGGGGACCCCGATAAAAAGCCGCTGGTGGATTTTGAATCGATGCTGCTCATGCGCAGGGGCTTTGGGGCCAGGGAAGGGCACGGCCAGCCTGCTGTCCTCTGTTACCAGCCCGCAGATCATCGGGCTGTTGATGTACATGCTGTTCAGCCTGAGAACGAGAGGGCAAGTCAGCTGCAGGTGGGTGAAACCTATCTCCTCTCTACTTAACTGGCCTGCCTGACTGGTTTTTTTATGATTAGTTTTTATTCTGTCTCCAGTTAGGCAATACACTTGCCTGTTAGAAATATCGCCCTGGGCTGCCAGCTCAGCGAAGGAGAAAAGCGGGTGTGTGTTACCGGGGGAGGATGGGGCATCACCTCCCGCCCTGGGGTGGGCACCTCTCCCCTTCCCCTCCTCGGGCTGCATCTGCCGACCCTCCCCTCGCTCTGGTGAATCTCTGCCATTCGAGACGAGCATCCTTATGGGGGGATTTTCTTAAAGGTCACTCCTGACCCCCCCCTTCCGCAGCGCTCTCACACCCTGAGGATCACTGGATCCAGTTGTTGGACCAGAGTGGGTGAATTTAAGCCCAGCCGGTAGTTTGGGATCATTAACCATCAAGGTGCCCCTGGGAAGAAGCAAAAGGTATTTGGGAAAATTTGCTAACAGACTCTAATGACTTAATAATCCCTGCCGGAGAGAGCGCGGCAGGTTATGTGAATGTCAAGTTTGTTTGCTTTGCCGAGAGCTGGCTGCTGGTTATGTAATCGGAGGGTGTGACCTCCTTCGCAGGGGGAAAAAAGGGAAGAAAAAGGAAAGCGCACGCCCGCTTCCACGCTGGGATGTGAGTAAGCGGGAGCCCAGGGATAGGTGTTAGCCAGGAGCCCTGGCAGCCCTGGCAGCACCGGCTGGGCACAGCCCTGCTTGACCACCCACCCCACTGAGCTGGGGGAAGTCCAGAGCAGCTCTCCCTGCTCAGCCCTTTGGGAGGGGGGCGAGTGGCAGGGTCGGGGGCTCGCAGCGTGGCCAGGGATGGATCGGGGTCCACCCAGAGCCGTGGGTACCGGGGCAGGGTTGCTGCAAATGCCACTGCCAGCAAAAGCAACCGAGACCCCAAGTAGCATGAGGGACTGATGTTAGTGCGTGCCTGCTGCACTGGTACGTGCTGCAGAGGAAGAGGGGGACACGGAGCGGACACATGTCCCTGAGCGAGCTGTGACACAGCACGAGCCCTTATCCCTCTGCGAGGGATAACAAGGTGTCTTGTTGTTGCTCCGGCTCGCCAGGTCATCATTCCTGATGTAATTCCTGATTTGGGGAGGCAGGACCGAGAGCTGGTCAGGGGTCTGCTTGGTGGTCCTCAGAGCTGACGGCTGAGGTAGCTCCGAGCTCCCGGGCTGATGAGAGGGAGCGTCCGGCCTCAGCTCGCACCACGAGCTGGGAGTCCTAAAAGCTTTGGCCCCTCTCGGCCAAGGCTGCCCAGAGGGGGAAAGCTGTCCCGTTTTGGGGAGGCCGTCAGGAATGCCTCTACTTCGCCTGGCTAAGGGTGTTCAGGTCTGAGCGAGGTTCATGGTTTCCTGAATACTGGGGGCTTTCCTTGAAGATGAAGGAAAATCGGGGCTGTTAAGCTGTGGCATGGTTTTAAACATGCTTTGCATTAGCTGGCGCAACCCACGACACCGGTATAGCCTGACCCACTCATCGCTGGGGTCTGACATCTTGCTTGGAAGCCGAAACAAGGCAGGCGGGTGCTGGATCCCACTCCCCGTGGCTGAGCCGGGGCGTCCGGGGAATGCCGACTCTTTCTCCGTGAAAGCAAGCGCCCAGGCTCCTGGGGTGCAGGCTGCCGCCTTGCAGCCCCAGCGCCGCTCCTCAAGCTCCGACTTGCCTGCCATCAATACTGTTTAAACAAGCACATTCGCAGACGTAGCTCTAGGCCAAGTTGTGGGGCAGCCGGGAAGGAGCAGCCGCAGCCTGGCTCCAGACCCTTCTGCGGGAGGTCTGGGTGGCGGGCGCGTGGGTGCCAACAGCATCGCGTGCCAGCCGTGGCTCTGCCCGAGGGCTTTCCTCCGCACCTGTGGCCACTTTGAACCCGAGCCACGGCCAAAAGATGCCAGCGGTGCGGGCAGAAAACGTGGGATCACTGGGGCTGGGCAGGGATACTCCCGCTTGTACGACCACTCCTCAGTCTTTGCTTTTGGGGCAGGTTGCACATCCCAGCAGGGATGCACGTCCTCGCAACAGGGGCATCCTGGGGTCCTCCAAGTGAAATACGGCTGCAACGCCAGGCTGGCTCTTCTACCGTCTTCCTCTCTCCTGCTTGCTGTCTGGTTTCCCAGGCTGACAGGCTGCAAGAAATTTGGGGAGGATGCAGAGGGGGATGGCCCTGGGCAGGATGCTTCCTGGGGAGCGGCCCCTCCGGAGGCACCCATGCACAGCACCCAGCTTTTCTGCTGGGAAGCCACTGCGACTGCGAGGGTAGGAGTGCAGGCAGCACCGGGAGAGCATGAAACGCGCTCCTCCGGAAAAAAAGAAAGAAAAAAGACAGACAGAAAAAAAAGAAAAAAGGAAAAGGCTTCTGAAGCTGAGAGCTGGATATTTATACACTTGACATAAAGGATATTTCTGCATTGAAGTAATAAGCGTGACTCAGTAAACCAATGGGGAAAGGGTGTTCCCTTTGCAGCAAAACCTCAAAAGATCAAAGAACTTCTTGAGCGGTTTAACATTTCGAATGTTAAATGAATCGGGTTCCCCTCCCTCTCCCCTTCACCCCTGCCTTCAAGTTTCGAAAAATAAATGATTTGATTTTAGCTTGGAAGGGAGCGTTTTGGCAGCTCCGGGGAAGTGTGGTGCTGGCTGGTCTGGAGCACGAAGGTCACGGGCAAGTGTGTGCTTGGGTGTGCAGGAACCAGGTGCCTGCTCGGTGGACATCAGCCCTGCTCGGGATGGGGACATGCCACAGCCTTGGGGCTTCCCGTTCACCAGCTGAGCTTGTGCTGGTTTATGGAAACTGGCTTTTCCCTTGCTGTCACCTTCTGGACCCACTCCTACTCCAACCTCTGTCCTACCTGCCCGGGTTGGGGACCTTCCTGAGCACCTACCTGCCAGCGTAACACTGAACAGGGGGACGGTCCCGTTTTGGAACCGTAGCTTGCAGATACCACGGTCCTGCAAATGACAGCCTGGCGTCTGGCAGACCCTGCAGCCGTACATGGCTGCAAGATGGGTCCGGGCAGCTCTGGCTGCAGAGTTGAGGCCACCGTGTACTGGGAGGGGTGTCCCAGTACGCTGAGCCTCTGCGCTCTGCCCACCGCTGCAGACTGGGATGGGCTGGCTCTGGGCTTTAGGCAGAGCTGAGCATCACCAGATTTCAGCAAGTTCTTCCCTTGGGAGAAGCAAATCTTGACATTTTTGTGCATATACCCAGCAGTGGGGAGATATTAGGGGCTGATCCCTGTCCCCAGCCTGCACCCAGTGGGGCTGGCTCGCCGATGGGAATGCAGCGGCAGATAATTCGCCAGGGAGGGATCAAGCCTTGTTGGTGACTCTTGGACACCTGCATTTCTGGGATCGATAGGCTGGAGTAATATATTGCACCGAGATAACAAATCACTTAGCTTATTGGGTCTTAATTAAGCCTCTTTTATCTCCATGACAGCCACACACCTAGGCTATTGCCCAGGCAAACCGTAGCCGTGGCCGAGCCGTGGGGACGCCGCGCCGGAGCCGGGGGATTGATGAGCCTCTGCTGGGTGGAATTACCTCATTGTGTTTGCAGCGCTTGGGGCCATCGATCTCCCAGCTCCTCTGTCCCTCCGTCCCAGCACCCAGAGCACCGGCTGCTGCCCTCTCCTCCCAGCGCCTTGCGGGCAGGGGCAGGAGATGGGGCAGGAGCCCCCCCCCCCAGTCGGGTTAGCTTGGGTGCAGGTAGACGAGCTGGGGGAAAGCTGTCCCATTTGGCCTCCTGGGTAATAGATACAGTTGTTATAGTCCGTGACAGCATGAAATGAAGACCTACATCACCATAATGTATTGTCAGCCTGCAAGCACACTGCGGCCCCCGAGATGAATGAATGCAATATCTCTGCGTACAAGGGGGAAGCAAGGAAAGGGGGTTTTGCCGCTGCCGCCGGCCTCTAGGCTAGAAGGCAGAGCCGCCGCTTTGTGCGGCTGGAGAAGAAAAGGCATTTTTTATTTGTGATGCGGAGGTTGAGGGTGTCCGATCCCCGCGGAGCCTGTGACAGATACACTCCATGAAGGGGAGCACTTAACGAACGGCTGAAATGCTCCTGTGATGAGTTCATCCAGCAATGAAGTAATCTTGCCCCTGTGTTACTGCCAGCTGAGGCAGCAGGGCGATTTACTGCTCTGGGGCTAGACAGATCAACACCAATTTTGGCTCAAGTAACCCAAGAATGGAGGGGAACCATCCAAACCAGGGAGGTCCATTCGACTGGAAACGTGTGTACACAACAATAGGACTCTAAAGCACGTATTGCATTTAGTTATTCGAAAGTAGGACAGTTTTTACTCTGAAGTATGACTGCTGGTGTACTGACTTGGAGTGAAATAATGAGAGCTGGGAGTTGCAAGTGACTTACAGCTGAGCAGCCAAGTCCTGCAGGACCCCTCTGTTTCTGTAGAAGTTACCCTTCTTTAGGTTGATGCTTAAATCCTTTTCCATCTCGGACTGCTGCTAGGACTCATCCTGCCTGGCAGGCACAGCACAGCAAGAGGCAATCCTTTATCTCTGCTTCACACCCGGGGCAGGCTGGCAGCGGCGCTTCCGACACCAGAAATGGTTGGAAACTAGATAGATATTCCCGAGTTCAGGTCCCAGCGTGGCCACAGGCTTATTTTGTGACCACGGGCATAAATTGCTTATGATTTCTCCCTTTGCCAGCATATGAAATGGCAATGGCCATATCCAGCCCCTCTTAATGATTTTTGATTCTTGCAAGAGCAGTTGCAAGGTGCTGAGCGGGGAGTGCGCTGCAGCATGGCAGATACTGCATGTTTCCAAATAGTCATTTAAAACAAGAAAATAAGGTTCTGTGCTGGAAGACAAGCAGCCCATAATTCATCTTAGTGTTAAACAACGTCCAAAGTACTCACATTACACAAAACCCAACTGAAAGGCAACACCCTTCTACTGTTCCTGAGTTTTCATGACTGTTTACAGGTTTTTGGATAAACATGAGAAAGTTGATATAGGAACGGCCAAATCCCATAAGCTGTTGGTAAAACCTTCCTCTGCAGACTAGTTCAGCTGGGGCACATGATGTTATTAAAGCCGTTCACAACGGGGCTTCCACATGATGGACCCGTTCTTGGTTGCTCGTGATCTTTTGCATCAGGTAGGACAGGATTCCCCTCCATGCCGTGGCAGCTTGGTTTTTGGGCTGTGCTCGGCCTTTGCTTTCCCCTTCCCAAAACCTTCAGCCAGAGCCCTGGACCATAAGAGTTGCTTTGGGGGGCGGTGGGGTGACAGCGTGTGATGGGCAGGGGCTGAGGAGGGGCGAAGACCAGCCCCATCAGCTCAAACAGCAGGATTAGCCATTGATGCCCAAAGTGATGCCATTTTCACCAGGAGGTGCAAACCCGAACAGCCTTCGCATCATGGCAGAGGTGTCTGCTAGCTCTTCACGTAAATAGTTTCTAGCCGTGTATCATTAATAGCCAGTGAGCGACGCCTTTCGTTATTGCATTAGGCACGTGGCCACTGCGTGATTTTTGGCATCTCCCTCTCTTTGCTACCAAGCTCCCCGGCTCTCCCCAAGCACAGGCGGCTGCCAGAGGGACACAGCTTTGCTTTTTTTCTTGGCCGTTATTGTTGCTCTGAGATTTTTCTCTGAAAGGTTAGGCCAGCCCTCGCGCTGGTGTTCAGAGCCCGTCTCCATCGCTGATATATGATGCCCTTGTAATCTCCAGTGACATAAATTTTGCTCCTGTTTGTCTCCCCGTGTCATATTCTTCTTGTGCCGTGTCTGTTATTGTGTCTAGCGTTGCAGTTGTGTTTCAGCATTTTCCGTTGTTCGTCTTCTTCACCTGAGGATGTCCATTATGGGATGTAACAGCTTTAATAGCTTATAAATGGGAGACTGGAGTTTTTATGCTTCAGGGAGTACCGCTCATGGCAGCCACCATTCAAGAGTGGCATTTGCCAGTACTTAGTACCTAAACTGGCATCTTCCATCCCAACTTTCTTTTAAGCCCAGGCACAAATAGCTTGTGTAAAGCTGTCAGCCCTTACTGGAGGTCAGGTTTGTACCTGCTGGGATTTGGAGCTGGTGTGAATGGGCTGGTAGCTGGGAGAGAGCCTGGTGCCACTGGGAATGAATGGTGGTTCCTCTCCGCTCCCAGCACCCGTGTTGAGTTTGTCCCTGTCCCCCCCGCCTGATCAGCAGCCTTGAACCAGAGCTCGAGATGTCCAGCTTCATCGGTCTCCTCCCAAAATACTGCCCTGCACACCGGGGTGCCCGGAGGCAGCTAGAGCCAAGGCTTGGCCTCTGGAAGCAATCATTCGACTTGCCCTCATCAGCACCTCTTCCAGAGCAGAGGGCTGTGCAACCAGGATCTAATTAAGCGGGCTAATCTGAAGGAGGTACTACATCTCCATGGAAAACTGCTACAGTTTGGCTTCTCTGAATAATAAACAAAGCACTTGGGCAGATGATAGGGCATTTAAGTGTTTACTCTTCAGAGCATTAAGTGCTAAATTTGTTTTTAGCTCCCTTATGAAAAGCCCTTGCAGAGTAAAAGCACACAAGGGTCTCAGTCATCCCATGCAGCTTTCCTCCAAGCCTGCTGTGTCCAGCGGAGAGCCTGGCTGTGCAGCTGCCCGAGGGGGACAGCCAGAAGCCCCGATCATTAGTATCACAAGGAACCACCGAGGTTTAATCTGCTGGCAAGGAGCAGGGAATAAACCAGAGCCAAGCCCCAGATCCACCCATGGGGATGCTGTGCATGGAGCCAGCCCGGGCAGGGGGCTGTCTTCAGTTAGTCCAAACTAAGATGGGCATCCATTTCTTTTTTTTTAATCCATTCCATCAATCACTTAGTGTAATAAACTCCCTAAATGGAAAAGATAGAGACAAAAACCTCCAAGCGAGCCAGAGCATAGAGCTCATTTCTCCTGCCTCCTCCTCCTTACTGTGCCACGGCTGTTTCGGCGGCTAGCACTCAGGCTTGGGATGCAGGACCTGAGGAGGATTCAGCCAAGGGAATGTGGAAAGGGAGGAAAAAAGGGTGCCGGGATGGCTGCTTTGCAATCGCAGGCGTGTAGATGTTGTCCCACCCCGCGTGAGGCTGCGATGGGATGTACTGCTCACATCTGGCCACCACTGCCTGCTCGGCCCAAAGACCACGTAGGGAGGGCCTCAGGGCTGAACTCGCTGCTGGAGCTATAGAAATGGAGCACAAAACCAACAAAACAACTTTCCATTTCTAAAGCTTGAAGGAGTTTGCACCCCACCATGCCAGGACAAAGGGAGAATTAGCAGCCAGCAAAGAGAAAAACAACACAAAGCCACATCACAGTGTCAAGAAGCCAAAAAGCCTTTTTCCTTCTCAATGCGCGGGTACAGCTTAAACAACTCTTGCTCTTGATGCGGAGCCCGATGCGGTTCAGCTTTGCAGCACTTTGCATTCATCTGCATGCGCCTGAGCTGAGCTCTGCTTGCTGCTGCTTCAGCTGTGATTTTTTAAACGAATTTTGACACATCAAAACCAATGCAGAATGACTCAGAAGTTTTCAGACAGAGCTTTCTCCTTGCAGAAGAGGAAGGAGGGGGCGCACACATATTTAGCAGCAGCAGCCTCCTTTAAATTGACCTTTTTTCAAGAAGAATACTATGGTTTAGGCAAATTTGGGATGTGTCTGAACATGCTTCCCATCCACATCATGGATTCAATTACAACACAACACTTTGCAGATTTCTGTTAAATTTTAACTCGTTTCACATGGGTTGCGTGAACTTTGCCTGACATTTGGAAGGAGGCAACTTGTGTCATCAGGTTACACTCACACTTATCTCTGCAAACATATCCTTGTACCCAGACCAGCACCAGCACAGCCGCCTCTGCTGTGGATGGCATTAAGTGAACCTGAAATGTGCTTTCCTCCGGCATTACGCTCCTGCCTGCTCACGGAGCGATGTGCGTGACCCTGTCCCCAGCCCGGCAAGCTCAGCAGCAGCAAACGCGGTGGCCGTGTGCGTGGGCATGTGCGTGGGGCGACCGGCATTTGAGCGTGGAGGGGATGGGGACAGGGGCAGCGGATGGATGAGGGACAGTGAGTGATGGGTGTGTGGTCTTGCTGTGAGTTTTTGGTGAAGGGCAATGCTGGTGCCGTGAGAAGGGAAAGACTTTGAGATGATCCTATTCCCCCCAGCCTCTAAATTGCAGGGATGCATCTGCAGCGAAGACAAGTGGGTGCTGCTGGTGGCCCCAAACCACGTCTTCTGGGGAATCCCACAGGTCCATGGCAGCAGGGTTGGAGAAAGGCCCCTCTCCTGTCCCCAAAGCCTGGCAGGGACAGCGTGGTCGGGTGACTTTTGCAGGACCAGCCAGCCATGCTGGCCGTGCCCTGCTCTCCTCCATCGCATCGAGCCATGAAAACCCAGCACTGAACATCTCCTTTAAGCAGCGGGTCCTTGCAATGGCTAAAAAATCAGGTCTGATCAAAGCCCGGCTTCTCTCTTGGTGCTGGGGGTTGGCAGGGGGAAGGGGGAAATATTAAAATCCCAAGATCAGTCAGTCGCTGGTTCTTACTTCAGCTGCAAGAAGTGACCGGCTCTGCTGATCAAAGGCCTCGCCACTGTTGTTTTAAAGGTGACATTAACATTTAAGGAGCTTTTGAAAGCCCTGGCTTGCAATAAAAAGCCAGACACCCGGTCACAGAGCAACTCAAACGCAAGTTTCATGATAATGAAACAGCCTTTTGTTCTTAAACTCAAAGAAGAACCACAAACCTATTTATAGTGTTTATAATAAAGACTGTGAAGCCTTTTACACATAATCCAGCAAACCGATACCTGCAAGCCGTGGTGTTATCCAATGATCCCCAGAGTGTGCAGAGCAGGCTTTTGTGCATGCTTCTCTCCTCAGCTTGCAGGCACAACCGCCACGTTTCCTTCCGATGATGCCAGGCTTTGACCAGTGCCGTGAGTACCGCGCGGATGCCTCCGCCTGGTTGTGAGCCTGTGCCGAGCTGTGCCGCTGGCCCGGGACTCGTGAGTGTGTCCCCAGCCGGGGTGGCACGGTACAGCTTGGCAAGGCATGGCGTGGTACGGCTGGCACAGCAAGGCTCGGCATGGCGTGGCATGGCTCAGCATGGCATGTTTTGGCACAGCGTGGCACAGCCCTGCCGCTCATCCCATTCAGGACATGCACCAGCTTGGAGCCTCCTGCACCAGGACAGCCATCTTTCAGTGCCTGGCTCTCGTACGCCGTTAGCACAGCAGGTACCAAACCTCTGTTTCATGGCAGCTGAAATCACCACTTTTCCTCCTTCCTCCATCACCGCAGCCCCGTGTCACTCCTTGCACCCACCAAAACTCACTTTGGACTTATCCCTGCTCCAGATGCGGACCTGGATGGTCAGGGCTGCTGCTCCCCTCTGCTCTCGGAGCCAGATCTCCGGAGAACTGGGTGCATTTTAGCAGCGTGGTGTGGGAAGCCATGCACGCAGTGCTGGGGGGCTCGGTGCACTCAATGACCAGCCTTCACCCGGCACTTCGTTTATAAATAGCCTGGAAACGAGAGCCGGGTAGATAGGAGCCACGGCTGGGTAAGAAAATCCTCCTCTCCCCACACTGGTTCTGGCTATATTGTCTCTCGGTGTAAAGCTCTTTGCTTTATGGCTCCCAGCCCTGCGCCGTCTGCTGAATTTTACCTTGCAGGTCCGATAAGGGTAATTGCATGCACGTTCCTTATCACATGCAATTGAAAATATCAAGCAAATTCCCTCATTCTGCAAAGTCCTGGACAGCCTCTGCTTTACTGTACAAACATGTTTTTATGACAGTGTGTTACATCAAAGATCTTTTTTTACACCTCCCCACCTTCCTGGATGTGGTAAATAGCACTGGGTCCTTATCACATGCATTCCCTGAGCACAGAAAGAGCCAGGGAGCCGAGCGGGAGCAGAAAAGGGAGGTTTATTCATTTGGTTTCTTAAGGGCTTGGGCCTGGCAGGTCAGAGGTCCCAGCAGAAGAAGGCGCGGAGGATCAATATCCTGTGATGCTGCTCCAAACCCCTCCTGCTTACGGCGTCGTCCAAGCGGGAATTCCCTCCCCTGCCTCTTGCAGCGGTGACCCAGGATTATTATTTCTGTTTTCCAGAGGGATGCACAGCCGTCCCGCTTCCAGACCCTGCTCCGGCCGCTGTCCTCTGCTTCCCGCGCCCAGCCGAGAGCCGGGATGCTCTCTGAGCCGGGACGCTCTCCGAGCCGGGATGCTCTCTGAGTTGGGATGCTCTCTGAGCTGGGATGCTCTCAGCACAGCAGTCATTGTCTTGGAGCTCGAGCGGGGAGCGCGGATCTCTCCTTTGATTTCTGAGGGCACGGATATCCAAATAAATTAGCAATGGGAATGTGCGGGGGTGGGGGAGGCAGGCAACGGAGAGCTGGCGGGCTGGAAGTGACCCAGACCCGGGGAACAGATGCAACTCATAACGTTAATGAGGGTTTTTTTTTTTCCCCTCCCCAAAGGCACTGCACTCCTGAGAACGGGGGGCTTTCTATCCCATGGCAACACCAAGCAGGGAAAAAATGGGCCTGGCTTTTATTTCATTTTTTTGTCCCTTACAGGAATCGCAGGCAAACAAAAGCCCTGAACAGATTTATCATTTTTCTTTCTCCCCCACCCCCTCCTTTTCTTTCCTTTTATATTTTTTTAAAATAGGGTTAGAGCAAGATGGATGGTTCCCCAGGCCCAGGGAATGAGCAGATCGAGGCAACCCTGTCGTCTCTGGCATCCCATTAAGCCAAGCTCTGGGAGGAGGCCGCCGTAAGACTTATTAAATTTGCCCCAGCCCAGACCCCAAACGCCAGCCCCAGCACAGGGCTGCCCCGGCTCGGCCACCTGAGTCCCACCTCGCCGTCCTCCCCGGTGCCACCACCGGCACCTCTCCTGCACGCCCCCCCCCCCCCCCCCCGGGGCCCTGATGCGGCCCCGCTCTCGCCCCCCGCATCAGCCCGGGAAGCCCCTCCATCCGTTCTTGTCAGCCGAGGCCGATTCGTCACCGGCGAGGTGACAAGCGGTTGTATGGCTCTGTCAGCCCATCGCTGGCTCAGGCTGGGCCCCCCACGGCAAAGCCAAGGGTCCCCCCCAGGGAGGGGGCTGGGGGCAGTGGGGGGGGGGGGGGCACGGCCAGCTCCCGACCTACCCCTGACCCGGGGGCTCCTGTGGCTGGAGGAATGGCAGCGAAGGAGGGGGAAAACAAAGGGAAAAAGGGAGAAAAAAAGGAAAAAAAGGGGGATAAAAAAATAATTTGAGCCCTATTGGGTCCGCTGCCGGGGGGGCATGGGGGCAGGCTCAGCCGGCGGGCAGGCAGGGAGGATGCTGCCCCATCCCCGCCGCCCGCCAGCACCGTGTTAGCACGGTTATTTCCACTTTAATACTTAACAAGGATTTAAAACCCTTCTGTAGTCAGAGTTTGTTCTCAGCGATAAATTTTGAATAGCTTATAAATTATGGACACAACGCGGTGTCTCTGTCTGAGAGGAAGGGCCAGACCCGGCTTGCTGCTACGGTGGTGTAAAGCCAGCGCGGCATTGCTGGCAGTGAGTCTGGCAGGTCAGCGTTCCTGGGAGCCGGATCTGGCCCGCCGTGCCTGGATATAACATTACTGTGACGATAGTATCATATCGCATAGCAAAGCACAGTCACGTCTGCTTCACACCTCCCGATAATAATCACCCAGGATGCAAAAATCACAGGACAGAATTACAGATGAACAGAGAAATGCACATCATCTCTCTCTCCACATATGTATGTATGTGTATATATAGATATAGAGATATAGATATATATAGCCACAAGCACATGCACTTGTATGCATGGAGAATATGCTCGCACTCAGGACGAGAGGGGTCAGATTGCCCATCTCCCATTGACAGTCATCCCCCCATGCCCTGGCTCCCGACCAAACATGTCCCTGCTGTAACAGCCAGGCATCGCTCAGGGGATTGCAAACTCCGGCTAAAATCCCTGCAAACGAGGAGCTCCGGCTCCCGCAGAAACACCTTGCAGCTGCCTGCTCCGCTCTTGGCTCTGGGGCCGGGAGGGGATCCACACTGAGAAAAAGCCTGGCTGGAAGAGATGATTTCATCTGCCCAGCGAGAGAAATAGCGAGCGTTTCTGAAAGCCAAAGGGGTGTATGCAACGGGCCTTCCCTACTTTCTCCCTGGCACACCGTAGCAAGTCGGTAATTAGGTTAGAGCATTGCTCCAGCTTTATTTCAGCGCACTGATGTCCAATAAATGCGTATGAAGTTCGTATGTGTGCCTGTAGTATATAAAGGCTGTAGGAAAATGGCCAGTTTTCACTACATTAATTCATAAAGCAGGCCATGCTGGTCTGGCCTTTTACCTCACTTGTTATTTCTATTTATTAGTAGTATTGATGTTTCAACCAGGGATCAGGACCCTATCGAGCCAGCTTTAATATCAGAAAAGATTTAGCGGGAGAGCGCTCTGTAATGAAGCAACAATCCCAACGCGAGCTCTTACGTAGTGCAGCTCACAAACACTATTATTATTTGTAATAATGTTTTATTTTGCATTTCGCTTCCGCAGCAAACCCCGCATCTCCAATTACCCTGGCTTGGCCACGTCAAACGCACGGCTGCACGCTCATCGGCAGGTTATTAAAAAGCCTCCTCAGGACCGAAAACTAAACGGGTTTCAATGAACAGACGTTCACGTTGTGGAGCTGCGGCGTTAACGGGCCAGGTACCCAGGCGGTGTAATTAGGTGCTACTGAGCTCTGCCAATTGCCCCCGGTGGGAGGTCTGGCAGGGCTGCCTGCGCTGGCAGCCGAGCGGGCAGCGGGGCAGGGGCCAGGAGAGCCCATTGCCCACGTGGGGCTTGCTCTGCAGGCAGCGGGGTTTTCCCACCTTTCTCCTCTGTTTTTTCTCCCCAGGCTTTGCTGGTTTCTGCCATCTCCCTGCTGAAGCTGCAGCACTTGATGGAGAAACTTGAGCACCAACAAAATGTCGGATAAAACTGAGCAGGAGGTGCAGATCCAGGTATTATTTGGGAGCGCAACGTGGCCAGCAGCCTGGTGCAGCAGGACTGCGCTTGCCTCCGGTCGAAGGCAGCACATCTGCCAGCGTTGGAGGATGGATCCCTGCCCAGAGCGGGGCACACGTAGCACCCTGGGACTGGCACCCCCAGGACTGGCACCTCCAGGACTGGCACCCCGCTGAGTCTCGCTTTCCAGGCAGCGAAGGTATTTAGGCTGAGTTGGGGAATGATCACATACTGTGAATGCCGAAACTAAGTTTTTAAATCAAAACCACTTGGGAGCTATACAAAGCCTAGAACCACATCTAAACCAGCTTCAAATTCATTGCCTGCTGAGATGCTGAGCACGAGCCAGTCCTCAACCTTGAGTGATCCGTTTAAAGCCAAGATATACTTAACCGGGGTTCATCTGGCAAAAACCCCTGGAAATATTGATCCTTGAGAAAAAGCGGTCAAGGGAAATAAAAGTGTCCTGGTTATTGCCTTACCATGTTTTCTATCACAACTGCAAAACTTTATCAGCAGAAGCAAGGACAGGCCAACCACTCCTGCCTCGAGCAGATCTCCCTCGGTGGTTGCTGAATTGGGTCCTCTAAGTAGAGGACTCCTGTTCCGCCACGCAGGCAGGACCCTCCATGCATGGCGTTACCTCTGGGCTTTTATTTTTGTAATTTCTTTAGGATGATAATATTTCCTAGAGCACGGTGGACCAGAAACTGCGTTTCTGTAGTGTATGCAACAGCAGAATCGAAAACTGCTTCGAGCAGCATCAAAACCAGATGTTCCCAAAAAGCCAAGGCAAGATGTTACCTGGCTCGCTCATCGGCCTGTGGCTGCAACATTTCACTGCCAAATGCTCTGAGGGTGAGCCTGAGCTTGGATCTATCGTGTTTGCGGAGTAGAGCTGTGCCGGGGGGGTACAGACCCCTGCGGGTCCCCTGGGTACTGGGGTCAGCACAGGGGGCTGGGGGAGGAAACCAAGCGATTTCAAGACATTTCGGGAAAAGACTCTCTTGAAATTCCAACTTTGCTCACTAAGCAAGACCTCAGGGGTTGGATCCTGCTCTCGGTGACGCTGCTGCAAAAGCCGAGTAAATCTGGGGGAATCAGCCAAGGTCACTTCAGGCTGGGAAGTGACGTCCGACTTCCCATCGCGTAAATGGCAGCAGGATCTGCCCCCCCCCCCCCAACGCTTCTCTTCATCCCCCCTTCTGCCATCTCTTTCGAAATGTTTATGTTGGATTGTCTCACGATTTACACTGGAAATCTGTGCAATGTGTCTCTCTTGTCGAAACGTGCAGTGTCAGCAGCTGGTGATCTGAAACCCGGGCCGCATCCTGGAAACCCTGGTGCTGAGAGAGGGAGGCACGAGTGCTGCGAAAGGGCCGGGCATCGCTCTCCCGAAGCAAAATGCAGCACCTTCAGGGAGCGTTACAGGACCGGGGCTGTACAGGCAGGATGAGAGCGAGCCGTGGCAGCGGGGCTCGTGCTGCTGGACCTGCTCGCAGCATCCCTGGCCATCGCATGGGCTGTGCAACCACAACCCCCCGTGTCTGTACCTTTTCCGTGTGCAACAGAGCCAAGTGGGAATTTTCTGGTGGAGTTTCTCTGCTGCAGGGAAATTCCAGTCAGCTGAAATCGAAGCTTTAGCAGAGAAATCCTCCTGGGCTCTAGAGGAGGAGGAGAAGGGGGATTGCACAGCGCAGTAGACAGGGCTCGGGGCAGCGGGAGAGAGCCGAGTTCAGTCTCTTGTGCTGAGCCAGGCAGGACAGGACCTCCTGCCTCGGGGACTATCCCGGTTTGAGTGTGACTCTGGGGTTTCCCACCTTTTCATGACAAATTTTGTGTTTTTCGCCAACGCAGAAGAGGAAAAAAATCAGCCTCTCCCTTCGGCTGATGTGAAGTGCGGCTGGTGCTGCAGTGCTGTCCCCGAGCTGAGACGAGCCGGACTCATCGCCATCATCAAGGGGTGAATTACTTATGCCTTTTAGCAGTGACGGTGATTTTCCCGGGATAATGCAGGGAATATTTTGCAAAGGCAGCCCCTTCACTTGCTTGTGGGAATACATGAGTCTACTTTGACAGACTCAGCGGGAATGGAAGCAGGGATGGACCAGAGCAGCCCTCAAAATGTCCCTCACCGGGATGAGGACTACATCAGTATCTGGGACACCACGGGCAGGAGCCCCGGGGCATCTCTGCATCGCGTCTCTGCAGCCGTTTCCATGTCAGGTCCCCTCCGCCGAGCCTGGCAGGGGGATGGAGCCTTTGTCCCCCGGCTGTGTGCTATTTACTGCTTGCACTGCATCCTCACCACAGGACACAGAGACTGCAAGGCCATATGAGACCGTGGCGATGAACATCTAGCCTGACCTATTTACAGCTCGGGCCCTGGGACTTTCTGGAATTCATCCTCTTGGAAACACAACGTATAATTTTAGGGCAGTAGAAATCCGCACTGGATGGGGATGTTGTCCCAGCCTCCGCCGGGTCCATGACACCAGAATTGCTTTGACTGCCTCTGAGCGTGCTTGCCACCGCATGTGAATGCACAGGCTCCATTAACAACTCAAACTGCCACTGATATGCTTCTCATTATATTTCAGGCCTTACACATCATTATGTCATTTACAAGACGGTATTTGTTTTCCCTTCCCTTCATTCACGTCCCAAAAAAATCTCATTAAAATGTTGTTGCTCGTTGCAATTGGAAGCAAATCGCAGCTTAATCCAACCTGCCAGGGAAGCCAATCGCCCCGTAAAAATCTCCTTGAAGTCTCCACGCACGGGCAGGCGGAGGGGGGAGAATAATAAAAAGACATCGAATTAGGAGGTGCCGAGGCTCATTTGAGAGGAGAGGAAGGGACTGTGGATGCTGACAGGATAGTAATGCAAATCCCCTTCGGAGCACCCAAAGAATCAACCTAAATGGATTAATGTGAGGACAGAGAAGAAATGACTTTAGTTGTTTCCCTAATTAGATTCAATTTATTTTTATACGGCATCTTCATACAGAGCATCTCACAGCTGCTTCACCCAGAAGAGAAATAATACAGAAAGGCCATTCTGGCAGAAGTGCTCACCAGTACAGGCATCTCAGCGGGAGGAAGGAATATGAGTGCTGGCCTTGAGGATTTGATTTTCCAAATCATCAGGAAATCACATGCCATTTTTTTCTCTTTTTTCCAATTTCAATATTACTAATTTCCCTAGGCTTTCCTCAAACCATCTCCGTAATATACTGAGGCTGATTCCAGTCTCACACTGCTTTTATAGCACTGTAACTCTGATCTCACACTGGTTTTACACTGGTGCAGTTCCACTTATTTCAACTGAGTAAATTCCTGATTTATGTTCGTGTAAAAGACAGCAGAAATAGGCTGATGGTTTTCCCTGGAGCAACGCCTGGCTCATGCCGGGGTGAGGAAGAGGAAGATCAGGTCCCTTGCAATGCAAATGATGTAGAAAACTGTCATTAAATTACACCTAGACCCTTAGTTTCAAATATACTTTTGCTTTCTTTTATAAAATGTACTTTATTGTCGAAGTTACAGATGCATGGGAGGAGATCAGCCAGGAGGGGAGGCCAGGACATGTGGCTCTGGTGTTGATGGAGAGGGCAGGTTGCAGCCCTCGTTCCCCTCTACTTTTGGGGGGAAAATCAGTCTGCACCCTCTCCTTGCTCCAGTTTCTTTCGCCCATTTGTGCACAAACTGCTTCTCTCTTCCTCGGGCCCAGTTCTGTCCACCGAGAGTCTGGGGCTTTGGATTAAATTGAAATGTGTGTGTCCTGTTTGCTTTAAAATATTAAAATGTAATCCTGGGGAATGAAATCCCTTAAGATAGCAGTGTGACAGGGCAGCCTGCAGCACAGCCTTTCCCCCTCGTTAGCACGCAGAGCAAGGAGGGCCCTTATCAGAGCCAGAGCTGAGAGCACAAGTGGGTTCCTCTGCAAAGACTCACTAACGTTACTCTAATATTAATTTATTTTTTAAGGCTACACACGAGGGAGCCGATCAGTGCTTTGCCCTGCGGTCTGGTTTGTTTGGAGCACATATCATTTCCTTGATTTATTCTCTGTGATGTGAAAGGATGTAACCGGCATCTTGATACCTGCCTCTGAGGCTGCTCCCGTCCCCTTGACACAAGCAGGCACAGCATCCCGAGTTAACTCCTGAGCTCTTTATGCAACACCTGATCCCCCTTAGACGGCTGCCATTAAAAGCAGCTCCCCTGCCTGCAGGGCAGTGATGCTGGATTGACACCAGGCATCAGAGCTGGGTGTGATCTGTGCTCCTGAATCCCCCTGCAGACCCCGCTGGGTGAGACCAGGACTGCCGTGTCCAAGGGATCCTGCCGAGCTGGGCTCTCCACCCAGGCAAGTCTCATCCTCAGCTGGCTCCACTAATGGAGGAAGAACAGGGGCTGTTGTAATTAATGACTGTGGCAGCCACTGTTTTATCATGGATTGGAGTGTTTTTCCCCTCTCATTTGCTCTTGGAAAAAGTTGGGACAGAGACAGGGGGAGAGGAAGGCAGGCTGGCAGCCAGGAGGGAAGGGGACCTTTGCTTCTTTGGTAGCGATGGAAGGATGTTGTCTGTGCTCAGATGTGGGTCTGGTTTCATGGACGGATGTCCCTCCGCTCCCACCAGCCTCTGTGCTGTGCCCTAAGGAGCCTTTTGTGGAGGTGTGTGATGGCCAAATAGCAAATAACTTGGGCTCAGTGGTGTCACCCACAGCTTTCCCAACTTTTCTGTACTCTAGCCCAGGTAGGCCCTTGCTGATGCACATGGAGGGTCAAAGACGCATTCATCTCCAGGCATCCTCCCCCTGCTGTGAACTGGTGCAGGGAAGGGAGCGATGCTGCAGTCCTCCAGGAGACCCCTGGCTGGGGCAGGCTTTGGGCACAGAAGGCCAGTGGAGGGAAGAGGATTCAGGTGCTCCGACTCCCACTTCTGCGTGCCAGAGCCCCACTTGGGAAGCCTAGCGAGCATAAATCAGTGTAGCTGTATTGTTTTTATAGGGCTGTGCTGATTTATGCTGGCTGAGGACCCTTTGCCATTGCCCAGCCTGCTGGATAAACATCTCGCCTTCACACCCAGCATGGCACCAGCTTCTCCTTTGAGCCCCTCTCCTGCTGCTCCTTGCCCTCCTGCTCTGTACAGTCGGAGAAAGCACCGACAGCACAACCCTCCCAGCACATGCAACCTCCGAGCAGCCTCGCCGACAGCCCCGGGGCTCTGCAGGGACCCCTCACCCTCCCCAGCCTCCCAGACAGACCCAGGAGGATGAGATGCCACAACCTGACATCAGCAGAGTAAAATATGGCCCTGGCAGTAATCCGATAGAACTTGATGGTAATTTGGGGTGGGGGGAGGAGAGGAGGAGGCATTGAAAAAAGGAGGCATTGAAAGTACACTTCCTTTCACTGCATTGCTGGGAAGACCATTAGGAAAACCACTAGATTATTTTTCACATTCTTCAGTGCAAAACTACTGCATTTTATGACCACTATCAATAACAGCTATCATATTACTAATGCTACAGTTGCCACATATATAATATTTAAATCACATTTGTGGCTGACAGAGACCTATGGATATTCTCGATCCCAACAGGCTATTACAGTTCATATCATGTCTGTCATATAAATATTATGAATCATTTCCCACTATCTTTATGGGGGCTACATTGACATCGTCAAAAAGGCTCTGGGTACTGCTGGATACTGCATATTTATATACACCTTATGTATATGTATGTGAATGGAGGGAGATTTATACAACAATCATCAGTAATAAATGCCTATGATAAAGCATATTATCTTCACACTTCATTTGCAAAGTGTTTTGTATGCAGGGACTAGCAGAAGGCTAGCAGAGAAGGCTCTGGTAAGTGACTGGGTCACATCCTCAGGCCCTGGTGTAAATCAGGTGGCTTCTCTGCCATGAGGCTGATCAGCAGCAGTTGAGGCACAACCCCCTTACAGCAGTGTAGGATGAGCTTTAGCTGGTGCCCAGGCACTGACCTGGTCAGTGTGCTGCTGGCTCACATCAGGTGAGGATTTGGCTCGTGTCCCACTCGCTGGATGGGTGATGCTCCATGTGCTTTCCCCAAAGAGCTGTAAACCTCATCGTTCGTGCACTGCATTTCATCTTCCATCCGTTAATGCTTTCTTTGCTGGCTTCCTTGGCAGTCAAGCCCTGGTCTGGCTGATGAGATGAAATAAAGAGATCTCCAGGTGTTATAAAAGGCAGAACGAGACTTTCCATTTACAGAGTCTTTTTGCAAAGCAGTTAATTAAACCACTGTCCCTGCAAACCAGGTGAGACATGCTGAACCCAATCCACTAGCAAAGCACAAGAGAGGAAGAAACCTCCCCTAGGATTATTCAAGCTAGATCCAGACAAGAGCCCAGGTGCCCTGAGACCTCTTCCCCAAACCTGTTTTAACTGCTTGAACACTTTATTAAGACTTGCTCCATATGCGGAGACAGACAAGAACAAATGCAACTTTATGGCTTGGAAGTTAGGAGGTCTCTAATAAGCATTTAATGTCCAGTTCTGAAGCAGCTGGAAGTGCAGCACAGTATTTCTGACTGTGCAATACATTATTTTATCTGAGCAGTCTCCAAAAGAGGGGAGAATGCAGTGTCTCTGCCTGTCCTTGGCGTGGGAATGCAGCTCTCCAGCTCCAGCAGATCAAATAAATCATGTGCATTTCACTTCATAAACAAACATCATCAGCCTGTTAAATGCTGCCGGGAAAAAAACAAAGCAGTTTGAATCTCCAGCACTTAGAGAAATCTCTTGTCCTTTGGAGTTTTTGTTGCTTTGTGCGCGTAGTGCCTCCCCGAGGAGGGGGACCCACCCTCTGCAGTTGTTTGGGTTTGCAAGGATGGTTCTGATGTGTCTGACATGCTGAGGGGTCCTGGCAAGAGTCTGCCAACTGGGCACGTGCTTGGGGACTACCTCCACTTGCAGACTCCAGGGTCCCTGTGTGATGCCATGGCCTCTGACCTGTCCCCCAAAATCCTGCCATGCCTCTGTTAGCTGCAAGGCAGCCTGGCTGAAACTGGGAAGAAAAGCAACATGTGAGCTCCTCTTGCCCCTGAGAACGAGAGGTAGGTCCTGTCCCGAAGACCTACAGTCTGGATACCATAGGCAGAAAGTTCCACAGTGCACGGACATTTCAGCAGCCTGTAAGTCTCCTGGGGGAGACAGGTAATACAGATCCTGGACCTACAGCATCCAAAGGGTTCAAGGTCCTGGAACCTGCAGTGACTTTGAGGGGAGCAGGTTGCTGGAGTTGAGGACAAGCCTGGGAAAGTCCCACAAAGCGTGTATAAGTGGAAGGTGTCTTTCTTTGGCTGCATTAGCTTTTCAGCTCACGTATGCAACCAGATTGCCGGAGTCACACGCTACCTTCTCAGGGAGGGACTCTGTGGCCACGAGCCCCAGGCCAGTGGCTGCAACCACCCTTGCCCCTATATCAGGGTAGCTCTGGCCGCCCATCACAGCCTTGCCCCTTGCTGTGCTGGGGGAGGTGGAGCCCAGACGTGGCCCGTGAGCTTCTCCTGTTCTTTCTCACTCAGACTTTGTATTTATTCTTTCTTTAATCTGTAATAAAATGCAGCCAGGGAGGGAAATATAGATGCGTTTTTTTCTAACTGTGCAGGAGGGCATGAAACAGTAGGGGAAGCACAGCTTCCCCTAGGTTTTGCTTTTGTCCCATCAGATAATTCTGGGTTATGGACAAGATAAGCTAGAATCACTTAGAAAAAAATAATAAAACCTGTGATTTCCAAATCCCCTTACTGGGCCCAAGTTCCCAGTTCTGAACGCAGTCTCAGGTCTCAGCCCCCCAAAGCAACTCGGTGCCTACCTCCTGCTGATGCCCACACGCACCTAGATCCCTTCGCCCCAAACGTCTTGAGCACACGTGGCAGCAACAGAGTGGGAGCGTGGGGATGGAGGGAGAAGCCTTTGCCTTATTGACTCCTACATGTGAATGAACATAGTATCTCTCTCTGTCAAATTCAGCTAGAATTGAGTGGCGGGACTGAAAGCTGTTCAGATGAGGACAGGCGGACCCCAGGTTATCCCATCGCATAAGCCTGCCTTCCTTAGGATCCCAGGCTAAAGGCTATTTGCATTACCCAAGGGCAGAGAGAACAAGAGCTGCTCAGGGTTTCACAAGACAGTTCTCGCAGACAGTGTAGGACCTTCAAGCGTCCCTGCATCAAGCAGATGTGCAAGCCAATGACCTGCAAAAATTATCTTAACATCCCCCCATCACCCCCCATGATGATTTAAGTCCTTAGCTAGGAAGTGCAAAGCTGAAGTTGAGCACAGCATTAGGCAGCCTGGTAGAGCTTATTAAATTAATAGTGCATTAAAGAATTGAGGGGAGGCGGGTGGGGGGGGAAAGGGAAAGAGAAGGTTTGTAACATCACAGAAATATCCTTGCTACCTTCTGGCATCTTCAAGAGACTGGAAATGTGGGACTGCATCCAGCTGTCTTCTCTGGGGCAAAATTCCTTTGGCTTCTGTGGGAGGTTTTACCCAAATAAGGACTGCAGGATCAGACCTGTTATTGTCACTGCAATTAACATTTAGATCCACATCTAACACGAACTGTTACAGGCTGGTTAGGGAGAAATTTAATTTGCTCTAAACAGCTTGATGGGAGAGGAGCGTGAAATGTCCTAGTTATGGTAATTTCATGTGTTAAGAGTCTACAAAGGTGGATTTTCAGCCATGGGTCTAATAACCTTGATATCTGCTGCAGCCATCAAGCTAAGCGTGCTTTGGGATCCTGAGGTTTGGGGCCAGATCCCCACCCGTGCTCGGTGGCGGGGTAAGCCATTTACAGCGGCTGGCAGGCTATCTGATCACCATGGACATGCTCAAAGCCGTAAAGGCCCACACTCATCTTCGGCTGTTATGGCACCGATGACTCAAATGGCATTTGTGTGGTACAGGCAGGCGAGAGCCTGGATCTGCCCTGGCGAGGCACGGAGGAGCATTGCCCCCAGATGTGGTTTCCCTTATCAGACACAAGGATGAGCTTTAGTTTGCGTATCGGGAAACTGATTTCTGCCTTTTTGCTGTCGGGGTTTGTACGCAGGTATCCACGAGATCTATGATTTTTGCCCCGCCGACCCACTCTTAGAGGCTTTGGACCTGCTTTTTCTAACAACCCCCAACTTTCTTGTATATCCTTATGTATTTCCTTTTTTCCCTTTTCTCCCAGGAGTTAATGTAACTTAGCCATAAAAACTGACTTGGAGATGAAACTTGGCATTTAAGGTCCCAGCCCGGGAGCAAATGAAGTTACCAGTTATAAACACACACCAAAATCTGTTTGGACATGCTGAAATTACAGGAGCAGAGGATAAAAAGGATGCAAGATGTTTTATTTTGTTTTAACTCTGCAGCTCCGCGTGAGTGTCAGTTTGCAGCCGCTTGCCTGACGCAAGATGGGTCCTCTTGGTGTTTTTCTTCTTCTTGTTGTAATTAAAGCCGATGAATTGCAACGCATCTCTCGTTGAGCCGGGAAAGAGGCAGGGGGTCCTGAGCTGGTCCGCACCAGGATCCTGCGGGGTTGCCAGTGGTGTACCCCTCATCTAACCGTCCGCGTGTGGGTCTGCCCAGAAGGAAAGGCAGGGTCTATCCCCTGGCAGACAGGCACAGAAGAGCAGGCAAGAGTTGTAAGAGAAATCAGGTATTAGGGCCTTTCCAGGGCCTCTCTTGTGCGGCTTCAGATACTATGGTGACAGGTATGAGATAGACCGATAAGTGCACGCAGGTGATAGACAGGGATATGGCAATGAAAGATAAGAGGCTTAATTTTTATAGGAGGAGGTGCTAGATTGCTAATATTTATGACACGAGACGCTTTGCCAATTAAAGAATAAATCATGGCAGATAAGAGGCTCGGAAACGCTCCACGGCTGGATCCGCCGCACAGTGAGATGATGGCTGGCGGCGGCAGCGCACCCATGTGTTGTGGCAACTTCTCCTCTGCGTGTGCGTTGTAAACCAGGACGGCGATGGGGTGCCCTGGCTCTCCCAGCTCCCCCCTGATTTCCCCCAACCCCACTCGCTGCAGGAGAGCTGGGCTCTGCGTTGGGAGTTACCTGTGCCAGCACAAACCCCCAGCAGTTGTCCCTGGTGTCATTTCAGGCTTCCTGCGTGACCGCGTTGCTCCCCATCGTGTGTGAGCAGCTGCAGCCGTGGACCGAGCCTGTTTGTTATGCGTGTTACGGCCATCAAGAGTGAGGGGTCGATATGATGTTTAATATGCTTCATGCATAGTGGAGTCGCTTTGGTCCATCAAGTCACTAATACACATTCTTACAGGGCTGAGTATCATTTATTAAACCTGGAGGCATGCCAGGGAGAGTGGGGGCCAGGGCCCCGGCTGCTCTGGGAAGCAGCCAGCGGTACCGGTGGGGTGGTACCCGCAGTGCCGAGGAGGTGAGAGTTTGCAGACGAACCGCACAGGCACAGAGAGTTATTTGTTGTGCCTCATTTATGGGAAATGAAATAAATCGCGCTTTGAACGCCGGCCGCCGTGTGACACACCCCGGGGGACAGGGAACAGGGCTGAGGGTCTCGCTGCCTGCTCTAAGGCCTGGGGACAGCTGAGATTGCTCAGCATCACTCGAAGAGCCACCCCCCCACCCCCCCCCCCCCCCCCGAGGCTGCCACCGCAGCGCTCCGCACCCCATTTTTTTTTTTTTCTTTTCCTTTCCCCCCCACCCCTTTCCCCATCACTTTAAAAAAAAAAAAAAAAAAGGAAAGAAAAGAAATGATTGTTGTTCTTTCCCCCGACCCCGGCGGGGCCGGGCGCGGGGCGGCGCTGCGCGGCGGGGCGGGCGGTCGCTGCGGGGCGGTCGCGGCGCTCGCTCCCCCCTGCGCGGGCCCCGGCGCGGAGCCGATCGCGCCCAGCGGAGCCGAGCGGCGGAGTTACATTGTTGGGAGTTTGCAACAACTCCGCGGCCTCGTCTGCGCGCCCGGCGCTGCGCGGGGCCGCCGGTGCGGGGCTGCAGCCTTCCCCGCCTCCTCCTCCTCCTCCTCCTCCGCCCCTTGGGCTTTTTTTTTTTTTTCCCTCTTTCCCCCTTCCCCCCCCCTCCCTCTCCCCCTTTCGCTTTGATTTCGCTCTCCTCCCCTCTGCGCGCCCTGTGTGTGTGTGTGTTTTTCGCCGCCGATCTTCACCAAGCCCCTTGGCATGAGTTAAGCACCAGCTATGGACACCAAACACTTCCTGCCACTGGGTGAGTTTTGTTCCGAAAAAGATTCTCCATTCCTACGGCGGGGCGGGGGGGGTTGTTGTTGGTGGTGGTTAAATAAAATAAAATAAAATAAAATAAGCTCCTGACCTGCCCCCTCGTCCGCTTCCCCTTCCAGCTGCCCGCACTGGGGAGGCAGCGGGCGGGGGATGCGCTGCGCCCCTTCCCCGGGGAGGGCAGGCAGCCCCGCGGGGAGAGTTGGTGTCAGCTCCGGGGCAGCGCCGGGGAAAGTGCCGGGCGGGCCTGCCCCGTGGCCCCCGCTCTGTCCGCTTTATTTTAGTTATTATTTTTGGTTTGGTTTTTTTTTCTTTTTTTCTTTTTTTTTTTTTCCCCCCCTGAGGCGCAGCCGAGGGGGCAGCGGGCCCCGGGCGGGGAGCCCAGCCGAGCTGAGCCGGGCCGGGCGAGCGGCCGGCGGCGGCGGGAGGGCGGCGGCGGCGCAAGCGGTATTTTCAAACGGGGCAGCGGGCACCCGGGCTCGGCCGGGAGAGCCCCCTCCCCGCCCAGGGCTAGTTCTGCAGGAGGGCTTGGCAACTCGCAGCCTTTGCTTTTCTCTTGCTTTTCTCTCTCGGGTTCTTTTTTTTTTTTTTCTTTTTTTTCTTTCCTCCTTTTTCTCTCTCCCCGCCTCTCCCCGCCGGCATCTGGGGCGCGCAGCCGGGCAGGGGGAGGCGGAGCGCCCGGGGGGACCCCGGTGCTGCGCCCGCACCGGCCCCTCCGCTCGCATCCTCCCTCGCTGGTGGCTCCCAGAAGCCGGCACGCTTGGGACCCTCCTGCCTTTTTTTTTTCTCTTTCCCTTGTTTTTTTTTCCCTCCCCCTCTTCTTCTTAGTTATATTTTAAAAACCTATTTCCAGCTGGAGTTTGCCATCGTTTCGGTGACTGAGTCAAGTCCTGGCTTGTAAGGGCGAATGCCTCCTTGCGTCTCGGTTTCAGGAGAAGTGATATTGCAGAGCTCAGTGTGCAGGGTGGGGGGAAGAAAAGTTTTGGCGAAGTAGCCCGGCGCCAAGTCCAGGCGAGGGGGAAGAGGGACGAATCCTGCCATCTCTGTCACCGCTCAGCGCGGCGGCGCGTGGGCTCCCAGCCTCCGGCCGAGCAAGCCCACAGCCAGTGAGAACATCCATTCCAGCTTCTCTGGGCTTTAAATCTGAGCTTAACCTCTGCTAGCCTGTGGTGGTGTGTTTTCTTTCTTTCTTTTTTTTTTTTTAATGTGGTTTTTTTCGGTTTAAGAATTGCAATTTTAGTTGTGCCTTTGTAAGAGCGGAATAAATATAAACACCATCACAAGGTCCCCAGCTAGCCCTGCCCCCCAGGAGGTTTTCCAGGACTGCTGTGGTCTGGGGGCTTTGGCAGGGAGAGCCCAGCCCCGTGGGCTGGCAGATCTTCAGCTGGCATCTATTTTCCCTAAAAACCACGGTTTTGCAGTGCCCCTCGTTGATTCAGCTGTGAGGTGGGAAATGCTGCTGGGTTGACTTACCCAGAGTTGCTGCTCAGGCTAAAAGCATCCCACCTGCAGCGTTCCCCAGGAGCGGGTCCTGCTTTCAAAGTCAAGCCGACTCCTTTTGGGTGGATCAAATGCAGGTGTCGGGGAGCGAAGCAGAAAGTGCCCATCTCTTGCCACACAGAAGCAGTTTAATCTTAGGGGTGGCTGTTGTGAGACTTAACATTTCCTTTGATGCTCTTGTGGAAGACAGTCCAAACCTCTGTTGATACGGGCAGGATCAGGCCCCTACGTATATACTTGCGTTTTCTTTCAGACCTGAGCTCTCCTGTTACGCTGTAGATGCTAAATAATACGTTGTGTTATTAGTCAGGTTGACTTTGACGGGGGAGGAGAGGGGAAGCGTGTGTCACCTTGCTGCTGGCTCGCATAAGCGTAAGGATTTTCACCCTGGTGCAAATGAAAAACAACTGATTTATCTGCTCATTTATAAATGTGTGTGTGTGTATGGCAGGGAGAGGGGTGGGTCTTTGCAACATGCTGGGCAGCATACCGGGAAGGATCCAGAGGAAAAACAAGGCAGCCACCCCAGGACAGCGGTGCTGGGTGGGGGTTGTAACTTCGTGGTGCTGGCTTAGGAGAAAATTCAGCTGCCTGCGGGAGCTGTTGAGGGTGCGTGGTCTGGGTTTGTGTCTGCTGCGTGTTGCACGGCTGCAGAAGTGACTCCTAAACTTTATCCACTGGCCTTTGGTCAGCGATAACTGGAAAAATCAGCTTTGGTTGCAAGGGCAGTGGGTTCTGCAGGTTTTGGAGGGGGAGATTATGGTCCTGCTCTGAGGATGGGAGGCAGGTAGAGCCTGAAAGCATGTGAGCAGTTTGTAAGAGCGAGGGGAGCCGCGAGGAGCGCGAGCAGAGACCTTCCCAGTGAAACCAGAGCAGAGACCTTCCCAGTGAAACCAGAGCGGAGCTGGTGGGGCCATGGGGCCTCGGTGCTTTTTGGAGGTGGGATGGTCCAAAACCTGCCGGGTCCCGACTTTGCAGAGCGCCAGGGTGTTTCGCCAACCCCATCCCATGTCATGATTGGGAGCTGGCATTTGCAAGCCGAGGGGGGAAAAAAACAGCCAGGCTTGTGGAGTTTGTTTCCCTGCACACCAGTACGGGCCTGAGCTGGAGAACAGGAGCAACTGGGGGCCAAAATCAGGCTCCATTACTGTGTGGCCCCATCAAAATCTCAGCTCAGTTTGGCCTAAAAAGGATAAGCTGGTGGAGGTTCCTGGCCAAGTCCTGCCCGTGGTTAGACTCATATAACCCTGCTGATGTCATGGGTGGAAGCGTGGCCAGCGCTGGGCACTTTTAATAGTAGTATCTCATTTTCCTGCTCGTCTCGGGAGCTGCTGGCAGATGCCAGGCAGAGGCTCCGCACGAGGACGGCACGTCCCTGGGCATCTCCCAGGCTGGACGCTGTCGTCCTGCGGCTCCGTCTGCTATCCTGCTCCCAGGACAACCTGCAGCCCGATCGTGGGGTCTGTGGGCAGCGGGGCTGCCTGCGCCTGCCCCGTGTCTGCCTACATGCAGCCTTTCTGCATGGCGCAGGTATGACCGCAGCCCTGGGCGAGGCTCATAAACATCTCGGGGTCCAGCGGATGCTGCTTTAGAAGCTGTCTGGGGCTACAGGTCTCCCTTTACTCGGTTTTGAAGGATTGGGGATGTCTTGCTTTTGTTGCTTTGGGGTGGCTGTGCTGTGCCGAGTCTCCAGGAGGAGGAAAAATCAAGAAAAAGCCGTTACGCAAGTACTTGCGAGGCTGGGGGGGATCCACATCTCCAGCCTGGTGGGGTGCACGTGCTGAGGTCAGGCTTTGCCTGGGGCCGGGCTGGGGACTGATGGGCAAACCAGGGAACTTGGTTCTTCGGGTAGCTGCTTGTTCCCAAGGCTCTGACCATTGCAATCCTTTTATTGCTTCATTTTCTTCTTTGCCCATTCCCCTAAGAAGGTGGTAGCTCTTGGGGAGCAAAAGGGGGATGGTGAGCTTGGGAAGCCCTCCCTCGAGGCTCAGCCTCATGGGGGGGGAAGAAACAGTTAATGGGTGTCTGAGGCCGGTGCTTCCCTCCCGGAGGTCAGTTCACCACTGGGTTGCAACCTCTTCGAGTCCGTCTTCCCACCCGTGCAGCCGTGCCAGGGATGGCTGCAGCTGCTCAGGATGTGGGGTGAGAACTGGCCGTGCGTGGCCCTGCCGAGGCCGGAGCGGGAACGCCTCCGAGGAAAACAGCAAAACAACTCCCTGTGTCCATCTGGGGGGGGGGGGAGCAACCCGGAGTGTGGGGGCTGCTTCAGGTGGAAGAGAGCGTGGGAGTCTGAGCATCCATGAGGCATCTTCATCCCGCATCCCCTGGCCTTGCCATCGGGCACGTGGCCGGGATGAGCCTGGATGCTGTGCAAAACCCGAGGCAGATTGCTGGGAGCCCACGTCTGGGTTGAGACCTCAGCGTGATCCTCAATTCTGCCTTTTTTTTTTTAAGCTTCAGAAATTTACAGCTGATAGGAAAATCCATAGAGAGGAAAAATTCTGAAAGATGCAGAAAGTGTCACGGCTTGTCCGAGTATCCCTGTGAGGAAGGAGGAATCCTCTGCCCCACATCTGGAAGATGCTGGCCGGCTCCGTGGGGCTGCCAGTGCTTGCACTAGAGAGGGGCCTCGTAGGAGCGAGAGATAAAGTATAGTCATGTTCCGGTCTCTCTTGCTGAAGCATAGTGTAGGGCTCGACCTCTCCCAATTGACATATGCAAAACAAGCTGGGAAGGAATTTTTGCCTTTTTCAGAATCTGGGCTGTGACAGTTAAATAAATCCTCTGAGGGTCCCTGAGTTTACTCTGCGTTGTCCTGCTGTGTTGGAGAGAGCGTTTGTGTTTCTCGTATTTAGGGCATTTTATTTATTTAAAAGAGAGCGGGGGAGAAAGCCACAGAATTTTAGTTATTCATTGCAAATATTATTATTGGCATTTTGCTCCCGTTGAAAAAAAAGAAAAAATCAAGGGGGGAATCAAAACATTTCACTGGAAAATACACCCTGGCTTTGTCCCACCCACATCTTGAAGGCGAAAATAAATATTTATTAAGAAACGGGTTAAAAACCTTTTTGTTGGAGTATTGTTTTCTGGGAGCAGGGGTGGATTCCCATATGCCAGAGCTCTGCCACGCGGCTGAATTTTTCTTCTTCTTTTAATTTTTTTTTTTTGCAGGATGGTTCAGAAAACAAACAGCGGAGCTGTGGGCGCCGCGGGGCAGGGGCTTGGGCTTTGGGATGTTCTTCGGTCCTGCCTCTTGCACAGGGTGCTCGTTCCTACGAGCATCCCGACGCCTTTCGGAGGGGACCGTCTGTGAGCAGGGTATTCCCCCAAGGCTCTCGGCTGCCTGAAATCACCGAATCATTCTTGCTATAAATATCCCGTGACCCTGCTGCGGGAGGCGGTGAAACAGCAAGAGGCGGTGGCCCTTGGCAAGGGGCTTAACCAAGGGTGGTGGTGATGGAGTGGGGATACCGAGGGGGTCCCTGCCTCCCGGCTGGGCTCCTCTCTGCCGAGCTGGGCTGCCGGTGGTAACCAAAGCCGGGGACACCTCAAATCACTGCCGGGGAAGTGCTGGGTATTGCGGGGACCTTCCCTGGGAGCTCGGTAACCTAATTGGGCTCTAATTAATCCTGTTCTCTGGCTCCGATCCCCAGCGCGTCTCCCCATCGTCACCTTCCTTGGCGGGCGAAGGAACTGGGTCTCTCCTCCCTCCGGCCCGCGGTGCGAAGGGATGCTCGGCAGAGCGAGCGTGCTGCTGGTGCAGGATCCAACCCGGCAGTTCCATAATTGCTTCCTAAAAGGCCCAGGTGGGCTCTCAAAGTCAGTATAGCTACGAAGCAATAGGGGAAGCAGCCTGGGTGGTTTTATTTTAATTGATTTTGTCAGGAGTTGCTGTATTTTATTACATTTAAAGACTAGACTCTGGAATAACTTTGAACGTTTGACACGCACACAAAAAGCAGCTTTCTGACATTTTCCTCTTTGCTTGTCTTTTATTTTATTTCTCCCCTCTCCTCCTCCTCAAAGGAAAGCGTGTGCCTGGAGGGAGGACAGAGGAGGAGGGAGGAGTGGTTGTCTCTCTCCAAAGGCTGCTCGAACATCAAGGCAGCGCAAAGCAGACGGAATAATATTGCAAATAAGGATTTAAAAAACCCTACAGAAGGATCCCCACACATGCCAGCCAGCTCAAACTGCTAGAAGATTTTCAGACAGAAGCAATTTAGCCTGGGAAAATGCTCTATTGTTGAGATGGAAACTGGCTGTGAGAACTTGCCTTTTCTGACAGCGTTTTGCCTAGCCAAAGCAAAGCAAAGTCAGGGAAACAACCTGAGTTTTTATTTAGAGAAGAGTGAGCATTTCAAAATGGAAGGTGTTTTCTGAGATAAACAGGGAACAATTCCCTTGCAAGAAAGGGAAGAAAGGGTTCAAATTAAGCCCAAATGCAGCTCCTCTCCTTTGAAATTTTGTTTAACATGGAGTTAAAAAATAATCCTGTTCAAACAGACCACTCGTAAGCATAAAAAGGTTGTGTTTTTTTTCCCCCTCTTCTTTCATTGTGATCTACAATAAAAGTTTCAAGGTTGCACCTTGGGGCTGTAATTCTGATCGCAGCCCTGTTTGTGCCAGCTCCTGCCTCTGCACATCAGGAGAGGACGGATCTTGCCTTGAAAACTCATGGTCT
The DNA here is from genome assembly GCF_018139145.2 of Gymnogyps californianus. NCBI lineage: Eukaryota > Metazoa > Chordata > Aves > Accipitriformes > Cathartidae > Gymnogyps > Gymnogyps californianus. The sequence goes on from NC_059488.1 coordinate 8,724,887, forward strand.
GCCCAGATGAGACAGATACAGGGTGGGAAACTGAGGCACGCGGGTGCGTCTGAGCGCCGACGAAGCTGGGAACGGGGCCCGGAGCGAGGGTGTGGGGCGGTTGTGAAACCTCGGCTGGGATGGCAGCTTCCAGCCCCGCGGAGCAGATCCGTCTGGGATCTGAGCTCTGTAGGGCTCCCGTAGGCTTTTGAGGGTCCCAGCTCCCGGTAGCCAAAAAAACCCAAGCTGCTTTTTGGCCTGGGAGCAAAGAAGAGCTCGCGGATGGGGTTTGTGTGTAAGCCAGGTGCTCCCAAACCAGAGGGCAAGGAAGAAACACCCTAAATATTTGTTTCATTAAGCATCAGGAGCAGGGCTCGCATCCTCTTGCTGCTCTAGTAGAAGATGGTTCCTCTCGCCATGGGCATTGCTCCTTCAAACCCCGGGGGACTTTTTTTTTTTTTTTTTTTTTTTTTTTTTGGGTTAATCTCTTGGTTTTGGTGGGTCCTGAGTGGAGGTTGGTGGTGTATTTGGGTTTGGGTCTTGCCTGAGCCATAAGCCTTTCCCCGGATTGCACTGGCTGCGAGATCGCTGCAGAGCAAAGAGATAAAAGGTGCAGTACTGGTATTTGTGACCAATAAAACGGTAATGGAATTCCCATCTGGTTGTTACTTTTCATGGTCTCCTCTTTTGTGGAGTTTTGGCTTTTTTCAGCTTTTACAGACTTAAAAGAAAAAATCAGGGGAGGGGGAGCTGAGGGCAGCCCTGGAGCCCCCCGAGGTTTACAGCCCCCTCAGCTCATGGAGCAAATCCTTTGTGCTGGGGCTGCCGGGAGCGGATTAGGGAGGGATGCCCCGTCTAGTTTCAGCTGGCTGTGCGACGCTGGGCGCGAAGGCAGAAACATTTGATTATTGTTTTTCCATTTTTGGCTGACAAGTAAGTGCTGGAAAGTTTTTTTTTTGGTGGTTGTTTTTTTTTTTTTTTTTTGCTGTGAACTCTGTGGGCTGCTGCGAGACAGTTTTGTTGTGGGCAGCGCGTCTCCTACGTGCCCATAACAGAGTCGAAATGAGGCAATGGCAGGGGTGAAGCAAGAGCGGAAGGAGAAGCGCGGGAGAGGGGTTGCGCTTCCAGCCGAGATCCGCCCGGAGATGTGGAGGTGACGAGACGGGGTTGGCACGGGAGGCGACGGAGGAGGCTTGCTGCGAGCGGGTGAGATGGTGAGTGATGGCAGAGGCACGAAGGGGCGCAGAGAGGAGCGGGGTCAGAGGCAGGCAGCAGCAGACCCGGGGGCATTGCATCGAGCTGGGGAAACTGTTTTGGCTGCCCCCGGGGGGGCGAGGGATGGGTGAGAGAGGCTTGCCAGCGCTGCGGCTTCCCTGCACTGCACCCCGGGGAGCAGCAGCCTCTCCCTGAGGACCCGTGTGTAGGTGGGGGCTGTTGCAAAAGGGGGAAAAAAAAGAAAGAGACACCCCCTTTCCCCACAGGCCATCCTTGCCAGACCATGCTGGGCTCCCCTTCTGCCCCCATCTCCTCTTTGTGCTGCCCCGTTTTTGTAAGATGAGTGACTTTATCAGGCCCAGGAAGCTGTGGCCTCTAACGCCACCGAGCAGGACCCGGCTGGTGGCAGATAACAGCATATCAGCGGCAGGTTGTGCCAGAGATGCTCGCTCGCACCGTGGTGGGGAGATGTGCGGCCCCGTGTTGCTTTACATCAGTGTTGGGGCTCCTTTTGGAGACCCCCTTGCACCCTACGGCTGCCCCGACCCACACCCGTGGGGCTGCTGCGGGCTGGGGGAGGCTTAGCGGGGGGCCAGGGGTGTGGGGTAAAAGCAGGGGTCCCTGCGAGGGACCAGGCAACTTCAGCAAGTTGAAAACCGCTGTCTCAGAGCTCTGCACCTGCATGGCCAGCCCTCCCTTTTGACCTGCACTTGTTCAAGTGTGACTTTCAATTGATCATAAAAATCCAGCGTGATTCACAGTGCTTCTGCCCTCCAGCCCGCCGGGCTCCGTCTCTCTGCATTCACTTAGCGTGAGAGAGCAAATTGCCTTCCAGTTCATCCTTCTCATTCTTAATGGGGAGCCGTTGCTTTCTGGGTCTGCTCCCCCCCCACGCACTCCTTGAATTATAATACATTAGAGATGGTGGCTTAGCATTTTAATTTAATTTTCTCTCTTTTTTTTTTTTTATTTATTAAGAAAACCCATTTCAATGCAAGCTCCCAAACGTCAGGGTGGGGAGGGAGGGAGGTGCAGCTCCCTGCTCCATCCCAGCGCAGACCCCGTGTGCGTGCGTGTGGCTCACAGACAGTGAAATTGCACCCTAGAGTTATAAAGCAATTGTCTAGCTCAGCAGCAGAATGAGCATGAAATGGTGCAGAAAGCAACTAAATAAAATTGGGTAAGGCAGATGCATGAAAATAATGACATCTCTATACCGTAGTCAGGCACGCCTGCTCTTTCTCGCACACACAGATAAACTTTTATAACAGACTTAGCATTTATTTTCCCAGGAAACTCTTCTGAAATGGAGATGTGTGTTAGTGTGGTGTGAGCCCCTGCACCCCCTCTCCCGTGTTTATGGGGCCGTCGTGCCATGCATCGCCGCCCCTCTCCTCCCCCGCCACTCTTCCCGTCCCCCTTTTCCCTTTTTTTGTTTTCAGAGCAGGATTTTTATGCTCAGTCAAACACCGAAACGATAACCTTTGCAACTTCATTTCCCTTCGGCTGTGGTGGCCGTGCAGGGCTGGGGAAGCATTGCGAGCGGGTGGCTCTTGGGGGTGACCTACCATGTCCCATGCAAATTGGACGAAGAGATGCTTTCCTGGCTTGCTCTCGCTTTGGAGTTTTCTCTTTTTTTTTTTTTTTTTTTTTTCTTTCTCTCCCTGGATGGTGGCAGCTGTAGGGACGGGACCGTGCGGGCTGTTGTGTGGAGCTTTGGGCCGTGAGAGCAGGGATGGAAAACCCGGGTCGGTGTGCTGGCTGTGTCCCTGTGTCCCTCCTCCCTGGTGATGGCTGGTGGCACCAGGGCCACCCGCTCCCACCCTCCGTATTTATCCGGCTGCACAGGTTAAAAATGCCCCAAATTGGGGGCCTGAAGAAATGACCTTAACTGCGATTCCTCCCCAAACACCCACCCCGATGCTTCCCCTGGGCTCTGTGCTGCTGTCCCTGCTCCAATGCCGCCCCGGACCCTTTGGCCTCAGCAGAGGCACGTTCCCCCCATCCGCTCCTGGGAAGCCGATATGTTTCCTGACATGGTCTGACGTTTCGCTCCTCTTGCACCGGGATCCCCACGAGGCTGGCAACAAGTTGCTAATCTTCTCACCCAAGAGGCCTTTTAGGTGACATTAAGGCTACGTCACCGCCGTCCTCGTGCCCTCCTGCCTCCGAAGTCATCGCTGGGCACTGCTCCACGTGCTCGTGGTGCTGGGGATGCCCTTTCTCAGTGGGGTGCTGCCTGCTGCATCCCGACTGGGCTGGCTCATCCCAGGGACAGGGAGCGGGTGGCAGCAGTCAGGCTCCCGAGTCCACTGCTCCCCTGTTCGGAGGGCTCAGGACTGAGCTGGTCATGGATCCTTTCCCTCTCTGCAAGGAAAATTAAGTCCATCTTTGCACTGTTGGGCTTGCTGCGCCGCAGCCTGGGGCTCACTGCCCAGCACCTTTGCAGCAAAGCCTCCATCTCTGATTTTCCTTTGCTGGGACATGTCCCTGGGGTCCCAGATTAGCCACTCCAGTGCTTTGCCCGCTGCCTCCCCATCACACGCAGACCAGTGCGGATCCCATGGGTGGCTGGGAGCCGTGCGTTGGCTGCGCAGCCCCGAAGCACGTCACGTCACCGAGCCCAGCAGCGTGGGACATGTGCATGTTCCCCTCCTCGCTGCCTGCAAAAACCTGGCTCCTCTGGCGAGAGGCAGAGGAGGAGGCTTCCCTGCAGAGCTTGCTCCAGCTCTGGGCAGACGGATGCCGAGGCCCTGCCAGCGTTTTTGCTGGTGTGAAGCCACAGCACCGGAGTGGAGAGCAGGGAAGTGCACGCATGCAAAAATCAGTGTGAAGGCATAAATCAGGCCGAGAGTGAAAGGTTAAAGAAATCTAGAGGAAGCGGAGTGATGTGAGTGATAGAAAGGGGTTTCCTGTACCCTACACAGGCCACCCAGGCTCCCTTCCTGTCAGGGTAAACCTGCTAAAGCCGAAACTTTCTGCACCCCTAAGCAAATTGTGGTCTGCTGGATGGGCACGTTGTGAGCAAGCCGTGCCAGCCGTGCTGTTAATACTTTGTGCTTTACAGTAGGCTCTCCCCAAGCTTCTGCCGTGGTATTTATAGGATGCCCAGGCAGCTCCGGGGGAGCACTGCAGCCGTTTGACCCTACGCTGGGGAGCAGGAGCAGAGCTTGGGGAGGGCAGGATGCAATGACCTGTGCTGGAAGCTGTGCTGTCGTGGTGCAGCCCTAAATTCCCTGTCCTCTTCACTGCCTTCCTCCCTGGGCTGGTTTTCTGCAGGTGAGCCGTGCCGGCCGGCTGCCCCTGTGTCAGGGACCGGACATCAGAGGTGGCTCCTGGAAGAGTTAAGACTCCTGGGACAATTACCTGCAGGCCCCCATTTAAGCACTTAGGAAGGCTTAGCTGTGATCCCTGCTGGAGATAGCCTGGCCCCAGGCCAGCTGATACCTATTGTTTGCAAATGTCGGAGACTTTATCTAAACAGTGGTTCAGAGCCGGGGCTTGCTGGGAGCAGGAATCCCAGATGCGCTGAGGGGGCTCTGCTAACCTGCTGCAGAGGGGGGGCTGATGCTGGGCAGGGACTTGCTCCTGAGGTATACGTAGCAAGGCAGCACCCCGAATTACACCCCGCCAGCAGGTTTCTCTGCTGCTTGTAGGGTTGGGGCACACACATTTAGTTCGTTAGGGTTTTTGCCTGTGTTTCGAGTTGTATTTTGGTAGCGGTGCTGCCGTGCCCTGCAGCTCTGGGGCTCTGCCTCGGAGCTCCGGTGCAACTCTGCCTCACGGTTTCACCCTCCTCTCCAAGGGAAAAGGCAGCAGTTCCCTTACGGCAAGTCGCTCCCTCTTCATGCCTCACCTGTGGGGCAGGTTTAGGCTGTGGAAATCAGAGGCCATCGGTCACCGCGGGCTTTGTTTAGCTTGGGCGCTCAGTTTTCTCATCTTTGTTGTTTTTCCGCCTGCGCTGCTATCGCCGAGGGGTGTTCGGCGCCGCTCCCCCCAGGCACTCTGGTCGGCTGGGTGTTATGCCATGGGAGCCGAGGCTGGGCGGGCACGGAAAACCACGTCTGGCTTCTCCAGCAAGGTTTCACGGCCTCTAGGTGTGTGCAGGAAATGTTGCAGGGCAGGGATTTCTTGCAGCAAGCCTTGGGTGGCAGATAACAGCGCGGTGCCCGTCTGAAGCCCCCACCTACGCAAATGGGGAGGCTCCACCTCTCCTTGCGCCTTCCCAAAACCCCGTGGCAGTGCAGGGGATGCAAGGCTGATCCGGGCATCCTCCCAGGTCTCTTTCTTGGAGCAGTGGCATTTGCCCTTGGACACTGCCCCGGCTGCCATAAGGTGCAGCCCACCCTGGGGCCGTAGCCTGGTGTAGCTCAGCAGCACCCCGGGAGCGGCAGTCGACGTTGGGGGAGCCCAAAAGCTCTTCTTGGGGATTCATGAGCAGGCAAGCTGCAGGATACGGCCCGGGCAGCAGTGGCATGGAGGGCGAAGCTCATCCCCGAGAACAGAGGGATGCTCCCAGTCCTACCCAAAATGTGGGGACCCCAAAACAGCCCTTTGGAGGGAGGAGAGCACGCTTCGGGGTGGAAAAGTGCCTGCACTGGGTCAGGGTGCGGGTTGGGGTCCTCGCCACCCACGCCAAGTGGGAAGGGGCGAGCGTGGGGCCGGCTGTGCGTGCTGGGTGCGGGGAGGTGCCCGTGGGGCAGGAGCAGCCAGTCCTGCCAGTTCTCCCCCACGCAGGGCCGGGCGCTGGGAAGTCCCCCGAGCTGCAGTTGAGGCCGGGGTGAGGGCTGATCCCGGGTCCCTCTCTGCCACCGGTTCCCCAGGCTCTTCCTTGGCTGGTCCTGATGGCTCAATTGTAAGTCTTTGGGAGTATAGACTCTGGGAAAGCACCCAGAGAGCCTGGCCCTGGCTGGGAGTAAAAGCTTGCTTTGCATGGGAAGGGAAGGCAAAGCCAGCGCGCTCCCTAATTGAATGCACCTTTACAAATTAGTAAGGTAGAAGTGACTCTACCAAAAAAAAAACCAAACCCAAACCCCAGTGCATTGGCCTGCCCTGTAATTGTCAGTGTGGAAATCATGGGCACATGAGGACTTGCAAGCGAATGATTAAATCCGCAGCCTTATTTCAGAAGCAGAGAAAACGAGCCTCCCAGTGCTGCCCGGCCCTGCGCCGGGGCCGGGGGTCGCGGGTGACCCTTCAGCAGAGGAGCCTTTGCCAGGGTGGTTCGGCTGGCGCGGCCCCGGTGAGCGCCGGTGGGATCGGCAGCTCGGCATTGATTTCATCGAGCGGGTTCAGGATCGCATCAGCTTAACTAAGGACTGAGATTGACCCGCAGTGATTTGCTGACTTTATTATTAAGACGATGATGTGGCTGGGCTGGGGGAGAGGGAGCTTGTGGTTCCCGTCTCTGCGTGGTGGGATGGCTTGGTACAGGACTGACACCTTTTCCAAATTTTCACTGTATCTTTTGCAGTGAAGAGGTAAAATCCTCAATGTACCTTGAAGGAGCGTTTAGGAGAAGACTTCCATCCCTGCTCTTGGCCATGTCAGTAGCTGCAGAAGAATGTTACAAGGAGCTATTCATCATTGCAATTATTTTATTAAGAGTACACAGTGTGCTTGGGAGCTGGAAGAGATGGAGCTTTGGGATGTTTTCAGCATTATAAATACTGGTTGGTTACATCACCCAGCTTTTAAAAAATGGTATATGTAGTCCTGGTGAAAGAGGATTTGCAGACAACCTTGGAGAGGAGAGCCGGGTGTCTGTTCCCAGCAGGGAGAGCAGCGTGGCTTCTGCCCTTGAATCTCCCTCGGGACCAACGGGGAGAGAAATCTCCGGGCTCTGCCCCTGCGCAAAATCCCTGCGGGGAGTTTGTGCCCGGGTGCCCGTTACAGGCTGGAGATGGGAGGAACGGGCTCCTCGGGGGCACCAAATCATTATCACAGGAGGTGGGTTAGCTCCCCTGGCAGAAACACGGAGCCCTGTAGCGCACCACTGCTCCCCGCTCTGCAAATGCTCCGTATAACCTCATGCTACCAAACCCCAAAACGCTGCTCTGAGGCCTGTTATGCAGTTTTCTGCCCTGTATGGGGCCCTGCATGTTTTGCAGGGGTTGCCCAGCTCGGTGGCAGCCCATCCCGCTGCGGCAGCGGCGGAGCAGCCGGTGGCGGGTCCCGCGTCAAGCTGGCACCTCCGCGTGCGTTATCGCAGCCCGTGCTCTGGGGCTAAAGTCCACGGTGGGAAAATGCCCGGTGGACTTTTAACTGGAGTCCTCAGGAGAGCCCAGCTTAGAAACCTTTAACTGTTTCGTGGCGATCTCTGCTGGAAAACAAAGAGAGAATCGGGGAGAGGGTGGGCTGCCCACCCGGGGTCAGGTCCCTGCAGTGGGGGCTTGCTTGCGGCCGTGCTGGGGAGGCGATGGGGACCGTGCCGGCTGGTGCTGGGGTTGTCACGGCACGTGTCACTGGCTTTGCTGTCATACCCTCGGCTCTCAGCCCAGCTGTGCCATGTAGTATGGGCCCCCCAAAATCCAGCTCTGGGCGTGTAGAGGCTGCACCAGGGTCACCGGACTGTCCTCCTTGGGACACATCTCAGTGTGTGTCCCTGCCCTCCTCCCTTTGCTCTCCCTCCCGCTGCGTGGCCTGAAAAGATGAACCCTGTGCGGTGAGGAGGGGGTGGGCATTGCTTTCCTGCATCCATATCAATGGGAAGCTGCATCTGAAGCTTGAAAGGAGACTTGGCTGCTGCTTTTTTTCCTGTCCCGTATGCTGGTTTTGCCTCCTGCTTCAGGCACCTAGGTGCCCGGGGGGGGTTATTTCAGCATCTTCATCCTTATTCCTCTTGCCCTTTCCCTTGCTTTTGTTTTGCATATTGTTTTTTTTTTTTTTCCTGCAAGTTGTCAGTCTTGTTTGCTCTGGGTGGGTCTGCGGGCCCTGAGCGGGTCTTCGCTGCCGGCCCAGGGCTCCAGCGGTGCCTGTGCGAAGAGCGGGGCTTTCCCGTGGCTCCAGCAAAACCAAACAGCCACTCTCTCTGCGTCACGGGGTGATCGATCCGTCTGCGGCGGGGATGGGGACAGGGCGTGCTCCCCCAAAGGGCCAGGGCTTTGCAGGGGGGAAATTCGTGCAAGCAGGGGCAATGCAGGATTTGTGCCCCTTGAGACCAGCTCCGCATGGGACGGCATCGCTAGCAGTCCCTGGAGGCATGGCATCGCTGGCAGTCCCTGGAGGCACAGCTTTGCAGGGGAGCGGGAAAGCTCCCCGTGTGCCACGAGCTGTGCCCTCAGTGGAAGTGATTCCCGGGTGAGAAGTTCCCACTGTGGAAGCCTTTATTACTGGGCAGAGCTAGGTTTGTTTTGTTTATCATCCATTTACTTGGCTTTGGAGGCATGCCCAGATTTCTCCAATTTTGTGTGTGTGGATGTGTGATTTATTAGGATTCAGGGGTTTTTTTCTGGTTTAATTTCACTTCCTCAAACTGACAGGCCGTTTGAACAAACTTCTTTTGGATGATTTCCTCTATAGTTTTAAAGGGGCACCTAAAAATAAAGAGAAAATGTTGCAGCATGGTTGACAATTAAAAAAACACCCGGTCTGCCGCTGTGACAAACCTCAGCCCTGATTTCGGTAATGGAGAGAGCTCAGAGGGTGAAAAAACAACATGATTTCACTTTTGGGTACTTAGAGTTTTTGACAGCACTTCAGGGATCACTGGCTTTACTTGCTTCGCTGTAGAACTGATCGTGCTGCGATCCCGCACACACTTAGGCATGTTCTTAGCTTTCTGCATGCGAGGGGTCCATTAAAATAGCTGTGCGTGTCTAAAGCTTTGCCAGCTCCAAGCTTTGGTTTCCTCTCTTTGGTTTGATCTGTTCTGCAGCAGTCAGGAAGGGGGGGGGGGGGGGGGGGGGGGGGGGGGGGGATCCATTTAAGAAACACTGGAAAATGTAATTGCAGCCTCCAGAGAACAGGGAGCAGGTTGGCAAGGGCAGAGCACCTGTAGCTGCCTTGAGCTGGGTTTGCTGCTTTTGTTCTGCTGGGGTTTTTACAAGCTGGGATTTCGCAATGGCGACGTGGCTTTCGAAATAACTAAGGGTTTTGCCTGGGCGTTCTCCGGGGCTCGGCGCCGGGTGCGTTGCTGGCGATGCAGCCCACGGCGCCGGGAGGTGGTAGGGAGCCCCGGCGGCGTCGGGGCGATGCTTGGGTGCTGCCCGGGTGCAGGCAGGGACCTGAGGAGCTGCTCTGTCCATCATGCTCGCGGTGCCTGTCAGCAGAGAGATTGAGATGAAGGAAAACTTCCTTTCCCCTGTCCAAGCTATAAAAGCATGAGAGAGAGAGAGAGAGAAAGATTTCCCCCAGGGATCAGCAGTGATAAAAAGCCTCTCTTTTGAAAAGCGATGACAGAAAAGAAGTGTGTCTAATCCTCCCGGAGAAGAAAGGGAGAACATCCTTCTGCTGTGAGCCGTGCAGGGGTCGGAGGGACCCTGGCGTGGATGCAGCAACCCGGTGCTCCTGCCCGGCCGGATCCTGCCTGGCACTGGCTGATGCAGAGGAAGGGCTAGATCCTCTGTGCAGGAGCAGAGATGCTTTTTATTGCAGGGGATCCAGGCAGGTGGCCTTGGAGGAGCTCCTGGGAGCCAGCCTGCGGGTCCCTGCAGGGCTGGGATGCTGGCTGTGCTGCGATGCAGGGTGCAGACAGCGGTGCAGGCAGCCGTGTGGGCCTCCTGGGGGCTGGGGAGATGCTGCTGGCTCTGTTGCCATCCCCACATTGCTCAATCTTTGCAGAAGAGCCGTGTGGGCACCCGGCAGGGGAGAGACATGCACAGATTTTCTTTCCCCTTTTACCCTTGGCCCCGGGGCTGGAGAAGGCTGGAAAGGGGAGATGCAGCCCTGAGCGAGGAGGGATGCTTGTCCCCGGGGTGGGTATCCGAGGGACTATTGCAACCCTTGATCACTTTTTCCTGGTGATACGGCAGCGTGCAGCTGGCCTGGCTGGCTGCGTCCACTGCTGTCTTTCCTTTGCTGGTACAACCACGTCACCATTTCCCCGGTGACAACCTGCAGTGTCCAGGCTTGGCACACAAGCTGCTCTGTCACCCCATCAGCGATGGGGCGGTGGTGGCTTGGCTGCCGGTCCCGTGCTCGCAAAGTCTGAGCTGAGGCTGCCTGGTTGTCTTTATTGCTGTTGTGGTTGATGATTTATTTCGAGCAGCATCCGCCTTGTCTCGTGACTTGATTAAAAAATAAAGCAAACAGAGTGGTGCAGCGTGGCTGCTGTGAGCCAGGGGGGTCCCTTCCCTGAGCCCCCATGGGGTTCCCGGCCCGTGCCTGAGCCGTGCGGACTGGGGACAGGCAGCAGGGCTGCTCCGGGGGTGGTTAGCAGGAAAACGTGCTGGGGATGCTAGGGTAAAGGCAAATGGCAGGGTCGCAGTGGAACGACCTGTCCGGCTGGGAAAGCGGCTCGGCTGGGGATGGAGAGGTGGGCGTTGGGACAGAGAGGTGGGCGTTGGGGCGGGAGCCCTCCCCATGCCGGGTCGCACACACCCGAGCGAGGCAAGGGGCGACTGCCCCGCTTCTGGGGACCCACTGCCTCTCCCGTCAGTGGGGCTGAGGATCCTTTCATAGGTTGTAGAGATTCATCTGCTTGTGAACAATTATTTGTGTCTCCTTGAATTGAATAATGGTAATCCACAACCAGTAAAGTCCTCATTATGCTGAAATTAATGAGTTTATGTTTAAAAAACCACCACCAAAACCCCAAACCATGACCCTGAAAAGGAAACCCCTTCAGGAAGAAAGGGGTTGATGGGGCAGCGGTGCGATGGAGCTCTTGCCACAGCCCTGCTTCTGCTTCGGCGGCTGGGGAGGAAAGCAAAGGCGACATCAGGGTATATCTGCTAACTGCACAGCCTGGTAGACAGCGGCACGGTCTGCATCCCGGGGATGCGTGCCGGGCTTCCCCAGAAGCCTCGCCTCGGGATGTGCTTGCTGTGCTTCTGGGTAAGGATTTTGGAGAGACTGTCAGCGTTTTGCTGTTGGAGAAGCGTGCCACGCTGGCCGGCGGGCGAGCAGAGAGCATCCTTGTGTGCCGTCGACATTAGACAGCGCGTATCATGTCTCAGTGTCACCTACTACCTGTCTGCTTGTCTTGGTAACAGCAGGGAAATGGGGCTGAAATTTTGAAGGTCATCCTGGGATCTTACAGCCGACAACTTCAGTGCTGGGAATTTATGCCCTGGCCCTTGGGGAGGGCTTTGGTAGAGCCAACCACCCTCTGCTTGTATACAGAGGGAGCGAGTGACTCATGAACCCCTCGCAGAGAAAGGGGAGCAGGAAATTAGCTCACGGCTCTTGTGAAAGAGAGAAGCTGACTTGATACCTATAATTAAAGCGGGTGTCAGGGAATGAAGTGCACATTCCTCAGTGGGCATCTCACCGGGAGGGAAAGCAGCGCCTGCCGGCTGACCCGAAAGTGGCAGCTCCTCCCTGGTTGAGGGGCTGCGGAGGGGCCGGTGCCGAGTCCACGAGGGCCAGGCATGAGCCCCCTGCTCCCGGCCCTCCCGACAGTAACAAGCCGATGTGGATGGCAAGGCCACGTGTGTCCTGTCCCCGTCCTGTCCCCATCCTGCTGCTCCAGCCAGCACGAAGGAACCGGCTGCGGGGATCTCTGGGAACGTGCTGGGTGCCCAGCGGGGACGGTGGATCTGCCCTGGGCAGAAAAGCTCCTGGGGAGCACGTGGGGCTTGTCAGGGAGGTGAGGGGTCCCTGGGTGCAGAGCTGGGGAGAGGCAGTGGTAGAGAGCGAGGAGAGGGGGGATTTGGGGTGCTTGCTTTGGGAATTGCAGGTGAGTGAGGGCAGGAGCAGGATGTGGAGGCAGGGTCCGTGATGGTGCGGTGGGGTGGGATGGCCTCGGGGGGAGACCTGGGTCCTCACTGGCGTTGAAGGAGGCACTTGGGGACCTCTCCTGCTGGGGTGCCTGCAGCACTGTCCCTGTGTCACCTCGATGGCCTTGTTCCCCTAAAGTGCTTGTGTTGCCCCCCAGCACGCCTCTGAGGGGAAGGGAAACTGAGGCACGGGGATAATGTTGTGTATTTGTTTTGCCTGAGCGCTGAGCACATGCGTGGTGGCTCCAGGCTCTTGCACCAGTCCCTTCTTTTCCAGCCGCTCCTACCTGCAATCCCTGGGCTGGTGCCAGGAGCACGCAGTGAGCGGTGGGGTCCCTCCGGCCGTCCCCCGGCGCAGCACCCTGGCTTGGTCCCCGCGGCTGCGAGCGCCTTCCCAGCAAATGTCAAATCTGCTGAGCAGACGGAAAAAAGAAAGAAAAAAAAAAAAAAACCAACCCCAACCCAATAATACAAGGAAGAAATGCTGGTGTGTCCTGGGTGGATTAGTCGAGACTCCTCGCCGGATTCCTCCGAAGGGAGGTACTCGCGCTGGAAGCCGGCCACCAGCCGGGCCTGCCGCATTTTTCCTGGATTCTCTTACCATTTGGGGACTGAACTTTTGTCTGAAAAATAGGTATTTTTAACTTGGTTGTGTCTGAAGCTTGTCTCGGCTTTGGGCTGCTTGGCTTTGTCCTAGCCCAGCATGCGCCAAGGTGGATGCACTGGGAGGTGAGGGCCAGATCCTCCATCCCGGACTGGACCAGGAGGAGGAAGCGAGAGAAGGAAAGGTTTGTTCTGACGCAAAAAAAATAATTTCAGAAGGTGCCTCCTGGTTGGCCTCATTGCCCGACGTACACAGCAGGGGCATGGAGCGATGGCACTGGTATGTCAGGACAAAAGCAGCAGTGATGGAGACATCGGCGAGAAAATCTGGTGTTAAGATAGTTAGGGGAAAAGAAGGAAAGGGGATAAATATCTCAGAAAGGCTTGTAGCCCCCGACACGCAGGACTGACGGACCCAGATATGCGATTGCCTTGGAAACAGCCATTGAAGTGTGCGATATTTCTGTCTCCGGGTGCTTGTTTCCCTCCCAGCTGTGGAGCTGTCGCAGGGCACCGGCACCGCTGGCCTCTGTGTGCCGCCTGGGCTGGCTGCCCGGCCAGCGGCACGGTGCTCGGCTCCCGCCGCAGCCCAGGGAGCCCGAGCCGCTCCTGCACCTAAGCCTGGCTCAGCCTGGTAAAGCGATAATGTGGCCGCTGAGGATTGCGCTGAGCTCACAGCTCCGCAGGGCAGGGATGAGGCCGGCGAGGTGTGGCGGGTCCTTTGTTTATTGTAGGGTTGCTAGATGCAGCGTGGCTCTGCGGGGCTGCTAGCTCGCTTCCCCTGCTTGGGGACAGAGCTTGCCCAAGCCAGCAGGACAATCCGGGCTGTGTTTTCATAATTAAAACAAATAAAACAAACCCATATGCGGCGTTATTTACAATACGCGCTCGGGAAGAGTCGAGCTGAATATTGTTTCCTCGGCGAGTTTTTCCCTTTGTCGCTCACACACGAGTTTGTTGTTGTTGGCTGCTCCTGAGGCCGTGGTCTCGCGTGCCGAGCTGCTGCTGGCCCACAGTGGGCTGCCCCGGGGAGCCGGCGTGGGGTGGCCAGGGCTGGGCTCTGCCCGCTGCACTAGTGTGAGTTTTGCTCTGTGGTACACGCGGGTTTGTTCCTGGAAAGCCGGTTGAGAAGGGCGGCTGTGCGGGGCGGTGACTGGGGTGCTTTTGCAAAGCGAAGAGATGCTGCTGCTCGTGGGACTTGCTGCTGGCACGGCAGGGATCTGTTTGGGGTGAAATAAAATGCTGGGGTTTCCTGCAGAGGGCTGGCAGGTGATTTTCCAGCAGAGACCAGCATCACTTGCTGGTTGTTGCCTGCAGCATCCGTCCCAGAGGGACCGCACCGTGGTCCAGCAGCATCACTCCTGTGCCGGGCCGGAGACCTGGAAGTGCCGCAGCGTCTGGCAGGACAGGCGGTGGTTTCTGGGGGGCAGCAACTCTGGCTCCCGGCTCCCACCCAGTGCTCTGAGCAAACGTTGGCCTGAGGATGGAGAGGGGAGATCTGGCCCCGGGCTGTGGCGCTGGCTGCAGGGATGGAGCTGCAGCGGTTGGGTGCTGCATCTGCCGGCCAGAGTTAGTGTGGTCTCAGGTAATGCTGGATGTTCCCCCGCGAGGGACATCACTTCTTGGAGAGGGGGAGATGGCCGTGGGTGTACGCACACAGGGAGAGGGCATGGATGTCCACGCTGACCGTGTTGGCAGGTTTTCACCCTGCTGCTTTCTTGCGGGCGCCAGCTGCTTTCTGGGGACGCTGCGGGAAGGGATGCGTGCTGGGCGCGGGATGTCACGGGGCACAGGGGGAAGGTGCGCTCCTCCCCTCGCACCGAGCTGCAGGCAGACATGTTCGTATGGGAAGCATATGGCAGGTAATCCAGTGCCAGATGGGTATTTGCTTCCATTTCCCCGGTCCCCGGTGGGCCCGTGCAGCTCCCACACATGCAGGCGGGCAGCGCTCAGCGGTGTGGCCGGACCCCCACGGGGGACAGCCCCGAAGCCTCCTCTGGGAGCACGGCACAGGAGGGCCGGGCAGGGTGCTGGTGGCACGGCTCGCCAGCCTTGTGCAGCCGTGCAGAAACGCCCTGCAGAGTGCAGGCAGCGCCGCTCGGGCACCAGTGCAGCGAGCTGTGCAAGGGCTCTGCACGCACGGAGCCGGCTGAGTGCACCAGTCCCTGCCTAGCGGGGCTGGGCTTAGGAGGTCACAATCTAGCTAATGAGTTAATGGCAATTAATTAACTCCAGGAGACTTTACAAATATTAACTAATTGTTTTGCTGTGAACAAGGTCCATACAATTACCCCACCTTATAGACTGAGGCACTGAGGTGTGGAGGACCCGTGCACCCGCAGTCGAGGTGCATTAGCATCAGGGCTGTGACTAAAGCCGGGTGCTAATTCTACTCCTGTTGACGTGGTGAACAGTCACCTGGGGTTTCAGGCACGGCAGGGTCAGATCCCACCGTAGGCTCCTATCCACTTTTCTGGGGAAGCAGCTGCACCCCATGGCCTTTGGAGCCTGAGCATCTCTCTGCCTGCTCCGTCCCCGTGTGCTTTTTAGGGAGAGGCAGCCGTAACTGTGACGCTCTCGGTAACCACAGCCCACGCAGGCAATCTCGTGTCTGTTGGCTTTTTACTGTGGTCCTCAGAAGCAGCAGCATCTGAGCAGCGTCTGCAGTACACACAGCGCGGTGGAGGTTTTGCGGAGGGAGAGGGGCCCTGCGAGGGCGCGGGCTCCTTGCTGGGTGCGAGTAGGTGGGCAGCAGGGTTTGTGCAAGTACAGCTATTTTTAAATCCCTCTGGACAGAATGGTTTGGCCCTCATGTGCTTGCTGTTTGTTTGTTTATTTACTTATTTTAGTGGCCTGAGAAGTTTGTAGAAATGCTGCAAACGGCAACTTATTTTGTCAGCTTTTTGGGGAGGGAAGGGATTAAATCTCAGAGGCCCATTGTGCGAGCAGAGCTAATTTTAGGCCTCTGATCTTAAAATAGAAGAAAGGAAAGAAAAAAAAATAATAATTAGGCGTTTTCCCCTGGGCCAAGGGAAAACAGGCTGCCGGCATCGGCTGACCACCTGCGAGGTGGCCCCAAGGAAGAGACGCGGCTGCCGCCGGCCAAAGTCAACACGGGAGGTGGCCGGGGCTGCTCCTGGCTGGCAGCGGCCGCTGCCGGGAAAGGGCACGGCAGAGAGCGGTGTGGGGACGAGGCGAGGATTAAGCCCCTCGTCTAATGGCACCCGCCGGCGCTGTGGGGACAGGGGGGAGGTTGCGGTGCTTGGCCGCGCTGGATGCGTGCTGGGGACCCACGGTTGTGCTGAGCAAGCGGCTGGTTGCAGCAACCCACCTCGATGGGTTGGGGCTGGTCCAGCTCCTGCTGAGGAAGGGTTCCCGGCCAGGCCAGGTGGGTCCCGTGTCCGCAGACCCCCATGGCCCTGACACCCCAGGCTCCGTCTTGGCATCCTTCCCCCTCGACATTAAAAAGGCAGTGGAGAAGCGTCCCTGCAACAGGCCGGCTCCGCGGAGGCTGGATCCCATTTCGTGGCGGGGCTAGTCATCCTGTGAGCAAATATTCTGGCTATATTAAAATGCTTGGGATTTTCTAGCGAATTGAAGCTCTCCGAGCAGTGCCAAGAACAATTCAACAGCCTCCAAAAACAGCTTTCCCTGAGGATTATTTGTTCCTCTTGCCAGAAGGATTGATGAGAACTGGTAAATTCAGGTGACTCAGCCCAGCATGACCTGATGGTCTCATCCCGGGCGGGCTGGCCACTCGCTCCTGCTGCCGAGCAGGGGCCGTGCCGTGCCGTGCCGTGCCATGCCTTGCCGTGGGGTCCCCGCTTTCCAGGCAGCCCCGGGAGGAAGCTCAGCGGAGGCTGAGAGCTCGCAGGGCATCTCAAAAACATCCCGTGAGCTTGTCAGCACCTTGTAATCTCCTTTCTCCCTTCTCCCCAGGAAACCTCTTGCAAAGGTGTTGACAAACTCAGAGGATGCTGTGAGCGAGGTTATGACGAGCCGTGGCACAGGAGCAGCACGCGGTCAGCTCGGTCCGCCGAGCACCCACCAAACCCTCCTGCTGCTGCCAGAGCCTCTCCTCACCTGCGGGAGCCTGGCTGGCTCAGAGGGGATGGAAACCTGCTCGTAATGACAGAGTGGGAATAATTCTGGCTGTTACCTTAATAACAAAACCGGCGAACGCTGTCGAGCTGCCTTTTAAACCGCCAGAAGTAGCAAAAATGCAAGGCATGTGTTTAGGCATAGCTTCAGTCTCTGGGTGTTTTTGGAGGAAAAAAAATATACACAAGGCTGTTTTCTTTTGGTTAAAACCTCTTTTGTGATCCCCTTCTTTTGGATAGCTCTCTAACTTTCAACAGCTCACGCAGTAGGTGGATGTTTGTGCTTGGAGATGTTTTTCCATATGCTTCCCATAGCTCTGCTCACAGGTTTTGCACATGGGATGGAAGAGAGAGGTAGGCTGCTTTAGTATCATATGATAATATGAAATTAGCTCCAATTTACATAAATTGAGACACCCAAGTACTTTTAGGCCTGGGTGGGGCGTGCTGGGGGTTCCTGTCCTTGTTCCCTTCTGCCCAGGGTGGGAGGCAGAGACCCCAGGGCCGGGTGGGAGCAGGAGCCTGCGTCTCTCCGTGCATGCACGGCTATTTTCTCCCGTAATCCTTTGCCTACAGAGGGTGAATTCCAACCTGCAGTGGGAATTTAGGTCAAAGGTGCTTTTAGTTCAGAGGAATATGATCAAATTAGGGCCTTTTGTGTTTGCTTGTGCGTGTTTTTGTTGTTTTTTTTTTTTTGTCTTTAAAGAGACTTGTGTAGGCAGGGGTGCAAGAAGAGCTTGGCGGATAGATGGTCAGATCCTGACCATCCTTAAATCAGGACAGTGCTGCCTTTGCCCACAGCAGGGCTGGGATTTCAGCTGGAAAGGTCAGAATTGGTCCAAAGTTAGTCTTCAGCTGGGGATGCGTTTCTGGCCCTGCCTGGAAGGGAGAGGCGTGGGCGCAGCCGGCAGAGCTGCCAAGCCTGCAGCATCCCCTGCGAGTCCCCCCCGGGAGGGATGGCTCAGGGACTTCCTTGGCCTGGGGGTTGGACGGATTAAAATCTTATCCCTTGGGAAAAGAGATGGCATCCCGCTGGTTGTGAGCTGGGAGGTTTCCACCGATGTCCCTGCGGTCCTGGGGAAGGGGGGAGTTTGTTCCTGCTCCTCCATTGCCTCAGCTCTGCCGGGAAGAGCTGGCAGGGTGCTCCCCCACCCAGTGTCACCCATGCTCCGACTGGGATCCCGTGGGAGCTTCCTCTGGTCCCGCTCATGCCGTGGCTGCCTTTTGGGTCAGGGTGGGCTTGGCGAGGTCCTGTGCTGTGCAGAGGGTGCTGAGCCCTTTGCAGGATGGATGCTCCAGCCCAAAGGCACGTGCTGCCGGAGCAGGAGGTGGCAGCTGGGAAGCAGAGGGAGGGATGGATGTGTGATTTGAAAATGAGCTGCTATGCGCTCCTCCGCACCTCTCCCAGGGGGGCCTGTTGGCGTGACACCCCCTTGCTTTTACGCTGATCCAATGAACCAGCCATTAGCGTAATTTCCAGCCAGCATGGGCTTCTTGTCCCCTCTGCAGCTGCTCCATCGCCGCACTTGAGGCAGCATCGCGCTGGCTGCGCTCTCAGCCGGCAGAAACAGCCGCGAGCGGAGAGGAGGCGCAGGGAAATCTGGCCTTCCGCTAGTGGCAGGCTTGAGGAGCAGGGAGGAGGACAGTAATTAGGTTTGTGGTTAAGCGCCTCATCCGCTGGGACCTCTTCGCTGAGAGGAGATCGCTGTACTTGTGCCAAAAATCAGCTGTCGTGATGCTGGGGTGTTAATCTGCTCCGGTCCGTCTCTGTAGGATGGGAGCATCCCTGCAAGCCGTGGGTCCTCCCTGCAGCCCGGGGTGGGGATGCTCAGGATGTGCCAGGGCTGCACCGAGTCCGCTAGCTTGATGCCACCCCTTTGAAAGCATCAGGGCTGAGCCGACAGAGCGGAGAGAAAAAAAGTCTCTCTGCTGCTCAGACCTCCGGGCCGGCTAATAATAACCTTCCCCCGGGCTGCCGGGAGCGTTCATTCATGAATGTTTGCAAAGTGCCTTCGGGCCATGGAGACAGGAACCGTGCGTGTGGGCTCGCTCCCCGGGAGCCCAGCCGTCACCCACTAGGGAAGCGTGGCCCGTGGGGACGGCACCCACTGAGTGCCGGGGGGCCGAGCGCGGTGGGGCTGCAGCGGCCGCGGGGCTGAGCCTGCCCGCTGCAGGCAGCTCTGCCCGGGGCCGCGCTGGATCCCGTTGCCATCCTGCCTGAACCACGCGCAGAGCTCGCTTGTGGGCGAGAGCAGGGGAAGAAGGGGCAGGTGAGTGGCAGGTTCTCGCTGTAAATAGCCTAAAAAAAGAAGCTTTTATGAAGAAATACATTAGTTGTCGTCTGCTGTCTTACCCAAGCTACCGCAGCCTCTTAAAAACTGTTTGTTTTCATCCCTGACATTAATGCAGGGTCTAAAATAAGAGCTGCAATTTCCAGACACTTTTGCTATTAGTGATAGGCAGGAGTTAACCATTCAAGCTTAAATTAATTGTGCTGTGGTGTGGGGTTTTTTTTTTTTTTTTTTTTATTGATGCATAATGTATGATGAGAAAAAGTGAAAAAATAATTAAAGTCTGAAGAGCGCTGCATGGATTCATTCATTATGAAATCTGGGTCAGCAGCCGGAGAAGGAAAACAAGGAGGGGGGGCTGCTGGAGTGGAAAAACAGGACTTCAGAAGCGCTGCAGGCACCGGAGGAATTCGCGAAAGGCCCTTTTCAGGCAGCCTGGGAAAT
This sequence comes from Gymnogyps californianus, assembly GCF_018139145.2. Taxonomy (NCBI): domain Eukaryota; kingdom Metazoa; phylum Chordata; class Aves; order Accipitriformes; family Cathartidae; genus Gymnogyps; species Gymnogyps californianus. The sequence goes on from NC_059488.1 coordinate 8,744,399, forward strand.
CCGAAGTTGCATCGTGGCTGCTCCCCAAGGAGGAGCGTGCCTCGTGGGGACGCGGCGGGGCGAGCGGGGCTCCGCACCTCACTTGCGAGAGAGGATTCCCTCTCCCGTCTCCGCTCATGGCTTCTCTTTCAGACGTAGGGGTGGGAGCAGGCTCTGCCATGCTGAGCCAGCAGATCTGCGCAGAGGTGACGGAGGGGAGAGCCCAGAGAGGCAGAAAGGGCCGTGCTGGGTGTTTGCAAAGCTGGGGTTCAACAGCGGCGTCCTTCCAAAAAGCTCCGCTTGCCACGAGCATCCCTGTGCCACGAGCGTCCCTGTGCCATAAGCTGATGCGCCTGGGAGCTTTCTGCTCCTGGTGCATTGAGTGCCTGGCAGGAGGGCTCAGTGCAGGGCTCGCGAGCGGGCAGCCGGGCGTTGTGGACAAGCAGAAATGAGACCGTGGCCGTGCCCAGCTTGGAGCCTGCTACGCTCACTGGGCTGTGCCGAGGGGCAGGCAGCTCACAGGCGCCCTGCCTGCGCTATACCAGCCGTGCACACACCCAGAAAAGCCCATTTTTATGCAGCAGCGTGCAGGTCTCCAAGCAGAAGAGTTTTTGGAGAGTTGCAGTGATGGGTTTGCAAACAGTGGTGGGGATCAGAGCTTGGATGCGGCGCCTGGAGGTGGTGGGCAGGCACGGGCTCCGCTTGCCCTCCTGCGCGGCCGCGGGCAAGTCACTTGGTTTTCGGTCCTTGTCTAGGACACAGCTAATTGAATTGCAGAGAGTGTGGTTGAAACTTGGAGTCTTCCCCGTTGGCAGGAAGCGCAGAGGTTTCAAACCGTGCTTTTGTCCTGATTTAGGAGAAAAAGACAGTACTTTCAGAATTTAATCGCAAAATGGAAATTCCCCTCCTTCCTCTTGCTCCGTCCATAGGAAATATGGTCCAAATAGATCAGACTTTGCAAACAATCAGCATTCATCCTTGGGAAATACTTCCGTCATAGGAGCATTCATCGTTGAGAAATAATTTTCTGGCCCAGTCAGATTAAGAGCTCTTCAGAGCAAAGACTCTCCATCCCAGTCCCCAGCAGAACGGAGATGTGATCCCAGTGGGAGCTTTTGGGCTTTCCCTTCAAGCAAATATTAATTCTAGCAGTGACAGGAGGACCTTCCTCTTGTTTTACCCCACTAAATAGCCACATAAGTGTAGAGGCGTGCACCACAAACCCGGATTCACGCAGACACGCAGCTATTCCCGGGGAAGCCCTCTGGTCTCACTCCTGCACACGCACATTTTTATCTTTCTCCGAAGATACATTTCCTGCTCTCTCTCAGATCTACTTGTATCATGTGGAGACCATAAATAAATTGATGTTGAGTTTAGATGCTTGTGTTGTAGCAGCAAGGATGATATAATCTTGCGCACAGCAGACATGGCAGAATGGGATGGGTTTAAGGATGGATATAAATGTGTATTGATCGCCCGGCTGCTGTGGTGCATACGGATCTGCCTTTCCCTCCCAGTGAGCTTCCCCGGGGCAGATCCAGCTTCGTGCGAGGGCTGTGATGGTTGCACGAGAGGGAGGATCTGTCCCTGCGGAGAAGAGCAGCAGGTTGGAGCTGGGGGGGGTTCCCTCCAGGGTCCAGATCAGCGGGGCTGCCTGCGGCACGTGTTGGTGTGTCCAGGGATGCACCATGCCGGGGGCTGCCGCTGTTTGCCTTTGTGGTCCTCCTTCCCCGGGTAGCAACATCGCCGGCTGTTGCGCTTTCTCTTGAGGTATCTGGTTTCTCTCCTGCTCCCCTCCTGCAAAGGCTGGCCTGATTTATTTCCAGGCTACGCAAAAGGGGATGCTTTGGGGTGGGGAGTGCTGGGAAGAAACGGTTAAACCGGAGATGCCGGGATGTTTTCCCACACAGTGAATGGTGGGGGAACACAGAACATGTATTGAATTGGAGGGAGGTAATAACGCTTCTAATTTTCCTGTGTGATTTAATAAAAATGTAAATTGACTTCGGGTGGATGACTCACTATGGAGGGTGGTGTCGATCAAGATTAATTGGTGGCTGCGCGAAACCAGTTGGGCTTTGTTCGTTCCCCTCAAAGGCAACTGGAATGGCTCTGCAGTGATGGTGAGGCGGTGGCCTGGCCCCAGGGCTGCCAGGTACCCCTGCCAGGTACCTGCTGAGCCCCTTGGCCCATTTGGCCCCAGCGTTTTGGGGCAGAGCATGGGGGAGTGTTGGGTGGGCAAAGCCTTGTGGCTTTCTCCGGTGTCGGTGGATGTGTCCCGCTGGGGACCCCAAGCCCTGGGAGCGGGGTCCCAGCAGGGAGGCAGGACTCGCTGCTGCAGGAGCTTGGGGCAGGATTTGGCCCCATAGCAGGAGAGTCTTCCACCTGCCCGCTCCTGCCAGGATGAGCAAAAGTGTGCCAGGACACTGCACTCTGACCCGGGTTCAGCTCTGGACACTAATGGATTACAAATAACAATAATAAATTACAGGAGATGGGATAATCTACCTACTGTAATGTTGTATTACCATGACTGTTAGTTATATATTAATGTATAATTGTATTACATTAGCTACATATGCATAAACCTCATGCTTCAGGGCCTCAGCCAGCCTTTTAACTCTCTGTGGTTCACGAAGAAACTTCAGCCGGGGCTGCTTATCCCACGCACCACGGCCGACATCGGTGGCACCCTCTGCCAAGGCATCTCCTGTGTTTTTGCAGCCCAGTGCTGCTGACGAAAGCACCGCTGCTGCCTCGTGCCATGCTGCCCAGCCCTCCCGGGGGTACCTACATCCCCATCTCCCTGAAACATGGATGGAGGGATGCGGTCCTGAGAGCAGGAGCAGGGATGCAAAGGGTGCTGGGCGTAAGGGATCTGTCATTTTGCAACAGCAGGTCAGGGAGAAGAGGAAAATAAAGCCCCCTGCAGCCCCCTTTCATCCCTGGCCCTGTTTAGCTTTGGCTTCACACCTGAGTGGCGCAGGGGAGGGCTGCGGTGTGCGGTGTCGTGATTGCTCCCCAGCAGATACTTGGCGTGACCAAGACCCAGTTCTGTCGAAAGTAATGAAGTGCGAGCCCTTCCCTTCAGTTATTTTTAATGCGCTGAACCCTGCGACGGTTCTGCTCAGGCTCTGGTAAATCCGAGCGAGCTGCCTTTTGTTTGCAGAGCCTCCCCCGTGCCGCCGGATTGCTCGTCTCGGGGTAAATTACTCGTTAGGTTGTGAGGCTGGATGGACTCTGCTACATTTGTTTTTGGGCTCTCCCCGGTCTGATGAGCATGGGTGCAGATGCTTTCCCTGATACTGTGATTGGGATCAAGGGTCTGGGGATCCGGATCGGTGCCTGTGCTGGGGACGATGTATGGGGCAGCCGGGGACAAGGGGCTTCACCCCGCCAGGGTTTCCAGCCAAGGAGGATGGTCTGGGGGCTCTGTCCCTGCCCTGCCAGGGGACAGCCTGGCTTTTAACAGCTCCAGTCCCACTTGCTCTGCTTTTCCTGGGGACATTGATGCGCTCTTCACTGGTCCCATCCTCTGCTGAGCGGTGCCTGTGGGCTGCCAGCCTGTGGGATGGGCAGTGTGGCATCGGGAGGGATGGGAGACAGGAATTTCTGCCCTGCTCCCCTTCCCGTCCCGGCACAGCCCTCCCTGCCATCCTGCCTTTAATTTTTGATCCCTCTCTCCCCTCTTCTCCTGAGAGCGCGAGAAGCAGAGGCAGGAAACGCAGCCTGCTGCCAGATGGCTAGAAATGTAGCATCTGTAATACTTTATCAGAAGGAATTACAGCTGAATCGCTCTCCCTGATTAAACAGCCTGTCCAGATCCTCTGCGAGCCAGATGGACAGTCTCACCCTCTTGCGACAGGAGGGGAAGCGACGGGAGCTGGGGACACAGGGCGGAGGGTGGCAAAGGGATGCTTGGATGGGGAAGGGGTTGGACTGAACCCTCCTGCAGCGGGGTGTGCATCCCTTGGGCATGCTGTCACCTCCCTGGGCACATCTTGCGTTGTGCCAGCTCCTGCCCTTTGCTTTCCCGTGGGTATCCATGGGGTATGGAGGTGAGCATCCCTCCCTCGGAGAGCAAGGGAGAAGGGGGAGCGGAGGAGTTGACGTTTTCCCTCTCTTGTTGGTTTTCCAAATCTTTTCCCCTTTAAAAAACTAACACGGTGATGCCAGGCCACCCTGCGGGCTGATGACGTTTTGCTTTTGGAAGTTGTTGTTGTGAAAAGGCAAAGTGTGAGGGGCACAGCGGACACCCGCAGCCGGGTGTAGCATCACCCCTTGCCTCCCAGCTCACCCGGCCCCCGTGCCCCCCGCTCCCCCGCAGCCGGGCATGCCACAAAAGCGCCTGCAAAAAGGAGGCAGGCAGCGATGTTTGGCAAGAAGGGAAACTGAGGCAGGGTGGTGGGCTGTCTCTAAGATCTGAAAGGTCACCTGAAAAGCTAGCGAGAGGCAGATCCAGAGTTTAAGCCTCTGAGCAACCTGTCCTCTGGCTCACCCTGCCCTTGTGCTTGTGCTGAGCGCGGTGGCCAAAGCACGGTGCTACCGGTTTCGATGGACTTGGCGTACGGACGACTTTTCTATGAGTTCACTCTGGCTGGCTGGTGAAACGCAGGCGTGGCCTAATGCCACTAATTTCCACTAACGCTGGTGGAAAAATCTCTTGCTGGCGTGAGCGGGGACTGGTTTCCCAGGCTGCTGTGGGCAGGGGGCGAGCGGCCGTGCGGGGCGGGGGAGAGGGGGACACGCTGCCTTGCAGAGGAATTTGCATCCAGGCGTATGAAGCCGTTTTCTTCCCTGATTTGCTGCTCCGGTACTTGAAGTGGTGACCAGATTTTTTCCTAAATGGAAACCAGGAGGAATCTGTGCTCTTAAATGCATGGAATTAGCTGTAGGCTGTAGGAGGTTTGTGTGTGAAACACGTTAAATAGCAGGAGAGAGGTGTTGAGCGTCTGCGTGTGAGAGGGGGAGATTCAGCATCTGAACGTGGCCTGGCAAGGGATGCTTTTGGCCGGTGCCTGAGCCGTGCTGCACCCCCATGCTGCATCCCTATGCCTCCCCATCAAGCCTACAGGGACCCAGCCAGCCGGCGCTGGCACCCGCCGCAGGCACGGACGTGCTCAGCCCTGGTCATCCCTCTGCCCTTGGTAGGGAAGAAATGCTTGGCCCAAGAAAGGCACCAAAAAAGCATATTTTCCACTCAAATCCAGTGGGGTTTAGCTGAAAGGATGCAGGCGGAGCAGTGACTTGAGCAGGGCTTGGGGTCTCCCCGGGGCTCGGTGCAGCTCCCGGGCCTCGGGAAGGGTTGCAACGACGGGGTCCTGCATGGAGGAGGATGGAGAAGCAGCTTCCTTGGGTGGTGGAGCCTTCCTCCCGCAGCAACCTCGTGGGGGACTGGGCCGGAGGAGGAGAACCATACACCTGGAGAAACATTATCCCTTTCCTTGCCCGTAAATATTTCACAAGCAGATTAAAAATTTAAGCCAAAATGAACCCTGCCATCAGAAGAAACCGGCTCGGTTTCAAGTTCTGTTTTAAGTATTTTTCTTTATAATGTAGCTGTGTCAATTAGAAAATGACATTGCTATTTAAAATGCTGTTCCGTAGCCCTCTTTAATTAAGGCAGCGATATAATACCAATCTGCTCTCATTAATGAATTTTTAACAATCAAAATGAGAGCTGAATGACGCACAGTTGGATTTTCAGCGCGAGCGTCTTCTCCCGGAGCTCCGACGGCAGAGTTAAAGGAGCAGCGGCTGGTGCAGGAGGGAAGCTGCTCTTCCTCAGGCGGCCTTGGCACCGGGCTGAGCGGCCGGAGAAGCATCTCAGATGCCGTGTGGTGGGTATCGAAGGGCTTCAGCCCTCCGTTGGCATCGGAGAGCTATCCTAGAGGGAGAAGGTCCTTCTAAGGCTGATGGGTGGCTTTGTGTAACCTGCGTGGGAGTGCTGTGAAAAAGCAAAGACACACGCCAAAGTCTTGCAGAAGCCTGAGCTTGATCACAGTTTACTCCTTGTCCCTGCCTGCCGGGCAGTCCCGAGCAGAAACACAGCTGAAATGAGGGATGTGAATGGGGTTGTGAGCCCAGCGGCCACCTCGAGGGTTGCATCCTGCCTGGTGCAGCGTGTCCTCGCTGCTTGGACTCGCCTGGCATCCTTGGAGCATCCCCTGGCCCAGTTTCCCCCGGAGATCCTGCAACGCTGCCGTTTTGCTGCGGCAGCAAAGCGCGCGATGCAGTGCCAGGGTGCACGGCTTTCCGACCCAAAGTAAATACCTAATTGCAGCCCTCTTTCCCGTGAAGCGTTTCTTTTTTTGTTTTGACAAGGCAGGGCAGATTCCGATTAAAAGATGCTCCCGTATCACGGCTCGTGCTAATTGTCTCCCATTGTTTGAGCAGGAAGCCTTTTTTCCGCGACGGTTATTATCTGTGATTGCTGGAGGAGCTCTCTCCCCTCTGGTTCTTCCTTCGAGGAGGCAAAACAAAAACAGGAATTCTTTGAATAATAAAAAAATTAGCCAGGCGTGAAAAGCTTAAGTGCAATCATTTCCGTGGCCTGTTTTGATTTGAGTTGATATGATTTGTTTGCTCTCTTATCCTTCCTCCCCCTTTCCTCTTTGACAGCCACTCTTTGCTCTGTTCTTTCCCTGACGAACAAATTTGGTATTTTAGGAGAAGCGTGTGCATCGTGCAGCATCCCTGGTGTACCTGCTGTTGGAGCAGTGTGGCTGCAGGCTGGAGAGCAGCATCTGTCCCATGCTCCAGCCCGACAGCCGAGCGGATTCAGCCCTGGCTGGGCCGGGGTGCGGGTGCAATGGGGATTTCTGCAAGTCCCTTCCTTCTCCCGGTGTCCCCCTCCTCGCTGAGGGTCCAGTGATGCTCCTGGGGACTGCACAGCCTTGGACCCAGATGAGCCACAAGTGTGGCAAAGTTTGCTTTATAATAGTGTCAAAAGTTTTGCTTTAAAATAGTTTTGTATTGAGCTGAAGTGACCAGTCCAGAGGGGCTGGGGCTCCCCCCACCTCCCTTGCCTGCGAGAGAGTCGGGCGAGTGGGTTGAGGTTTCCTGGCTGGGTTTTTGTTGCCATAGGGAAGAGAATTGAAGCCTGGAAACCATCTTGTGGGTGAAGGGAGGAAGTGTAAATGTCTAGGAGACCAGAGAGAAAATAGCAGCAGCAGCAGCAGCGTGCCGTCGTCCAAGCCCCGGCGCGAGTCGGTGCAAATCCTGCCAGCAGATGGGAAAGGCCGACGGGGTCGTGTTCGCCCTTCCTGGCATACGTGTGCCCCGGCACCGCTGGCACGCCGGGCTGCTGGCCAGCGTGGGCAGCGGCTGCGGCCCCGGGGAGCGGGGCAGCTGTCCTGAGAGCTCCTGCTCTGTTCCCTTCTTGCAGGGCTGGGAGGGAGAAGAATGTATTCATAGCGGGGGGAAAAAAAAGCCAAAAAAAAAAAGGGGGGGGGAATATATTCTCTGATGATTTCAAGAGGAGGAGAGAGAAGCAAAGGCGGCTTTGAGCTTTTGCCCAGGAATAGCCAGAGATCTGCTTGGAGGCTTACATCCCACTGTCGATAATTTTGGAGCTGAATCATCTGCATTTTTGCTGCTCCTGAGGCAGCATCAGGAATAAGCATCCCCAGGGTGTCAGAGGCACATTTTTGAGTGTTGACGATGGACCTGATTAAGAAAAACATCCCAAATGACATCTAATGCCGACATCCTTGAAGTCTGGACTCTTGTTGCTCATTTCCAATTCAGACACCTCTTAGGGATGTGCGTGGCCGTGATTGTTTTTGCAGACAGACTGAGAGATGAGTTAGGTGAGCGTGTTCCTCCTCGCTCACCTGTGTGCACACTATGATCTCCATGCCCAGCCGGGGCGGGCAGCAGCACAGACGGGCTCTGGTGCGGGGACGTGTCTGTGAGCCGTGCAGAGCTGCAGGTTGGGGTCCCCCCCTTTTGCAAGGTCCCCCGCTGCTCCGGCTCCCTTGGCAGGCACAGCCGAGGTCGTGCTGCTGGCCACCACGGGGGGAACCAGCTTCTCCTGGGGCCGTGTGTGCCTCGAGCCCAAGGGTTGACTTGGCATCGCCCTGCATCCCCCTAAAAGGCAGGACATTTGGTTTTCACACTCCACCTTGCATCTCCCGGCACGAGGCCCCGTGGGATGCAGCAGCGTGGGGTGGTGGGGGGATGCACATCCACCCCCACGGACGGAGGAGCCGTTGGAGCCAGCCCTGTGCACGCTCTGCACCGTGGGACGATTAAAACCCATGTGTAAATTGCCGAGGGAGAGGAGGTGGAGCAGTGGGGTGGTGCAGTCTTGGGGGGCTCTGCTTCAGCCTGTGAATGGGAGTGGTCCCAATGATGCTGGGGCTGTCGGGGGGCCGGGGAGGGCTCGGGTGGGTGCTGACCCAGGTTCAGCACAGTGCAGGGAGCAGGTGGAGCGTGCGGCCGGCTGCATCGCCGGTCCCTCTGGCCACCATCAGCCCTGCTCAGGTATTCGGTCAGTTTGACCCCAAGCCAGCATAGGAGGGTCAGGCGGCGGTCGCCCGAACCACAGCATCGCAGGGCCGGTACCCCCGTGGCCCCCCCGTTGCCACCACCGCAGTGAGGGGCAGGTGTGACCAGCCGGGGCTTTCCCTGCGGCGGCCGTTTCGAAGCAGCCATCAGAGCCGGTTAATGTAAGCTTGTGCACAAGCCAGCCCGGTACTCAGGGCACTGGGGTCCGACCTGCCCGGCGGCACCCATCGCTGCCCGGCTGAGCACCTGCCTGGAGACGGGGCAGCGCGGGGCTGGCTTAACCTGTCCTTTGCCGGGCGGCGATGCCGGGCACTGCGGCTGCTGCGTGTGTGCTTTGGGGATGGCGCAGCCCTGCGAGCGCTTTGTGACTCATTGCTTGCATAAAAGACGAAGCAGGAGGAGAGGGGGGATAGCCGTGCCGCTCCTCGGGGAGCTGAGCTGATGCAAAGCTGGCCGGCGCTGCAAAAAGCAGAGCCCTGGCTGCTCCCCAACAGGCATGGGGGAACAGATTTCTCTGAGGAGAGAAATGCTTTTTGTCACCCAGCCTGGTATCAGGCATTCGCTATAGGGCCTCCTCTGTCGCATCGGGTACTTCCAAAGTGGCTCCACAGTCTGTTACCGCTCCTGACCTGCAGCGAGGGGCTGCGTGCGGCTGCGTGGCCAGGAGCCTCTGAGCGTGCTGCTCCTGGATGTGGGGAAGGGAGTGAAAATTAAATCAGGGGGACCCGTGAAAGCGCAAGTTGCTTCTTAAGGGGACCCTGGAGGAAAGCTCCCGGGGCTCTCCTGCATCGCTGGGGCTCTGCGGCACACAGCCCGTTGGCAGGGAAGCGGGACTGGCATCCCCAAGGTGCCACCACCAGCCCTCCTGGGTGGGCAGAAAGCTCGCTGCTTTGTCACCTGTTGGTAAGCCAGGCTGCCAGGTCATTTACCATGTCGCAGGACACGCCGCCACATTGCGGGGATTGTCACTGGGTTTGCGCTGAGGTGTGGGAGCTTCCTAGTGCTGGGGATTTCGGGTGGCTGCGGCATTGCTGTAGGGACCGAGGCAGTGCTCCCCGACTGAGCTGGCACAACGCCTGCCCTGTTTGTGTGCCCCACACTGATCTGTTTTCTCCTTCTCTCCCCTTCTGTGACTTTCCTGTCTGGAAGGTCCCTTTCTTCCCTCTCATGCTTATTTACTGTCACTGCAGCTCTCGCCCTGCAAGCGGCAGCGGCACTGGGGGATCTTGGAAGGACCTTGCTTGGCCGGAGGAGCAAGGAGGAGCTGTGCTCCGCTGCAGCCGGGCTCTCCTCCTGCTGTCCATCCTCCTACCCTGCCTCTGAGCTGGGCGGTCAGGCTGTCCCTCGGTGTGGCTGCCCCGGCGCTCGGGCTGCCATCGTCCTGCACCGACACTCCAGCTCCTCCTCCGTCCTCTCACACCTGCTCTCTCCCGGCCAGTGAGTTTCATTAACGTACTAATTAGGGTGTCTGCGCCATGTCCTTGGGAAGGCGGCTTGGCTCCTCGGTGCTAATGGAGCCGCTGTCACAACAAACGCCGCGGCACACGTGCTGCCCATGCACCGAGCCCGGCTGGCCACTGCAGGGCTTCAGCCGGGCAGGGCCAGCATCCCCGGCACTCTCCTGCCCACCCCATGGTACGGGAGCTGCTCCCGGCAGCATCCTCTGTCCTTGTCCCCTCTGGCCCCGGGGGAGCGGAGCAGGGCCAGCGCTGCCTCGCTGCGTGGTCCCGACTGCAACCCACCCAGCAGGACAGACACCACACTCCTGCCTTCAGCCTTTGTCCGTGGGTAGAGCTAGTTAAGGGGTGGATTTTAATATATTTTACATTATTTCATATATTTTAATAGTAAATTTGCTGGTAAGTGGTGCTTTGAAAGGTCAGACACGGTTTGTGAAGTCTGGCTGGATTCAGTGAATAGTTTGATCTCCCAAAAGAGGACTGCAGTATTTTTAATACTTCTTCGTTTTCTGATCAACCTTCCCCTTCAAAATACCATTTTCCATGTAAAAATAGACCCACGCTGGCCAAACAGCCCCCAGATGAGACATGGCGCTTGCTTTGAGCTGGGAAGAAGCATTGCAGCTGGACAACAAAAACATTTTTCCTGCTTCTTTGGACTATTGAAAAACTTGGAGGTTTGGGGCTTTGCTTTAACCCCGTCGTTTCCGTGTGCTCGCCTTTCCCAGCCCCTCTTTGCCACCAGCAGAAAGCTGGGAAGCGAGGACCCGGCTCTGGGAAGCAGCAGGCAGGATTGCCGTTTGCCTGCATGGTGCTTTCTGTGTCTGAGCAGCACATTCCTGTGTTGTCACGAAACAGAAGACAGGATAATTAAATTGCCCTTTTCCCAGCAAAATGTTACCGTCTCCGCGCCGCGGCGGGCCTGGCTGTGGCCCGTTGCCAGTCGCACATGCCTCGCTGCTGATGGAAGGTGTGAAAAGCACCGGGGAGGAGACCGGGGTGGCGATTAGGGGGGGTTTATATGGATATTCGCCGTCCCTCGGAAGGAGAGGCACAGCAGGCTGCGGGAGCTGGAGGCGGGGGATGCCGCAGAGGGGTCTGGGGAGCCCCCGCCGGTAATTCCCATCCTTTAAGCTGCTTGAGAGCAGCAGGGGCTGCTCAAGGGCTCCTGGTGGGGATAATCAAGATATTCTTGTCGTTAAGCCTCTCAAGTGTTGCAGGTCTTAAAAACGGCTCCGGCTGTCGAGTCCATCCACCGCCGGGATGGAGGGGGCTGGGGCTGTCGGGGCATTATTGAGGCTGGGGGCAGTGGGGCTGGCTGAACCGCGGCTTCCCCCGGCAGCAAGAAGAGGCTGAGGAAAAGATGCCCGTGGGTGTGTGGGATGGATGAGTGCAGCTTTGGCGGCTGCTGGCACCCTCCGGCAGCAGAGCGGCTGGCAGGGAAACGGTCCCAGGGCTGGGGATCCAGCCCAGCACGGCGGCTGCGCAGCCCCTTGGGAGCAGTGGGGTCTGTCGCCTTGTCCCATTGCTGCCTGGCTCTCCTGGTCCCCTTCTGAGATGGCGTGATGCTCCCTGGTGCAGGATAGGGCTAATTGATGAAACGGCTGTAACAAGCTCATGGCAACCTCATGTAAAGGCAGAATGTATTTTTGCTGTTTGTCACCCTTCCTCGTCTGCTTTCTTCTGTCTTTTCCTCCTCCAGCCTCTGCCACCCCAGCTCCTCAGATCCATCAGTGTTATTGCTTTGCCTTCAGCTATAACCCTGCTAGTTGACTTCCAAGAGCTGGCTCTCCCCGGCCGTTGTCACCCCTTCGCTCCCCTCCTCTGAAATATTAACGCCACAAATCACAAGCGACAGCCGCTCGGCTGGAGCCCCCGTCGCTCACGCGCCGGCCGGGAGGAGGTGTCGGAGGAGAGATGGGATGCATGGTGGGTTTGTGCTTCTCCTCAGGGGCTGTGTTTTCTTCCCAGGTCAGAGGGGAGAGGGTGAACCCCCCATTTAAAGATGGGGAAGTGGAAGGGCAGAGCATCAAGGCTTGGGGCTTATGACGCCCGGCCCACCCGGGATGTGGGCTCCTTCCCATCCCTCCTTGTGTCCCACCCCTGTGTCCCTGGACGTGTGGTTTTCTTCTCCCCCGTTCAGCCAGGTCCTGCTTGGCCACGGCCTCTCCTTCTCTGCAAACCCCGCGGCCGCCATGCGACCCTTGAGTTGCGGAGTTGGGCTGGGAAGGAGTTGTGCCCCCCTGGGAAGATGTGTGCACCCCAGCCTTCGCCATGTGGGGACAGCGGTGAGGAACCAAGGCAGTGAATTTGCATTACTCCTCTTGTGTTCGGTAGATGATGGGGTCGCTCACATGAGGACGAGCTAGGAACAGCAGATGTAAAGGAGATTATGGGCAGCTTTTTTGCACGCGTGTGTGCACGCACGCAGCCAGGCGGGCAGGGTTGTGGACCCCAAGGCATACATGAGCATTGCACCCTCTCTGTACAGACTGCAGGCAGAAACAAGTAGGAAAGCAGAGGAGAGAGGCGGGCATGGCGCTGGCCTGTCCGCAGCTGGTCGGGGGGCAGCGCCGAGGGGCATGGCTCTTCTCGCTGGGCTCTGCAGCGCCGGCTCCTGCTGCTAAGGGGGGTGACTGCAGCCACCCAGGCGTGGGTTTTGCAGTGGAGGGGAAAGGGCAGTGCTGTAACGTGGGTTGGTCTCCAGCAATTGGTGTTCAGCCCTGGTAGGGTCCCTCCGTGCCTCAGTTTCCCCCAGCAGTGAAATAGGAATGGGACGGCTGTGGCTGGCTGGAAGGGTTGCTGCCCGTGCTGGGTGCATCCCCCATGTACTGAACCATCCCGAATCACACCCCGCTGTGGCAAACAGCATCCCTGTTCTTCCCATTGCACCGGGAGCTTGCCAGAGCCCCACACTTTCCCTGGAGAGAGGTGGGAGAGCAGGAGCCGACTGACCTCTTTGGCTTTCGCAGTGGAGATGACAGCAGGGAAGGGGAGAGGTGGGACTCGGAGGTACCAGCAGTGCTGTTCAGGGTAAATACAGACGTGGGTTTGCTTTCCTCTCACGTTCCCCCAGCGATGCATTTACAAGGTTTATTTGAGCTCTGCTCAAACAAACCCCCAGGACAGACTTTGGGAAGGGATGCCCCGGCGCAGGCAGGGCTGGCGGAGCGGGCACACGGCGGTCGCTGCTGCCCGCGGGGCGGCCGGCTCCACCGCCGGAGACGACCTTCCTTCTCCGCTGACCTTCATGCCCATCAGCAGCAGCTTTGCTGCCTTTTGACATCTCGGGATGCCGGCGGTGGCAGCGGCTGGGGTGCGAGGCTGGGCTGCCGTTCCCGCGGGAGGCTGCTGGGGTGCGGGGGGGCTCGGCCAGCGTGAGGGGTTTTATGGGCAGAGCCGGAGGGAGGGAGGTGAGGTGGGTGCACTCGGCTGTATAATTCAAGGACTTCGGCTCGCTAACAGAGGTTAAAAGGGGAGTGGTGTGATCTGTTGGGAAAATCATTAATGGTAACCTCTGCCGATGGCGCTGCTCATTAGCCTCCCCCTCGCCCTGCTGCCCCCACCCACCCACCCGCTTCACCAAGCAGAGGGAGAACGTCACTGGGAAGGGTGGGAGGGAGCAGTGGAGGGGAGCAACTGCTGCTGCAGGGGGTAGCTGTGCCAGAGCTCCCGCCAAGGAGCAGCCAGTCCCTGTGGCCTGTCCCTTAGGGAAATAAAGATGTAACTGGTGTGGAAAATACGTATGGGTTGGGCGTCCCCGGAGCAGCTGGGGAGGTCTCGGAGATGGGTGCTGCTCACCCCAGGGGAGGCTGCCACTGCGCCTTGCGGTGATGGGGAGCAGGGCGCTGGGTCCGTGCACGGGGCAGGTTGTAGGTGTCAGTGAGAAGATCCCTGGATGCACGAGGTGGGAAGGGCAGGGGTGGCCGGCAGGAGCTGGTCGCTGTTCCCAGGCTGCTTCCCAGGGTCTCCCCGCTGGCTCGGCTCCAGCCCGCCAAAGGACTACTGGGAGATGTTTTGGTGTTACCGACTGCAGCGAAAGCTGCAGCCCCTGCATGGTCACCAAGGGGCCATTTTGGGAGACAATGGGGGTATTTGCCTTCTTTAGCCTATTCCTTTCTGCCACGACGGGGGACAGGCTGGGCATTGCCTGGGGGGAGCGCTGCAGAAATGCCCATCCTCTCGGAGCACGCAGGAGACCCCTCAGCTGTCACCCAGGTGTCACCGGAGGGGTTTTGGACTGGAGCACCCGCACCTGCTTGTCTGGAAGGACCCTGAAGCATCCCTTGAGCTGAAGTGTGCCCCAGCCTCTTCATGGTCCCTTGAGCCATCCCATTCCCGCAGATGCCCGGGGAATATTAGCAATGCCATAAGGAAACGGGTGGCAAAACAGCAAAGCCGAGGTCTCCCCAGTGCCACACCCAAGGCGTGTGGCACGTCCTTGCCTTCCCACACACTGCCTGAAGCGACACGCTCTTTTTTTGGAAACATTTCATACCCAGCTGCCTCACCGATGGATGCCTGAACTCCCCATCAGCTGGATTACAAATGGCAATAGCCGTCAGCCCGTTTGGGATACCCCAGTTTCCATCGGCTGCCAACATGGAGGCATTTGTAGGGCTCCCAGTTGAACTTGCCGGTGCTTCGCTGCTGCAGTCTCTGCCCCTGCCCCGCGTCGCCCGTGCCTGTGCCGGCCCCATTTCTGCCAGCTGAGCGATGCTCCGAGAAACCCTCCCGTTTCCCTGTAGTTGTTCTCCTCTTGGGCCTCCTCCAAAGCTCGTCGACGGCCCTGGAAGCCGTTCTCAGATGGCTCCATCTGAGAAAAGAAAGTGTTGAAATACCACAGGAAATGCTATTTTTCCAAGATATCTGTTTCGGCCAGAAATGGGAAAAAAACCCTGATTTTGGATGAAAGGCCAGTTTTCTCATCCTGGGCTTCAGCTCTTTGAAGTTCATTTCACCCGGGAACTGGCCAGAGTTTGGGCACAAAATAGGCGCAAGTGGCCCCGAGGGAGCGGCTCGGCATGGCTGTGGGTGCCACTGTGCCTGCACCCTGGCACCGGCACCCTCCTAGGGTGCCAGAGGAAAATGGGCTGAGTTTTGTTCTGCCTGCTGAAACCTTGGCTTGCGTGCCTGTGTGCTGGCTGCAGCAACCTTGGCGGGTCCCCGGGAAGCACGAGGAGGCAGATTTTGGCTATTGGGGACCCGGCACGCCCTGGTGCACTGGGGGGAATGTGCGTGGTGGCTGTCCTGGTGAACGTGGCAGCCAGCTTGGGGTGCACCGGGGGCCCCCGCACTTGTTCACTGCAGCCAGGCCAGGGCTTCATTTTGCAAAACCGACTGTGATTCTGGTTTTTTTTGCACGCGAGCGCTGATATCCTGGGGCATGGCTGACTTGGAGGCAAATTTCCTGACTTTGGCCTCGTCTCTGGCTTCGGGTCCTTTTTTTCGCTCACAGCAAACATCCGTTTTATCCCGCTGCAAGTCCATTATCGCCAGCTTAACTGGACTCCCGTCAGGACCGGCTGTGCAAATACACCGGCAGCGGAGGAAGTGGCTCTGTGCTGCAGACCCCCGCCGGGAGCAGCGGCTGCACGGGTGCTTCGTGCTCCTGCCCGGCGGCTTCCCAGCTTTGCTGCAGCCGGGGCGGCTCGGCGTGCTGGGGAGCGTTACCCTCCTTGCACAGGCCACCCCAAATAGCTCCGCATTTTATTCTCCTGAAGACGAATGTATGTCATGTTAGGCAATGTGCGTGCATAGGTATCACGTAGATATTTATATCCGTTGCATAATAGATGCACAATGATAGACTGGTGCCAGGGGAGTTGCTGGGTGGTCTGCACCCCGGCTTGCTGGATGACAGGGTGGTGGAGGACCATAAAGCCGCTTGCTGGCGTGGCCCGGTGGGCTGCTGCTGGCGAGCTGCCTGGCGCTGTGACCCGCTGCCCGGCGAGGTTTGGGATGGCCGCTGCTCCGCTGGCAGGGCTGGGGCAGCCGGAGCAGTCGGGTGGGGTGGGCTCGCTCGAGGGGCCGGGTGCGTTGTCCCAGGTTGCCCAGGAGGTACGGGATATCTGTCTGGAGGTTGGGGGTTTGCTGAAGCTGCGTACCCCATCGTCCTCTGCTCTTCACCCGCCCTCTCCGGGTTCCCCCTCTGAGCGATGGTGCATGGGGATTTCTGCAGCGATGCCCCCATTGCTCCCTCCCTCCCTTGTTGAAGCAGCACCCTTTCCAAAATCTGCGTTATGGTGGTACCTGCAGCTCCTTGCTGAGCAGCCCAGGAGCTGAGAGATGGGTGTGCAAGGGGGTGCCTCCTATATCACCCTGCACACGGTGCCTCCTGTGGCACCCTGGCACCGGGGTGGCTCCTATAGTACCCTGCACACGGTGGGTCCTGTATCACCCTGCACGGGGTGCCTCCTCAATGGCTCCCTGCATGGAGTGCCTCCTCTATAGCACCCTAGAGAGGGAGCTGCAGTGAGACAGGAACGGATGGGTGCCCATCTGTGCCCGGTGCGGGGCAGGGACTGCTCCCTGCTGCTTTTGGCCTCGCCTCCTCTGTTAGCTGCCGGCAGCGGGGTTTGCAAACAGGACTACGTCAGCTTCAGCGCTGCTCGGGGGGGAAGAGGGCGCAAGGCGAGACGGGCAGTGCAGGCAGGGACCAGCAGCAGTGACCGCCCTGCCCACCGCCCCGCTTGCCTGCCTGGTGCTGTGCAGAGTACCTGGCGAGGGGGCCGAGGCCTCCCCCTTTGAGAAGGAGGAAAAAAAAATAATCTCCAAGCCAAGAAACTCGGAGCTGCTGGGAGCATATTTATCACGGTGAAGAAAAAGGCTCTGTTCCCTGCCTCTCCGCAGCGGCTGTTTATCACACACACAAGGGTATGGAGAAAATGTTCCATTTGTTGGGTACAGCCGTCAACCCACACAGCGTATAAATTAAGGGCTTTTACATGCAGAGTTCCCGAAATAAAACACACACACACACAAAAGAGAGAGGAGTTTTGTATCGGCCCCGGCGCGCTGCCTCTCCCTGGCTGTCCCTGCGCCCCGGCCCCGGCCGGTGCTGGCTCCCGTTCAGGAATTCCACATTATCTCCGACCGTTTCCAGCTTCCTCAGCAGGGAACAGCTCTGCTTCTGTCTTCCTGCAGCCACATCTGGAAAGTGTTAGGCCAGGGTGTCAGCCGTCAGAGCCCGACGGCTGGCATGCGCTCCCCCCCCGCCACGCTCGCTCCCGCTGCCCTGCCTGCCTGCCTGCCTGCCACCCTGCCTGCCACTGCGCTCAGGCTTCAAGCTGCCTTCCTCGGAGGGCTGCGGGGCTGAGTTTTATCTGCCTCCTCTTTTTGGGGAGTTTTGAGGGAGCTTTTATAGCTGCCATGGGGATGGTGGGGAGAGATGGCTCCAGGGACCCCCAAGGGTTGATCTCTGCAGGCAGGAGCTGCTGCAGGCAGGGATGCTCTGTTGTGGTCCTCGGCTCTGCTGCCTGCTGGGAGGCAGCGGGGAGAGATGCAATATAAATCCTCCTCTTTGCACGCTTTGCGGGGACTCCCTGCCGGCTCAGGGGAGTTTTTGGCTCCTGGCCCTGTTTCTGGGCTGGCAAAACCTGCATCCCTGGGCTGCAAGGTGGTAGGGATGTGGTGCTGTGCCTGCTAAATGCTGGGGGTTAAAGAAGGGAGCTCAGGGGAGGGTGAAACCTGTGTGATTCCCCAGTGCTGCTGGAAGGTGTCTGGGGAGTACTCCCTGCGCGGAGAACCGTGGCTGTGCTTGCTCGTAATGACTGTGGGTTTATCTCACCGGGATTTCTTCATACGTAAGGGGGTACCTGGGGCGTAAAGGCATTTGGCTGTCAGCATCTCAGTCCCCTGGGGGAAATCCCCACTGCGTGTGGGGGGCACACGGAGATGCTCAGCCGGATGGTTGCAGCAGGGGAGATGAAAATGAAAGAGCTCCCTGCAGCATCCTGGTATTTTTGGGTTCCTTCCTTAGTGCAGCGTGTTCCTTGTGGCACCCTGGTCCCTTGCTGCAGATGTGATGGGTGACGCTGCGCGGAGGGAAGGAGCTTTGCAGAAAGCAGGCAGTTCGGGGACTGATGTGCCCTTCAGAGCAAAGGATGTGGAGAAAGCTGGTGTCTTGTTTTTAAAACAGGGGTAATGACAGTGACCTGGAAGCAGGCTTGCGTGCCTTAATGATTGGCGTGTGCAGTACACATGAGGGTCTTTGGCAGGGAGGGATGGTGGAAGTGGTTAAATGTGCCCTAACTTATCATCAACGGGAATCACAGAGGGCTCCCTGCAGTTGACTTTTGGCTTTTTTCTTTTTTTTTTTTGCACTTGCTTTTAAACTGGCAGGCCTACCATTATGGGATTTTAAAATTAAAGAAAAAGAAAAAAAAAAGAAAAGAAAAAGAAAACAGGCCTGGGTTTTATAGACCCTACAGATGCATCCGGCACCAAACTGATCCCAGATGCAGCTCCACTGTCAATAGTGTTACACGAGGGATCAATCCCCTTCATTGTTTTATGTGGCCTCTACAGCATCATCAGCTAATTAAAGCTAATGGGTCCCAGAGCAGCACTGACAGCATCTGATCCTATCAGCCCGCGCAGCCGTTTTAGCTTGACGGGCCACTCTGGAGCCGGATCCTGCACTCCAGACCCTGGCGAAAGCCTGTATTGACTTGGGGGATCAGGCTACAGATCAATGGGAGCTGTTGTTAAACAAACATTGCCGGATTAATGTCAGCTCCGCAGGGGGAGGAGGTCGATGGCTGCTAATTCGAAAGGGGTGGGAGGGAGGAAGGGGACGCGGTGACAGCGGTGACAGGGGATGGAGGGGGAGAGGCCAGGCTGTTAAAACGCTCCCCGTGTCTGCCGCAGCATCTGACCGTTCCCAGTCTCGGATTTATCATCACCCTGGGTGGGAGGCTGTACTGGAGAGGAGCCCGGCAGTGTCCCCAGGGGCATTTGAGGTGCCTAAATCGCTTTGCTTTGTGCCTCAAGGGAGGCAAGGTGGCCTTGGGCTGTCCCCAGAGGGGACAGGGACCCCCGTGTCCTTTCTGCATGCTGGCCTTGGTGTGAGCATCTGCCCTGTTGCCGTGGAGCGCTAAATTGCGGGTTCCTGCTTTCCCTTTTCTTGTGGTTCCCGTTGTCCTTTGGCTGGGGCTCGGGGATGCCCAGGGATGCGTGTTCAGAAGGTTTCCATTCCTACAGTCGAACTGCCCTGAGCTGCAGCTAGTCTGTTTTGGACTCTCTTCTCTTTTTCCCTCGTTTTTCCCCCATTTGTGCGTTGCCAAGAAGGGTGAGATGGGACGGGGAGGGCAGCCGGCGAACCCATCACCTGATCCCGTACCGCCATGGAGCAGGCAGGACAAGGAAACTCTCTTTTCAAGAGTATTTTTAAAATCTATCCCACCATTACTCTGGGATGAACTACCACAGCAGGTGGCTCTTACTTCTGTTTGCTTGCAGATTCAGGCAGCGCATTGCTCGGCAGGCACACGGCCTCTTCCCCATCCTCTCCGCAAAGCGGGTCGAGCTGCCGCCTGCCCCCGGGGACACGGGGCTGGCTGGCTCTGTGCTCCCAGCGTGACCCCACGAAATCGGGCAGGAAACCTGGGTCAGAAGCAGCAAGGGGACCCTGGAGTCCCAGCCCTCCTGCTGAATGAATGTCCTGGTACCTACTTGGCAAATTAATGAGCAAATACAGCCCCATTGGTTTAACCAGGGACCTTGGGCTCTGCCCAGAGACTCAATGAAAATTGAATGCCCTAAAATTAACTTTTCTCCTCCTGTCCCGGTGAGGCAGAGTCTGGCCAGGGGAATCCTCAGGGTTTTGCAACCTGTTGGTGTCTCTCTGGCTTCCTTTGCAGCTCCAACCCCAGTTGGCGGCACGGGGAGGCAACGTCCAGCCCGCTGAAAGGGAGAACCAGGGGAGAGGGGCAGGCTCCCGGCACATCCCTGCCCCATAAAGCAAGTTGATAATTAAATCCTGCAGCTTTTATATGAATTCCAGGGCATTTTCCTTGGGCTGGAGCCATCTGCGGCATGCACCCCGCCCTCCCTCACGTCTCCCTTCGGCTCTCTGCAGCTTAATTTTTTCTTGCTTTGGCGTTGGGTGAACGTGATGCTCCGGGGAGCAAAGAGCCGCAGTGGCTCATTGCAGGGGTGCAGCCCCCCTCCGTGCAGCTCTCTCCTGGTCTCCAGGGCCTCATCCAGCACCAGCATCACCCTGCAGCCCCACTCCGGGCTGCTTTCCCATTGCACAGAGCCTGCACACGCCTGGCTGGCTCTGCACCGCCCCAGCCGCTGCCGGCCCGGGCTCGTCGGCAGGAAATACCGGCCAACCGTGCCAACCTGTGCCTCTGCTCCGGCGAGGCTCTTCTCTCCTGCGGCAGCGTGGGATGAGGCCGTCGGATCCCCCCTCGCCAGGGCTGCAGGCTGGCTTCTCACAGGTCACTGCTGGGGGAAGCAGCGCCATTTGCAGCTATTTCTGGCTTTCCTTTCCCAATTCTTACAAATTTGGGGCCGTGTTGGGGCGCAGAGCTCACCCCCCTATTTAAACTGCAGGTGCTCTTGCAGGTCCTGGGACTTTAGGAAGGTGCTGGCTGCACCTCCCCTTGTGCCTCTTGCTGCCCCATCTTCCTCCATGCCTTCCTCCACGAGGTGCACGTGAGCGCGGTGGTCTGCCTGGCCTGGCTCTCCTGGATGAGCTTCTCTTAGAGATGGACTCTCCAGGCTTTGCGCGAGGGGCTCTGTCCCCTGGATGTCCCCCTCGTCTGCTGTGCAGCTCTGGAGTCTGGGAGCTGAAGTTGCATTTCCAAAGCCAAGAAGTCCAATGTGCTGGGGGGTTGTAGACATTTCTTTAAGCTCATGAGCTGGAGGAAGATGCTCCAGTGCTGGGAGTCTTTCCCTCCAAGGAGCTTTGCTCAGGGGATGCAGAGGACACCAAGAATCTCTCGATTTGGCGCAAAGGAGCAGATGTTGCCCAGAAAGTCTTTATTCCACACCTGCGGTAGCAGGGCTGGGGAGGGTCTGTCCTTCGGGACCGGCCCTTGGCTTTGGATTTTGCATTCCATTCTATCTGTCCATGACTTTACCAAGAGGAAAAGCCCAAGGAAGGCTCCTTCCCACCACCGCTTTTTTCATCCATCACCCCCTGCATCCGCTTGCACCGAGATGTCTTTTAACCAGGGTGTTCCCGCTGAGGTTAGTGGGAAGATTTGAGAAGTTATTTGAATGCCAGGCTCAAAGGAGGCGGCAGAAACGCTCCTGGAGCTGTTACCAGCTGACATCTGGGCGCTCAGCAGAGCGCTGGTGTCAGCGCAGCTGAAAGCAGAGGAGGTGGGAAGCCCCAGACACCTGCAATTCGGTTAATAAATATTTATTTGGAGGTGACAAATACTCTTCTGGATAAAGCCGAGTTAGCAGAAGGAAGATTGCGAGGGAGTGACAGGGTGTGCTTTTTTTGAGGGTTTACCATGGGGATGTTGAAACGAGCAGCTGATGAACCAAAGGATGTCGAAATCTGCATTCATTTCCTGATGCGGGCTGCGTGACGTCAGGGGACGCAGGCAAACGTCCCCCCTTGGCAAGCGAGTGCCCGGCACGAGGCACCCTCGTCCTGCGGGGGCTGCGGTAGTTTGGCTAGGGGCTGGGGGTCGGCCAGCTCTCACGGGTAAGATGCGAGAGGAGGGGTTGGGAGCTGGGGAGGATGCAGCAACCCTGTGGTTGGGGTCTGGTGTGGATGATAAAAAGGCTAAAGTTTAATAGTTCTCTTAAAAAGAAGAAGCGAAGGGAGGGGAGGGGAGCTGGCCTGGGATGGGAGGTATAGTGGTGATGGGTGCTGTCACCTTGCTGTGTCTTAGGGCTCTGGTGGACGATTTCATGGTGCTTGGAGCAGGGACAGGGTGGGTGCCCCAGGCACTAACCCCGTCCGCCCCCCGCAAAGCTGGCCCACTCCTCCCGGGGAAATGGGAAAAGCTGCTTTGGTTTCTCCCCTGGTCCCTCTGTGTGTGATTTGGGGAGGGGAAGCTTTCTGTATTGGCACTTTGGGGATTTTTTGGGACTTTCTCTATTTAAGATCGACATCCAGCGGGGTTTGTTTGGGCATTGGGGCTGCTGTGTGCCGTAGGCAGTGGGGACGAGCTGATCTCCTGGGGATCTGCTAAACCGTCCCTGCTCCACGGTGGGCTCGGCTCACCCTTGGTCAGCCCCAGTGCTCAGCTCTTCCACCACTCTCTCCTTCCTCTTAACAAGCCGGCATCTAACCACGATACCCGTCACTGTGATTAAAGCCCACTAGAGATGCGGCACGGTGTGGATTGCTGCCGGGCTGCAGGAAACGTTGCGTTTATCCCGGGGTGGGCTGGGGGCTGCTGGCCGCGACATCCATCCCTGTCCTGAAGCTGTTGCTGCTGCCGCTGCTGATGCTGGGCCCCGCATTGCAAACGTGCCCGCGGTGCCTCCAGCTGCAGAGAGCGAGAGGATGAGCCAGGCAGCTCTGTGCCAGTGACTCAGTATCTTCTGGCTTCAGAGGAAGCGGCTGCTGGAGATGCTGATGTGCGTGGGCAGCAGGGCAGTGCTGGGCTCTGCCCTGCCGGGCCACATCCTGCAGCAGCTCAGCCCCACACCACATTGGAGCAGGAGCCCGGGATACGGCACAGTGTGGGAATCAAACCCACTTGGATCCTTCCAGCAGCCGGTCTGGGATGCTGGGGCCGGCGTGCTGCTCCTGAGCAGCTCTAGCTTGGGGTGGACACAAGGACCAAGAGTTTTTGGTCTTGGTTTTGCTTGTGAGGGTAGGATTTTAGCAGAGGATGAGGAAGGCAAGGCCGTGCCGGAGATGGGAGCTGCTTCCAGGGCAGCTTGCCTGGCTGTCCTTGCCCTCTCTGTGCCCCGGGGGGGTCTGTGGCTTGGCTCTCCATCGTGTCTTGGTTGTCTCTCTCTCCAGACTTCGAATCCTGGTTGAAAGCTCAGGTGGAGGGGCGATGCTGTGACATGATTTTCCCACTGTAAGACCTTCCCTGGGGCAGGTAGCCCTCACTTAGCAGATAGCTACTCTGCAGGCACTGACCTTTTTGAGCCGAAGGCTTGACGTGAACCCTCCCGCCTGCTCCTGGCTCTGCGGGTCCTCATGCCCCATGCTGCCGTGGAGGGAGGAACCACCTCTGCCGCACCGCCGCTTGCCCATCTTCACTGCGGCTGCACGTGGAAATGGGTTCAGCGAAATCAAACCTCAGGAAACGCCTGGCCCTGGCCTCGGAGGAGGTTTTACTCCCCCAGGAGCAGCGTAGCTCAGCCGGGGACTGAAGCTGCCGGGCCACGTGTGAGCAAGCACAGAGGGGCTGTCGTGCTGCTCTGCTGTCCCCTCTCCTCCCGTGGGGACAGGGGGTGGCGGTGGCAGAGCCAGCAGCGACAGAGGGGGAGGGAGCCCGCGACCTGGGAGATTAATAATAGAAATGCTGGCATCCGTTTTAGATTAGCGAGAGAAAGCTCAGTACCCATCTTGCCCAGCATGTAACTTTAATGCCGAGATAATGAGCAATGATATTTATTTTGTAAAAGATCTGGAGATATCGCTGCTCGGGGAGCAGCCAGGAGCTGTCAGAGCCCGCTCTGTCCCCGTGGCGGCTGCTTCAAGCTGTAACCCAAGCGTTCTCCTCCAACCGGCTCACTTTTCACGCTCCAGCTCCGTTAACCGAGCAGGGCACGTGGTCCGAGTCTGAGCCCTGGCTAAGATTTGCTGAAGCTGCTCGTGATTTGGGCCGTCGTGGCGAGGAGATGTCTGTCTTGCGGGATGGGCTAGAAACATCCCCTGGCACCTGCAGGTCAAGCTGCCAGGATGGGGTATAAACCCATCTCTGAGCCTTCCCCGCTGCTGTCTCCTCTCCCAGCCGTCCAGGCGTCATGGCTGGAGTATCGGGGTGTGCCCGGGAGGGCTGGCAGGAAGGATGTGGGGTGCGAGGAGGAGGTGGCATGGCATCAGCCAAGCTGGCAAGGGGAGGGCGGTGCGGAGCGCCTGTGAGTGGGTGCTTCCCTCAGCCAAGCCACTGTGCCGGCTGAGATTTTGGGGCCGTTTCAGGGAGTTTAGGGGCAGACAGCTTTTCCTGGTGGCAGGGCTTGCCTCCTCCCGGCTGGGTCCAGGACGATGTTTGGGGCAGTGACAGCCCCTGGTCTGGGGAAGCAGTTGGGTCTCATGGGTGTCTGGGCTCCTTCTGACCCCCCGGTTTGGGGACAGAGCTGTTCCCCTTTCCCTGCCTGGGTTCGTCCAAGAGGGCTGAAGGATGCACACGCGGCCGTGCCCAGCCTTGTGTTGTGTAACTGGACAGGAGGCAGGTTTAGGCTGTGTTTGGCAGGTGGGTGTCCCTTCCTTATTAAGCCATCCCCTGGGTAATAAGGCCTGATGAGATAATGCTTCATTATTTTTGTGCTATTGGGGGATTAGGAGCAGTGGGATTTCTCAAAGGCTTTATCTCTGCTAAGGTCCTTGGGCTGCAAGGCACGTTTGCAGGCGGGTAAGAGGACCTGGGCTCTGCCAGCCCTCCGGCACTGCTTGCCTTCCCGTGGGGGTACGTGCCGGAGGCTGCGGGTGGTGGGTGTGGGTGCAGCGGCTCCGGGTGAGGGGGAGCCCGGCATGGGGGGCTGCTTGTGCCCGGCCCCGGCAGAGGCTGGCGGGGCTCTGCCGTGAGGGATCTCCTTTTAATGCTGTTGCAGCCCCATTCATCACCGCGCTCCTGCGGCGGGCTGCGCGCCAGCGGGAGGGAGGAGGTGACACTTACAAATAAACAGGGAGGTGGGTGGTGCGCGTCGAGGCAGGGAGCGGAGGGCGTCCCGGGGGGCTTCTCCCGTGATTTATGGCCAAGACGACACGGAGCTATCAGCACGGCCTTTGGAAGCTGTTTACTAACAGTGTCGTCTCCTGGCTGTTACGCCGGTGTGGGCTGCTCGCGGGGGTTGCAGTGGAAAACATCACCCGTGAATCGTTCCTGCGACACGACCGGCTCCCAGGCTGCTCGTGCCCTTCCCAGGACAGCCTCAGGGTGCTGATGGGACCAGCGTTCAGCCCTCTTTGAGAGTCCCAGAGGTGCTCTTATGAAGGAGTTGGGGTCACTGGAAGCAAGAATAGAGTAAAATGTGCTTAATGAAACAGGCCTGGCTCAGCAGGGGCTCCCCTCCTCCCTGCCACCCCGGCGCAGCCAGCCCTTGAGCCGGAGGGATGGAGCTGGCACCGGAGCAGGGAAGCAGGCAGGCTGGACGCAGGCCAGGCTGCGCACTTGATCCAAACACAGCTGGAGCTGATCTGATGAAGTGAGAGGTTAAGAAGAGAGCATCTGTTATCTAAAGGGGACACACAGTGGGAAACTGTAAGCTCTTTATTCCCCCCACCCCACCCCCTCTGTTCAGTGCATCATCCCTGACTTTATTTCTTTGATTTATTAAGGAAGCCTGTGCTTCCGGGGCTGTAATTAAGTGCCACTGTGTGAGCTTTTGATAGCGAGTGAATGATACAATGGCTTGCACATTTGCCGTCTGCTCAAGTGCTTTAGGATCTAGATGTGGGGAAGGATGCGGGAGCCACTTAGCGCTGCAGTGGAAGCACGATTCAGGAGGGTATCCATGATCCAGGCTACAGTTCAGCTGAGAAGGGAGTTCACATCCTCTTGCAAAAGACCTTCACAGCATCTTTATGGCTGTTGGAGACTAAATCAGGTGTCGACCCTCCCCGATGCCCTTGTTCCCTCCCAGCCTCGCGTGGTGCTGGAGGTGGAGAGGGGACCACGACCCCTCAGCCAAGGCTCCCGGCTCTACTGCGGTGCCACCCCTGCGCCGGGGTGTTTTTAGGGTAGAGAGGGCTCGAGCATCCGTAGCCTCGAAGAACAGTCGGTGTCAGCAGCCGGCAGCATCCAGCCTGATGCGCAAGGTTTCCCTCCGCTGCCGCAGGAGTTTGCTGGCAACGTGTTGGTGCGGAGCCGGGGGCTGGGGAGCGCTGGCCGGCAGCATCTCCCGCTGCCTCCGCCAGCTGCTGGAAGGGGGCCAGCGCTCGCAGCCACGCGCAGCTGGAGGTGCCACAGGGATTCCGCTGGAGCTGTGTCACCCCGTGCACCCTCCTGCAATTCCTTGCACGCCACCTCCGCCCCTGCGAGGTGTTGCCCTGCACAAGCAAAGGCTCCCAGGCAGGGGTGGCATTTCTAAACAGACATCCAGAATATTGTTGTAATGCCAAGGGAAAGGTCTTCTACTCTAAACCAGGAGCCTCGGGCAAGTGGTCCGGTTTGCATTCCCACTGGGCATCTGCATGTGCCGTGCTCCAGGCTGCCCGGCACTGGGGTCTCTGATGCTGCTGGCAGCCCTGTCCCTGTTGGTGTCCCAGGCCACGGTGGGACCTGGCAGTCACTGCTGGTGTCTCTGGCTTTCCCCCAGGGCTCGATCCTGCCCTCTGCTCCCAGGACGGCTGCTGAGCCTCCCTGCGTGCCCCAGCAGCGTTGCTCCGACACCCCATTCACCCACGCCTGGTTTTTAGGCAGAAATAAATTTCTTTTTACTGTAAGGACCATTTTTGATACGTAAACAGGATTATTTTAGTAGCTTGGCCAACGGCCACAGGAGGAGCGAGCTCAGGGTCTGGAGCAGCGTTTTGGCTGTGTGCGCATACACTCTTTTGCTGCTGGCTGGGGGGGCGGCAGGAGGAGGAGGAGGAGGAAGGGGTAAAAAACCCCAACCCTACATGTAAATAAACTTAAAAATAAAAAGTGACAGAGATTATTTGCTGCTTAATGAACTAAAATGTCCAACCTCCCACTGAGCAGCAACATTGTTTATAAACTACAGAAAGGGCTTTATTTTAATGGGCAGTAAATCTCATTCATCCCCAGCCCTGGCAGTCAGGAGCGTGCAGGATGAATAGGCTGGCGCTGAACGCAGCCTCCTCGCTCCTGCACTCCCTCCGGCCAGCTTCTCCGCTGGGTATTTTTTCCCCCCTTGCCCACATTTGCTGTTTTCCTCCCTTCCTCCTCTCCTTCCTAATCCCCTCCGCCGTGCAGATAACGGGGTTATCTGGCCAGGAAGAAAGGAGGAATCTGTCCCTGTGCCTCGGCATGTCACATCCGCTCGGTTTTGTTTATTCACTTGAAAAATGCCCCCCCCCCCCCCCCCCCCCCCTCTGTTTCTGGGTGGCAGCTGGAGAGTGGCCTGAGATAATCACAGCCTTATTTTTTATTTATTCCTCTTAAATAAAGCCTCCTGTAGCCTGCAGGCAGATTTTGTCCGGTTGTCCCCATCCTGCTCCTGTGCTTCTTGCTCTGCAAACAGGGCGTGAGAGTGATGGCAATCAGAGCAGAACCCCCGTGCTACAGGCAGATTCCTCTTGCAGGGGACACGGTGGCTCCAGTGCAGGGACGGTCCCTCCAAGCCTGGCAGAGGGGCGGGCAGGACCAGCAATCGAGCGATTGCAGGTGCAAAATACCTATGGATATTCTGTCTCGGGCAGAGGATCGTGGAAAATAAATGTACGGTCTGAGCCTCCGTGGAAACGAGAGTATCTGAGCTGGGGGGCGAGATGCTTGGGAGAGGTTTTGCTGTTTTGGGTTGGAAGGGATGATGACAAGTTGTTCTGAGCTAGAAACAGGTTTGGGAGCTGGTCAGGCCTTGCGTGACACACGGCTGTTAGCGGGCAAGCACGTTGCTGAGATTTGAGCTGGTGGCTCTCAAGCTGCCGGGAAGCGTTGGGAGCTGGTACCCGCCCTGGGAGAGGGACCACGGTCAGGTCAGGTGGGAATTTCGGGTGTGCCTGACTTCCCCCCGGGACAAATCAAGCACCTCGAAAACTTGTGACCATAACTCATAGGGTGACATACTCCTAAGGCAAGAAAGAAAATAGTAAGTTATCTATTCCTGTTTGAGTTTAATATCCATAATCTGCCATTAATCAAACTAGGACTGTAAGATCCTTACTTAGGCCTAATCAGTGCATAATGGATTATCTACAAGAACTTATAAAAGGTAATTATCTATGCTTTGCAAGTTCCAATTACTGTACTTATATGATCAATTAATTCTTGTAACAGTTTCACAGGTGCAATTTGTGGGACAACATTACGCTGACTCCAGGCAGAGGCTCAGCGCCTGCCTGGTGGTGCGGCTGCTGGTGGCACAGATGCTGGCAGGGATGCGGGGGGCAGCGGGTACCGGCAGCAAGGATGCAGCCCCACCGGCAGAACCACCCCGGTACATCCCAGGCTGTCCCAAGTGCTACACCGGGAAAAGCTGCCTCTGTGCAAGGAGCTGCCGGGCAGCAAGGGGCTGGCGTTCGCAGGCTTTCAGCCATGCGCGGTGGTCCTGCCCCCAGCAAAAGCGCTTCTGCCCTGTGCTGTTTCCCTCCCCGAAGCAGGAGATGGAGCACGGGTTCGGCAGCTGCTCGGCCCCGTCCAGCGCTGCGTGTCCCAGGGGACGTTGCCCCTGTCTCAGCATCACCTCGGGGAGCCCCGCTGCTCCCTTCCCATGCCCCAGCCCGGCCAGCACAGCAAGCAAAGCCCCGTGCAAAGGCAGCTGGCTCCAGTCATCTCCTTCTCCTGCCTGTCCTTGCATCCCTCTCGCTGGCTTGCAGAGTCGTCGGAGGGTCTTAAAGGAGGAGGAAATATTCCAGCAATGTCTGTGCAGTTTTAGGGATGGCTTAAAATTACAATAAATTTGAGACACTTTACATGTCCACTTGGGGCCCAGCATTGTTACGGTAATTTGAAGCAGACTGAGTCAAGGCTTGTGGCAAATGACAGATCTAAGGGCTCTAGTGGGAACCCGGGGATGGAGGAGGAGAGGTGGTGGGGAATGAAGGAAAACACCATTTCTGCAATGCCGGTTGGAGCTACAGAGCCAAATCCTCCCAGGCTGACACTGCACGCCTCTTTGCAATGGTGCAGCCCTAACGCACGGCTCAGCCTGTGGTTCTTCCTTCTCTTTTGGGGGATTTTTTTGATCTTCTGGAGCTCAGTAATCCAGTGTCACCTCCTGGTGTCCCCAAGACTGCGCTGTGTCAGAGTATGTTTTGGGTGAAGCTGCTCACCTGGACCTGGGATCCTAGAGCCAGGTCCTGCCCCTGAGGTGGCCTTACTGGGATGTGGGGATGTGTCACCTCTTCCCTACCTGCAGGGTTTGGATGGTGAACCAACCCCTCCTTCCAAGACCAAATTCACAGCCCTTGGGAGCCCAGGCCCAAGGGTGTTTGGGGAAAGTATTTGATGGGTTGAATTAAGTTCTCTCAAGCTCTTTTTTGGCCCGGTGAGGTTGGACAAAGGTTTGGTAATGGGAACCGCAGTCCTTGCCTGCGCCCTGCCTTCAAGGGCTGCGGGGTTGCAGCCCAGCGCTGCGTGCAAGTTGCTGGCTGGTTGGGTTGGTGGAGGGGAGCAGAGCTGTGCCTCCGGAGAGGCTGGGGCACTCAGACGCCGTCCTTGCTCTCACCTGGCTTTTTCTCGATGCAAAAAGAGGAAAGCAAAGGATAAAGAGGACTAGGGCTGGGTGGGGGAATGGCTTTCTCCTGGGAGACCCTGGGGCTTTGAAAACGTCTCTGAGTCCAGAGCATCATGCTCCCAACACAGACCAGAGACCCAGAAAGGACCACTTGGAACGGTTTGGTTTGATTTCAGCCTTTGCAGAGAGTTTCATGTCACTGCAAAGGAGCAGAAACAAGAATTTGTTTCAATACAAAACTTGTTTTTTTAAAAAAACTGTCAACATGGGATCTTTTGAGAATTTCCATTGTTATTTCCCCCCTTCCCCCCAAACATGAAATTAATTCATCTGTTTAAGTCCTTTTTCTGGGAACAGTCTTGGTTTCGTTGACATTTTTGGTTAACAAGGGAAAAAGCAAACCCACAAAAAAAAAAAGGAAAGAACAACCCCCCAAGCCTTTCTACTTAAAAAAGAAACTCCCCTCCCAGCTCTCCCAGTGACCGTGATACAACCACTGCTTTGTTCCCAGCATGGTTGATGTTGTTCCCAGCTTGCTCCGAGCTGCTCCGCCAGCCCGGGACTGTCCCAGACGGGGCTGGAGGGGAAGGGACTGTTTCTTCCTCTCTGCTCTTGCATGAGCTCTGGGACACGGTGGCATCAGCGGTGCAAGAGGGGTGTTTGCTGGAGGAGGGCATCTCGGTGAGGCTCCTCTGCATGGTGGCCACAGCTGCCTGGCTTCGTGCGAGCGCTGCCTTTCAGTGGGTTTGGGCATGCCTGCAGCTTTGCTGAGACGAGGGACAGGGAGGTAGATGCGAGCAGGCGAGGCTTCACATCTCCATCACCTGCAGGGGAAACTGAGGCACGCAGGCAACTGAAATATCAGACCTGAGGGCACAAAGTGATGCTAAGGACAGGAACCAGCTCGAAGTGCGGCCCAGATGCCCCAGCGCAGCCCCTTCCTCTCCCCATCGCTGCGTGCCAGCCCCCCGGCAGGACCGTCCTCAGCCCCGTGCTGTCCTTCTGCCCTGATCCCCAGCGGCGTGCGCTTCCCTGCGCCCGACAGCCACCGCTCGGCTCCTGGCCTCGTCCACCGCTTCCTTTGGTTTTGTTTTTCAAGTCTTGGCCACCGCGTCCAGCCCCGCCAGTGCACTGCAGGGAGGAAGCGCTCTTCGTGCTGCTGAGAGATGCTGCCACACGCAGCCCTCGCAGCGCCTGACCACAGCACCCGGCCGCTTCCAGAGCTGCTTTTTTCTTCTTCTTTTCTTTCTTTTGTTTCTCTTTTTTTTTTTTTTTTTTTCAATTTTCCCAAGCAAGCCACCACAGGCTCCTTCAAACATTCCCCCAAAGATGATTCTCCCACTTGTCTGCAATGTGTTTGCAATGCTGAAACTCCCATTGCCCCATCCCAACCTTCTGCGCCTGCTTTATTTTCTTGGCTCAGCTTCTGGATTATAGGGACCAAGTCTGGGCATGCCAATTCCCATTCAATACAGTTTCATACCTTTGATTCCACCTTTCCCCTGACAACCCGAGGCTGGATCCCGGAGGCCGTGCAGACGTGACTCACTGCCCCGTGGATGTGCTGGCGCGGTGCACGGCTGCGAGGTTTGCCAGATAGCGGTGGGTTTCGGAGCTCGACACCCACCCTCTGGCTGCCTCCGGCTGATTTACACCTTTCTGGGACAATTCATCTTGCACTAAACTCCAAAATTAGCTTGACGGCAAGGTAGCAGGGTCAGGCGGGTGATGCTGGCCAGGGGGCTCAGGTTCCCGACGTGGGTGCTGGGCTCGCCTGTGGGTGCCTGGGTGCAGGAGGGCAGGGATGCCGTGCCCCAGCCTGCCTGTCTGACCTGTAGAGCTATAGGCACCCCGGATTCGGTTCCGGGTAGACGGTCGTAGTGAGTAGAGTTGGGCGCATTCATGTCGTCAGACAGTGGTCAGCGTTAATTAATCTCATACTTCAGATTGCACTAATCATCAGTCTTGTTTGATAAAAAACCCAATCAACCCTATTTGGTACGATTTGCAAAGTGTGGTGTCGTGGGGTCGATGGAAAGCTGCTGGCTGCAGCGGGTGTAGAATAAGACCAATACAGAGCACATTTAAAAATGCCACCCCTGGTGACGTAGAATCGCTGCTAAATAGCTGCTTGGCAGCAGGCAAAGACCAATAACTGTGTCCGGATTATGAAGCGTGTGGTTTGGCAAAGCCTGGCTTAGCAAGGGTTGAATGCAGATAGACACATGTTACGGACCATCTTTGCATTTGTTTACTCGCTTTGTTTTAATTTGAAACTCAAGCCTCTTCCCTGTGGTTAGATCCTCCCAGCTAAGCAAGTTTTAGCAGAGAGAAGTTGCTTAAGGAAGAGAAAGGATGCTGGACGCGGTGTAAAGTGAGAGCAACCGCTGTTACCGCAAATGCTTCCCGACCTCTGTTAACAAAACCATCGGCACTCTTTGCTCGCTTCTCTCCGTTCGGCCCCTTTTCCAGTGCAGTTATTTTCTAAGCCAACATTGCAAGTTTTATTACTACTGCTTATTATTTAAATGGTGCCAGAGGTGTACACGGCGCTTTACAAACACAGGGGAAGAAAAGGTCCTTACTCAGAGGAATTTTTATTATAATTTAGAAGGTTGTAGTAGAAGTAATTAAGGCTGGGAGGGGGCAGGCAGCACTGCAGACCAGTGTCAGAGCAGCAAGGCAGAAGGAGCGGCTTTGAGCGAGGTCCTCATGTGATCTTTCAACTGGGACTAGGGATGCTGATCTTTAGCAAGGTGGGTGATAGGAGAAGCATCGGCTCTGCCACACCAGGTTAAGCTATTGCTCCCTCAGATACAGCTTTTCTGACAATGGCGAGATCGCAGGGCTTCAAAAAGGAAAAGGAAAAACAATCAAGGACTTGTGCCGCCCGGTAATGCACTGACCCAATTGTGCACTGCTGTGTAAGGGGAGAGAAATTCCTTCCTGACCCTTGTACTCATCAGCCCATGCCCTGAAGCATGAGATTTGATTTTCTTTATCTGACTTTCCATAATTGCAGATGTCGTGTTTGGTACTCCCCATATCCCACCCCTCGGAAGCAGCATCTGCTGCATTTAACTCAGTGGACCTTCTCCTCTGGGAGTTCGATCCTGACTCTTTTCTGGGAAGTGCCTGGAAGGAGGGAAGGAGACGTGGTCCCATGAACCTCCCCAGCACTTGGGGGTTTTCCCCTGGTACGTGGTGGGTGCTGGTTGCTCAGATGGGGAGGGCAAGTGTCCCCCCCATCACGGGCGCATTCTCCCCTTTCCCATGGTCAAGCTTTATTCCTACCTGCCTAAAATATTTGCAGGAGTTTAATTTGTATGTAGATATTTGTGAGAATCGCTTAGGAGTTATTGTTGCTCCCTCTGTTTGCTGGACCCCAAGGAGCAGAGTGTGCCGAGGCCAGGACTAAGTCCTGCTGCTGGTTTTCCTTTGGACGAGAAGGCACTTGAGGATGCACGAGCAGCTCAAGGCTTGGAGGGGGCCCCATGGTACATGAACCCGAGGTGCTCCTGGTTGAGGATAACCTGTCCATGAGCATGGCTGGGGCTGCACGGGCAGCAATTGCAGGCATGGCTTGAGTGGCCTTTGCTGCCCGCCGTGGAGTCAGGGACCAGAGGCTTGCTTGGAGATGCAGCCATCGGGTGTTTCCTCTCCTTGGCGCTGGTTTCTCTGGGGCTTTGCTGGCCCTGAAGATGGGCAGAGCGTGCTGGCCAGGAGGGACGGTTCGGCCGGGAGGGTCTGTGTGACCCCCCAGGGTGGTGGATGGACACATGGCTGGCTTCTTTTGCCCACCCCGTGAGTGTGCGTTGGAGGCTGGATGCTCACCGGCGCTGGCAGGCAAACCCACCCTGCTCTTAGATCTGCACACTGGGCAGGCTGTGTGGGGATGCAGCTCACCTCCAAAACAGGGTGGGAGATGGTTTGTTTTGGCATAAGAGTAATGGGTGGAAAGTCCATTTTTTCCCCCGAGCTCTCTACTGCCAGCAGCGAGCATCACTCAGCTCCATCTCAGCTACTGGACCATCTGCCTTTCTGCTCCAGCCTCTTCGGGTTGAGAAAGGAATGAGAGGGTGCTGCAAAACCCAGCGCAGCCCCAATCAGTCTGCATTGAGCTGCTGCCTGCTCCTCAGCTCAGTCCTGCCTGCTCCCCTGCCAAACACCCCGGGGTTTCTGTCTGCAAGTGGGGAGCGAGTCGGCAGAGCCCGTCCTGAAAGAGTTAAAGGCTCTCGCCCCTTCCAGCCTGGGGAAGTGGAATTAGTCACGGCCTTCAGTAGAAGTGCTGGCCAGGTTATAAAAATGACAAACGAGCACAAATCAATAATGAAGTTAGTGTTTTCTGGGAATGCCAGACATGAACGGAAAAGTACATCAACACGGGTGGTGGGAGCCGTGATGTATAGGATGAGCTGCCCCACGCACGCATCGCTTGCACGGGTGCGTGCAAGGTGGCACCGTCCCTTTCTCCTCCCCATCATGTTTGACTTGCTGCCGCAGGAAGCTGGGACGGCTCTGCACACCGGCACCTCCCTGGGATTTTCGGTGCTTTCTGGAGCACAGCTTGTGCGATGCCGGCTGCCGCTTGATGCTCATTCAGCGTGAGGCACCGAGGAGGTGGCTCCAGGATATCGGAGACTGGGAATTGCAAATGGTGCCCCAGGGATATTGAGTGTCTGATTAATCTTCAGGACACAGAGTAGCGTTTCCACAGCACCGAGGTAGCGTTGGAAGCCACGTTTCCTTTTCCAAAGGGGCTTGGGTATGTCTGGAAAGGAAACGGCCTTCTAATTAGATGGCTTGAAAATCTTTACCGTCGCTCATTACAAATACATTAATCAGCCCATATTGAAAAAACTGCACTGCAAAAAGGACATTATTATTATTATTTATTGTTTAGATGTGAATGAGTTTAATCCCTTCCTAGCCTGGGCCGTGTTCAGAAAGTGACCCAACATCCCAGTGCTACTTCTTGGCCCCTGGTTTCTGTGCAACCACAAACCTACCTGGGATGTCTCGGGGATTTTCAGCAGCGCTTTAAAATAGGCAGCTTTAAAATGTATAAGGGAGGGGGAAGAAATGGCTCAGGGATGTAAATAGGCGGAGGTGGGAGGGAGGGGGCTGAGACCTGGCAGAGGTATGGTGCAGGGGTGGAACAGCGAAGGCTGCGGTGGAGTGGGGCTGAGCCGCGCTGGGGGAGCTGGGTGCTGGCATGCAGAAGGGGACGATGGCTTAGGAGGAACAGTGCTGTGTTTGCACAACATTTCAGGGCTGGTGGCTTTCCCAGGGTATTAGCACATTTCTGTAATTGTTGCAAACTTCCTTAATTGGCCTTCCAAATGTCCTGGATTCCGGTTGACCTCCGGGCACCTAGGCTGGGTGTCCCGCTCTCTCCTTTGGGATGCGGTTTCCCTTGGAGGCGATGCCTGGTGCCTGGAGTTCCGTCAGCAGCCTGGCCCTGTCTCTGCACCATCCTGGCTCTCTCCTGGCCATGGACACCGTGCAGAGCCTGAAGGGCAGATGTGAAAATGCAGATATCGATCCATCGCGGTTCTTCCCTGCCTGCGGTGGTCTGGGTGATGCCAGCAGGTCGTGGGAGCGCAGGAGGACCCGTTCACGCTGCATCTCAGTGGGACCAGGGATGCAGGCAGTTTTTTCACCACCATTAGTATTTGCTTGGCCAATATGCCATCTTTGCACATATGCAGACTTCAGGTGCCATCCTCATCTTCAGAAACCTCCTTAGATGCATCAGCCACTTTCTGTCACGGCAAGTAACCCTCCAGACCCTGAGGAGCGTGAGCTTTCGGAGAGCAAGTGCAAGGGGTTAATGGAGGCTGAGGGTGATGGATACCTGGGAAGTGCTCGTCAGGGAGAATCGCGTTCCTTCGAGCAATCGATCATCTGGGATGCTTATGCTGCTCATTTTCAAGGGGTTGTCTTCCTCACCACTTTCCAGCTGGAAATAGTGGGGCCAGCGCAGGCAAGCTCGCTCTTCCTCCCCCCCCACCTCAGCTGACCTTGCAGTGTTGGTAAGGTCTTACCACTCTTCAGGGCAGCCCTTTACAGTGCTGAAGGATGGTGAATCCGCAGCACAATCCAAAGCGGACCCAAAGCAGAAGCTCCAAGTCCAAACACCCCAAGAACTCAGCAAACTTAAAAAAACCTGCAGCAAACCAACCCCAACCCTCCGCACTGCATCCTTCGAAGGAATGAAGCAATACTTGGGCGTGAAGGTTTCCCAGCCCCTCTTTGCCGTCAGCCGAGGTCGCCCTTCACAGCGAAAAGGCATGCGGTGCCCTGTTTGAATGAGATGGACCTGGGGGTGCGATGGGTGCGATCCCCCTCCTCCCACAGGTAGCTGCCAGCGGTCTGCCTGGGGCGCGTCTCGGCGTGCTACAGCACGTCTGTGCGGCAGATGCCGGCAGAGCCGGGCTCTTGCCGTGACCGCGGCTCCATCGCTGCTGGAGCTGCACCGGTGCGACGATGCAAGGCGAGCTTCCTGCCTTGGGTCCTTGCCAGCACCGAGAGCTCTGCCCCACGTCCCCGAGCATGCGGTGGCAGGGATCCAGCCCCCACGCTAATGAGATGGCTTCAAATAAGAGTTAATCATTTGCCCGCCGAATGCTGCCGGGGCGTATCTGAATTCCTCACTCCTATAGACGTGCTGTTGTGTACTGGATTTGTGCTCTCGCCCAAAGCTGCTACACCAAATGTTTAGCAACAAAAACCCCAAACCACATGAAAGTAGTGAAGTTTCATATTTCATTATAACCCCAAATTCAGGTTGGCCAAGAGTTTCAGTAGTTTTATGAACCTTTCCCATGAACCTTCAGCAAAGGCTGTAGTTTAACCTGGTTTTGATGAAAATCCAGGTGCGACTCAGTCACTTTTGAGCAACTTTTGAGGTTTGTGCAAACGCGAAATTCAAAGGCTTTCAAGAGGAGGGAAGGCAGGAACGCAAAAGCACGTCAGAGCTAGCGACAGCGTTTGCAGGGAGCCCTGCGCACATCTGGGGCCAAGCTGTAATTCCTTGGGGACCCAGGACCCGGGACCCAGGCACCCGCATTGCTGGGCCGGCACGCCTGGCACCTGAGCTCTGTGCCGGGGGATGCTCTCGGTGATGATTTGAACCCGCTTGGCAGCATCGCCACCAAACCAGCCGCTATGGTTCGGTAAGTGCTGGCACTCTGAGCGTTGTCGCTCCTGGGGCTGACCCATGGTCCTTGCGGCAGCATCTCCTGGCGTCTGCCACCGCTGGGGCTGCTTTGCTTTGGAGCGTCGGTGGGCGAGCCCGGGCTTTGCTCTCGGCGTTGCTTTAGGAATAACTCTGCGAAAGTCAGAGGTGTGCAAGAAAGCTCCCGAGCCAAAAAATAAAAGGCGAGTATCGTGCGGGGTGGGAATGGGGCTCCTTCCAAACCACGCCTGGCGCACACCGAGTCCTGCCTCTGGATTATGTGTATTATTATATCCACACACGGATTGCTTTTTCGGCAGTGCCGTCTTTCCTTTCTCCAGCAATTTCCTGAAATAACGTTAGGGAAATGTGAAAATCTTGAACTTTTGAACCTCCCTGGAGGACGGCGTGCAGGAGGGTGGCGGCAGGAGGAGGGGACGCCCGCCTTCTGCCTGCCGTTTATTTTGGCTACAGGGCCCAGGGATGGGGAGGAAGGGGCTCGCCAGTCCCCTGGCCGGCCGAGGAGCCAGATCAGTGCTGCCCCTTATTAATTAATGGCTTTCTCGTCAGTGGGTCACGGAGGCGAGGAAGCCAGAGGAAGTTTTCTTTTGCTCGCAG
Source organism: Gymnogyps californianus (assembly GCF_018139145.2). NCBI lineage: Eukaryota > Metazoa > Chordata > Aves > Accipitriformes > Cathartidae > Gymnogyps > Gymnogyps californianus. The sequence continues at coordinate 8,781,605 of NC_059488.1, forward strand.
ATGCCGGGGAGAAGAGGAGTGCCTGGGCTGGGTGGCGAGGGCAGGGGGGTGACACGCGGGGGTGATGGATGGGGCCTCAGGTTTTTGGCTGGGCTCTGGACGCAGGCAGCTCACGCCGGTGAGGAAGAGAGAGGGGAAGGGGGATACGCTGCGCCTGGAAAGTACTTTTCCCTCTGATGAACTTCAGAGGCATATAAATCACTGCCAGGCTGCAGCTGCGAAGCATGTGACGCTGGCAAATTAATGGTCCTTCGGAAAACGCCGGCCATCCTGCTCCCCTCCTCGCCTCTTAAAGGCACAGCCGGCCGCCAGGCCAGCCCCAGGTGTGGGAATCGGGGGGTCAGGGCTGGGCTGGGGGAACCTCGCATGCCTGCCGGCTCCCGGGTGAGCTGGGGCTGGGTGTGCCCGTGGAGGGGAGCCGGCGCAAGGGGCTCCTGCAACGCTCTCCGTGGTACAAAGCTCTCCGTGGTGCAGAGCTCTCTGTGGTGCCAAGCTCTCTGTGGTGCAAAGCTTTCCGTTGTGCGAAGCTCTCTGGTAGAGAGTTTTCCATAGCACAAAGCTCTCCGCAGCACAAAGCCCGCTGTGGTGCAACGCTCTCCATGGTGGGCTCCTGCTCTGCTGCCCGTGGTCCCTGTACAAACAGGACCAAGATGCTCCTGGGGATGTTATTTTTTTGCAAGGTGCCTTGGGTGCAGGGTGGGTGCCTGGTGGGAGCTCCTGGTCTCTGCGTAGTGGTGCCTCTCTGCTGCACTCTTGCCCACCTGGGCTTTCTGCACAGCAGTTACCAGGGGAGGATGGAGACACATGGCCGGGATCCAGGGCAAGCCAAAACCTTATAATGACTGGGGTGTTGAATTTGCAGTCAAGATGGACATCACTTGTGACGCTGGTGAGGCACAGTCATCCCATGCAAACCTTGCAGGCAAACTGCTGCAGGGCTGGAGGGCAGTCAGAGGCTCCCCGGCTCACCCAGGGCCACTTGGGCCACCACCCGAGTCCCAGCCCGCTGCCAGCCAGTCACACCATCTTGCTTCTCTTCCTCGCTCTCTTAAGAGCAGCGGTGGAAGAGGAGGGGAATCCAGCGCTACAACTCCTGCCCGGTGCTGCTGGTATGCAGGAGGGGGAGGGAGCCGAGCCACCAGCAGAATAGTTAAAAATTACTAAATACTTCCCTAATATAATTAGGTTTCCATACAAGCAATTGCCTTAATTGCCAGAGGGACGTGGGGCAGTGGGGAGGGGAGCCAGCCTGGGCTCTGCCTGTGCTGCTGCTCCGGATGGCATTTCACAACTCAGCGCAGCGATGCTCTGCTCGGGCTGGACCGAGGGCCTCGTGGGGGCAAATGTCCCCAGGGAAGCCAGAGTAAGGATTTGGCCCAGGCTGAGCAAGAAGTAAATAAAAGTGTTTTGCAAACACGGCAGAGCTGGAGGCGAGCACTGGTGGGGGGCTTGGCAGGACCAATGTCGGCCCCCTTGGATGGGTTTGCTGGGAGATGAGCTCGGAGGCTACCCGGACATGCTGCAGTTTAAATTGCTGTTTATTTTCTAACTACTGTTGGAGCAGGGAAAGTTAGGCAGGCAGGCAGGAAAAAAAAAAAACCAGAGCCCACTCGGTGATTTACGTGGTAAAGGAGATAAGTGGGGATTTAAAGAGAAGGGAATATATAATTGAGACGAACGTGTAATATGAGCATGAATCCAAACAGAGAGATCGTAATCAGAAGTGTTAGGAGAAGCTGAGGTTTATTAATGAAACGTCTCATCTATTTGTCAGCTGAAGAGGAACAGCCTTTCCCCAGCAGCCGGAGGTGGAGGGGGCGGACGCGGGGATTGCACTCGGTGTTCCCGCTGCCGTCGCAGAGATCGAGGCTGCCATCTTCCTGCCCAGGTGGATGATGCTCGGGCCCAAAAGCAAAGGCAGGGTTAGAGGGAAAAAGGAAGTACGTGGTTTTTAGGAAGCTGGACGTTGTCATTTTCCTCGCCGTAATCTGCCGTAGAAGTCAGGAGCCGGCAGAGCTCTGTAGCGGGGCTGATAACTGCCCGAGGAAGGACGTGTTGGAGCCTTCCTCAAATCCCGACTCCTCCTCTCTGCTCTTCTGCCCAGCTCTCTGCCCTCGGGTGCAGTCACTTGTAGTCTGCTCTGGGAAGGCACGACGGATACTCAGCAGCTGGGAGTAAATGCGCCTGGCAGCCTTGGGAGCAGCCTCAGCTGCTGGGTTCAGCTCTGCATCTGGCCATGGGTCTGTGTGGGGCTTTTCCACGGCTCCGACCTGCTTGTGGGGACGAAGCACTCCCGTCCAGCTCGTTTCTCACCCTGGCACTCACTACGTCTTCCTTGTTGCTCTGCCTGAGACCAGTGCTTGGCTGCCCTGCAGTTTTCCCCCGTGCTCCTCATCTGACTACAGCCGGGTCGCAATGCCCAGGCATGCCTGGGAACCGCTGCTAACCCTGTGCCGGCAGCCGTGTTGGCTCACAGAGCCGTGGTGTTAGCTTGGACAAAGCTGACTTTTGTAGACTGGAGGCTGCGGTCTGGTGCAGACACATCTAAGCCAGCTTTGGAGGAGGCGTTGGTAGCTGCGTGGAGAGCATGGAGCACACAGCGCGCCACGTTAGTGTCGCTGGTTTTTCAGTAGCTGCGTGGCTGGGAATTTAGCTGTTTTGCTCTTGCTGTATGGTTTGGTGGGTCTGCTGCCCGGGTGATGTATGGCACGTGGAATGGCTCACCAAGCGCCTATTCTTGGGGTGACACCATGAGAGATGCACACCAGAGCGTGGTGAACAGTCGCCCTATTTCATCTTCCAGTCACATCCTCCACTTTTACCCCTGCCCCAGCATTGCCAACGGGGCATCTTCATCCGTTGGGGTTCCTCAGGCACGAGGACGATGCTGGTGGCGTCCGAGGGGTTAACCTGAGGCCATATGCAGCTCCGGCAGGGAAAGGCTCTGACTGCACATGAAGCAAACATTTTTGTAAGGGTCCTTCCCCTTCCCAGGCCCTGGCAGTTATCTGCAGGCTGACAAAACGCCTGGAACATGGAGACCCGCTGGACATTGACCCGTCCGTGCCGAGCTCAATTAGCCGAGGCTATCTGATGGGGCTTGGCGCAGCCTAATTAGCTTTGGACTCGAACCAGAAAGTCAAACCCAAAGGCATCTTGCAGGCAGACTATCCTTTGCTGCAGCCTGCCAGGGGAGGGAGAGGCTTTCCCAAGCCTCTTCTCTGCTCCAGGAAGGGGGAGCAACCCACCGACCCTGCCTGCCCATCCCTCCGGTCATGCGGCTGATGTCGACGGGGCTTAAACCTTCCCTCCTACCCAGCATGTGTTACTGAACCCAGGGGGGGTCACGTAAGACCGGAGGCACTTTCTTTCTCTTGAAAAACAGTGCGTGCCGTCTAGTTTCCAGAGGGAACTTGCTTTTCTTGAAGGTGACCTGGCTGTGGCAGCTGCCTTCCCTGTCTTGTCAGGCACCTTGCTGGGTAGGTACCCAGTTCTCAGGCTCTTTCTCCTGGACTTCCAGCTCCAGTGCACAAAGTGGGTGGTTTGTCCCTAAGGCAACCAGCTCGCTCTGGAGCGTGCTCCAGTCATCGGTGGAGATGTGGAGAAGGAGCTGAGATGGGAAGGGATGGCTGTTTTGGGACCCCAGGATCCTTTGCCCATCTGGGTTTCCAGCTCTGTGTGCTCTGTGAGCATTAAAGCACAAAAATGCTGGTGGGAAGTGACCTCCGGGGCTCTGTTGACCAATCTACCGCCAAGCATGGGCTGGGAGGTGGGCCTTTCTCCAAGGAGACTTGGAAAACGGTGTTCCCATGGGCTGCCCTTGCACAGCTCCCAGCAGTGAAGCCCTCTGGAGGGATGGCTCAGTCCCACTTGGATGCTCATGAGAGGTCTCCTGATCGGATGACACCTTGTGCCCAAGCCAGGCTTGCTGGGTCTCAACTAAGAGATGGGAAGACCCATGTGGCCTTGCAGTCATCTGCTGTCATCCAGCATCCCCTAAGGAAAACTACCATAACTGGTTTTCTGGAAGACAAGTTAGCGGCATTGCCATTTGCTGGTCATGGTGTGGCCGGTGGCAGCGCAGCTTTGGGGTGTTGGGATGCCAGCTGCACGCTGGCGGCGAGCACCAGCGCCAGCCACGTTGGATCAATTAAAGCCCATTATGCCAAGTGAATGACTGTAATTATCTCAAATCTGGATTAATGCGCGCGCACAGCACCATAATATAATCCATCTGGCCGGTGGTTTGTAGGCCGTTGTTCCTGGAAGCCAGATGCAGAAAGGGGTCTGCAATACACGGCCGTGTCTTCCCCCTCTCACCTCCTGCTGCCATCTCAGACTTCGAGGATGGAGCTTGTCCCGTCGGACGGATCCTGCACACATAGTGTAGGACCTTTTAAAGCGATGTGGGCTGCCGGTTGCTCTCAAAGCTGACCGCAGACGGGAGGAGAAGAGCAACTGGGAAGTGCGGAGTGCTGTCACTCCTGCCAGCACCTCCGGTCAATCCCTGTAATTAGCAAAACCAGGGTAGATGGAGCACTTATCCCGGCGTTCCAGGGCTCCACGCCTCTAGGACCCATTGGCAAGGGGGGAACACATGTTTTAGCCCACAGATCTCAAAGCCGGTGGCAGGGAGAGCCGCCGGGCTGCTCCCGCTCCTGGTCTTTAGGATTTGGCTCATCCCAAATCTCCTGGAGGGAGAATACGGAGAGCTGCTGGGTCCCCTCCCCAGCTACATCTGAAGAGTTAACGCTGTGGGAAGCAGCGGAGACCTTTATTACTGAATCCCCTGGGCTGTGAGCCCCACGGCGGGCTGTAACCCATGCACGGGCATGTCTTGCGAGGAGTGGAGCTTCCCCTCTGACAGCGTGGGTCGGCAGCCCCGTTTCAGAGCCAGGAGCTCCCGTTTACCAGAGCTCTCAGCCCCGCTTCATTGCACAATTTTGGCCGCTTCTTTCCCTGCCTGCTTTGGAGAGGAGTATTTTAGGGCTCAAGGTAGCAGCTTCCCCAGGAGAGGAGCCTGCTTAGCTCCAGGTCTGAGACCCATCTCCTCTCCACGTCCATCCTCCCACCCGGAGCCCAGCGTGGGGATGGGACCCGGGTGCTGGGAGGCAGCGGGTGGGATGGGCTGGGGCGGTGGGGCAGCGCGTGCTCCGGCTTTGCCGGCGGACCCGGCACGTGCCACGTGTGCGGCTCATTACCGCGAGGTCCTGGGGGAGCTTCGACGTGAGACGAAACTTCTCCTCTTTCTGCTAGAGCGAGCCTAATGCTTCTGAGCTCCCCTTGCGTCTCACTGGATCCTGCTTGGTTTTTCATAGCTCAGAGCGTAGCACCCCCTCAAGGGCAATTAGATCACTTCCAATTTGCCCGTAAGCCCATAAAACTGCAATTGAATGTAATTAAAAGGCCATAATGAGCTCCAGCAACCTGCGGGACCACTGCGCTTTTGCTCTCACCCTGCTCCTTTCAGAGAATGGGATGGAGTCAGGGAGGCTGTGAAGGTCAGCGTTTGCAGGGAGGATGAGGAGCTCCGAGCAGAGCTCCCCAGTTCTCGGGACAGGACCAGCAGACATGGGGAAGCACCTGGGTGCCACCACTGCCATGTGCCTGCGCTGTTGATGCCCATCAGGGAAGGCTGAAGGGACCCATGGGTGCAGCCCTCCATCATTGCAGAACAGAGGGAGCATCTTCTCCTCTGTTGGCATGTTGTGCTGCTCTTTTGGCTTCGCCAATGGTTTTTGGAGGCTGGAAGAGTGCCAGCAGGTACAAGTTCCCTCTTGGCATGGCCTGGTTTGCTCCTGGCTGTGTTTGGGGAAGGTTAGTGGCAGAGGACAACTGTAGTCCCCACAACTCAGCCTTTGTGCTTTGGCAGTGAGGTCGGCGTCCCCCAAACCTCCCTTTTGGGGGTGCATGGGGACACCCCAGAAGATGGAGAGATGCAACGCCAAGCAGGGTTTGCCCAGGGGCTCCTAAGGCTGCCGTATATGGGGCAGAGAGCTGGGCTGGGGGCAGCTGCCCCCGTCCCGCTGGCACGGGAGAGGACGGCGAGCCCCCGCTTCGGACTGCTTCTGACTGCAATGGCACGAGCTCAAAAGAGCCGCCCCGTTGAGTCCTTCAGCAGACGTCTCCCCGGCCCCGCTGCCAGCCCAGGAGCCCTGGCAGCAGCACTACACTGCACCTATTATTGCCTGTCCCTGCAGCGGGTTCCCAGCCAGTAAATTAGGGGCACTCGCTGAGCCGCTGACAGCAGAACAGAGCGCATTGTAAGAGCAAGGACAGCGCTGGCCCTTGAGGGATGAAATAGGAGCCTGTAATTTCTCAGGACTGTTGTGACATCTTTGCACAAGCGTGTGATTGAGTCACATTTGCTTTATCAGCAGAATCCTTGTTTGCCTGGGTGCACCCTCCCCCTCCGCCCGCTACTGCCAGGCTGGGGGAGAGCCGAGCTGCGCTGCCCGCTCCCCTCCCCCTGGGCTTGCCTTTGCATTTGCCTTTCCCTTCTCTCCAAGGGGCTCCTCACACTTTCCGTATGTCATGCTTTCCCGCTTGCTCACGCTTCCTGCTTTTGCCTTCTCCACCCGCCGCCCCGGCTCCTGCCGAGGGGGGCTCGGAGGTTGCCCCGTGTGCTTGGGAGATGCAAACTGAAAAAACATGGGTGGGGGGTCCTCCACGGGTGGGGGAGATGGTTAGCGATGGGGGTCTGCATGGGGCAGGAAGGCAGGAGTGCTAGCGTGCCACCGGCACGGCGGCCGGAGGAAGAGACGTTTGCAAGCGTTTCCTCCGGTGACACGGCGGCTCGCGGGGAGAGCGGTTTCTGGAAAATTCGCCTTTGGTTCCTTCCCTCTCAGAGATGGGAATAGCCCCCGCAGGCTTCCGGCTCTGCCAGTGGCTCCAGGAGCAGGCTGCGCTTTTACAGGGCTCCTGAGAGGGTGGGATGGGGTTTTTAAGGCAAAAAAAGACAAAATGAGCCCCTATGCTGGAGCTGAGCATGCTTGGTCAGCCTGCATGTGGGGTCTGTGCTTCTCCTGCACACACATGGTCTGCAGTGGGGCCAGTCCCCCCTCTTCATGCTAGCTCTGAAGCATCAGGCAGAAGCATCCCATTTTTTGATGTGGGTCCTGCGGTGGGGGGTCACCAGACCTTTGGGCATCCAGGCTCTAGCAGGCAATGGGGTGGGTTAGAGGGGAGCGGCTCCCAAAGGGGACCCCATGGTGCTTTAAGCCAGGCTGCCGAAAAATAGGAACATTGCTGAGCCCATGGTCACCCACGCAGGTTGCCTGGGGAGAGACCCCCAAACGCCACCCAGGACTTGCCAGCCCGAGCCCACGGCTGCAACCCCATGGTTGTCCTTCCCCTTGGCACTGGGGAGGTCTAATGTTATCGGCAAAGTTGTGTCCGGAGGATGGAGGAGAAAATAAAATAGGATAGAGAGGGAGAACGGGCGTTGGAGCTGCGGGGACAGAGGTGTCCTGGCTCTGCCCCGTGGGGTGGGGATGCTGCCTGCTCTGCGGAGCACTGCTGCGAGGTTTGGGATGGGTACCACTTTGGAGAGC